>NW_017728992.1:132460614-132462337 GCF_001723915.1 Gavialis gangeticus | reverse complement strand
GCAGGGAGTAAGTGGCAGAGGGGTGGGGGGGCAAGTGTTGTGGGGAAGGCAGTGGGGGCATGGGAGTGGGAGCTAGTGATGGGGGGACAGGCATCAGGGGCAAATAGCAGGGGGCAGACACAGGCATGGGTGGGGTAAGGGACAGGAGGTAAAGGAGCAGGTATCTGGCCCCTTGCCCCTCACCACTGCTTTCTGTCACAGCAGTGGGGGAGACACCCCCGGTAATTAGATTCTGTATATGGAAAATTACAATACATTTTCCATGTATCTAATTATTGTGCACCATCTTAAATTCAAAGTTGTCTTGGATTTGGGTAAATGCAGTATGTAAATTCTAAAATTCCATTTCCAAGAACCTATATTTTTAAGAGAGAACCAACCTTTTTTGTGTGACAAAAATAATTTGCCCCAAAGACAACTAATTAGTAAGCACTATTGCCAGAACTGTGCAAAAACTGTGGGCAGCATTGGCGGCAGTTAGAAATAATAAAGTATGGAAAGGGGAGAGAGTGAATTGTGCCTAACTTATAAACATAAACCCACGCTTTCTGTGCGCACACAAAATATTTTTTAGATAGAAAAAGAAGCATGTTTTGAGTAATTTCTTTTGGTAGATTTATATAGCGGTACAAAATATGACTAAAAGACATTAAAAGCTATTACTCAATCTTGTTGTTTGTCCTTATAGGCACATTGTGTGTGTCTGTTTTCAATAAATTAATATTAATATCATACTGAAAAATGCAGTTAGACTTAAATATTTTTTCTCTTCCTCTGTCTGCTTTCTCATGATGCTGCGATCATGTTCTGCATAGATGTGGATCTGTTTTATTTTCTAAATTTTTAAGTAGAAAAAGCTGAACAGTGCTTTGCAAGAATTAATGTGAGCACCTCCTGGATAAGATCGTCACCAAAAGGCATCAGCTCCAGTCTCCAATACATAGTTGATGCTGCTGCTGCTGCTAATTATGCTACATAGAACAACATGTTTCTGGTTGTGAATTCATTACTGCTCTACTTGCCCTTTGATCTTTTTTATTTAGCTCCAAGTGGCTTTGGCACCTATGCTATGTGTATAAGGAGTCAAAACAAAGCTGCTACTTAGCAAAGTGACAAGGGGCTTCTGTCAGTTTTTCTTTGTGTTTCTAGAAAGTGAGTGTTTTAAAGACCAGACAGTTGTGTCTTAATTAGAATATATCTTTTGTTTTGGTCCAAGCCAACTTTAAAATAAAATAAAGGTATACTTCAGTAGTTAGCTTAAATAATTGGTGGTTGCTTGTGATTATATTTAAACATATATGTAATAACTGAATAGCTTCCTCCTTTCCCCATTCTCCCAAGGAAGCTCACATGGTTAGGTATTTAAAATTAGCCCTCTGAGGAAAAACTACTACAGTTATATATACACTGTTTATGAAAACGAGTGAGATCCGCCTAACGTTGTAAAATAGAAAGCATCAACCCCTTTTTCAAGCCTCCACCCACATACATGTCACTTAGCAATCCACAGATAACAAGAAGCTCTTTATGGCCGCTTAGTTTTCTTGCAGGATTCCAGGACTGTGTTGTTTCCCTTGGATTATCTGCAGGTCTCCTGATGCATGGAAATTTAAGTAACATTCATCTCTTTTACCTGGAGAAATCTGTCTGCAAGAACTGCCTCCCTGTATTTCTAACCCCAAATGAGGTAAAAGACAGACCCCCACCTGTCAAAAACACCTCT
>NW_017728992.1:132449985-132460603 GCF_001723915.1 Gavialis gangeticus | reverse complement strand
ACGTTGTAAAATAGAAAGCATCAACCCCTTTTTCAAGCCTCCACCCACATACATGTCACTTAGCAATCCACAGATAACAAGAAGCTCTTTATGGCCGCTTAGTTTTCTTGCAGGATTCCAGGACTGTGTTGTTTCCCTTGGATTATCTGCAGGTCTCCTGATGCATGGAAATTTAAGTAACATTCATCTCTTTTACCTGGAGAAATCTGTCTGCAAGAACTGCCTCCCTGTATTTCTAACCCCAAATGAGGTAAAAGACAGACCCCCACCTGTCAAAAACACCTCTTTCTTTCCTCTCCTTCTTCTATCTTGCAGTGTGATCCTGCTCTATAAGCACAGCTGATAATTCTGATATTTTGCCATTGGGACATTTTATGCTATGCCTTCTTTTACCTCTAACTTGTTGTGACTTCTCCCACTGACCAAACCTTGTTTCTGTATAACTGTGATGCCACTATAACTAATGTACTTTGGGCAGTGACTGCCATTAAAATTGTTACTATTTACTCTAGAGGTGGGATGAATGAAAGCTGTTATAGTGTCCTGCTGGACAGCATTGGTACTTGAGTGGGATGCATTCTTTTTTTTAGTCACTGTGATAGTCCTGTATTTGCATAAAGATTCCCTTTGTTTTTTCCCACGAATCTGCTCTGACTAATCCTTTGGTCTGCATTTCATTAAAAATCTTGACTGCTGAATGATGTCTTGGTAGCAGATGAAACAAAACTTTCTTTTCTGTTTTTTTTTCTTTTTCCCCTTCTCATGTACACAAGAGTATGGGATGATTATATTTGTTTGATAACTGCGAAAATGTCTCATTTTGATTTAGGACAGACATTTTATTGGTATTTTTATAAATGTATGTAATTTTTGTATAACAGTTCTCACTCTCACTTATCCTCTTGTTCTGGCCTCCTCCCTTCCCCCACTCTTCCTATTTTTAGAGGCCACACAAAGCTGTTTTGCTTCAAATGAGAGACAAAGATTAGAGGAGTTTTAACATTCTGCAGTGGTTTTGTAAAAGTTGGTGGATAGGCCAAGTTGGTACATTCTCCTCCTAAAATGGTGTGGAATAGTTTCAAATTTCTATTCAGGTTTTTTTTTCTTTTTTTAATTCTAGCTAGTTACCTTGCAAATATCAACAAATTATGATCTAAATTTGAACTCTGGCAAAACTATTTGTGAGGAGTACAACTTTTCCCTCCTCCCCTGTACAAAAGCTGGCCTCATGTAATGTTTCCTCCGTTCTTGTGCAAATAAAACTGGTTCAGAGCATCTCTGTGCTCCTGTGATTTATGGTGTATGTAGCAAGGAGAGGAGTATTAAAGAGGATTATTTATTTGGTGGTGGTAAAAATCACACCTATAGTCAAGTCCTACAGGACCCTGCAGATTTTATTGAACCCTTTTATTTCTTTTGGAGTTAGCTATAGACAATTAATGATACAGTTTATAGTTCTGGTTTTTATATTTCTTTAAAATGGGTGTATGTGGAATAAGTATTAGTTTGAAACATTAGACTTTCAGCCTTAATTGTATTACACATTTGGAAGCTATTATTTAATCTTTTGTAGCAACCCTCCCCCCAACTACAGTCATTAATGCAGAAAATGTTTGATTTAATTTGCAAACTTTTCTGATTTAAAGGACATGGTAAGGTATATTGCTACATGAGAAAAATACGACATTTCCAGGAGAATCCTCATCTGTATGTAAGAAGCCAGATAATTGTTTGATTATTGTTAATATTTTTAATTATATGTAAAACTTTTGATCTGGATTTACCATAGAGAAAATGAAAATGTGTTTTAGTTTAATGCTAATTATTCCTTCATTTTTGAGACTAGATAAATGATGAAAGTGATTCAGTTAGCACATTTTAATTTTTATAGAAAATAGGAATAACTAGAATATTCTGTTAACTGTGGTTTTTTGGTTTCCTATAAAGAACAACATTTTAAAACAAATAATTTTTGACAGAATAAGATATGAATGAATTTAGAACCTCTAAAGATGCTGGATTAATAGACCAAGAGAAAACTGTTGTATTTGTTCTTTGGGAGGGACAAATTATAACTAATGTAAATATTTTGTTCAGAAGTAATAAATGTTCTTTCAAAATAAAGAACATTTTATGTTTCTGACTCTGCCAAACTTATATAATAATCTTACCAAGTAAGAAGATCTGATGACTATTTTAAAAAATATTTATAATGTGAAATGAATATCAAATCATATCCAGAGATGCTCTTAGTCGTCATCTTTTGAAATTCTCTAGAAGTTTTAATGTTATCCAGCCATGTTATTACTTCGCTGGTAAAATGATCCTCTTGTGCCATAATTAGCAAGTTTTGGTCCAGCAGCATGGCAATTCATCTTAAACTATAGAGCCCTACTGTATCCAGCCACAGACACATGAAGCATGTAATTCTGACAACTTATTTACCTTCCTAAGAGCCCCGTTCCCTACATTTTTCTCTTCTCACAATCATACACTGGTACAGTTTCCCTCCCAACTTCACCCTGTTCCTCCCCATGATGGTTCTGCACACCCTATCATCCTGAATGCAGCAGTGAAACTTGTCCTGCCCAGCAGTCATAGTTAGTGTGGCCTGCAACAGTTAACTTAATTAAAATGTAAATCCATCAGTTATCCATCATTTGTTTTTTCATCTCAGTTTTGTGTCTTTGTAAATTGATAATCTGGTGAAATATGAATGAGATCTTGGGTTTCTCATATGATTTGGCAAGTCACCAGGATGGCTTTTTTCCTGTTGTTGAACAGTTCGGTTCTGTAACTTTTTAATTCTTTTTTAATAAAACATTTCACTAATGCTCATTAGAAGACACCACGTTTGTCTTTTGTTAAATTGATATTGATAACAGGTTGTAAAGAATTGTTTCATGGTCTATCTACACAAGGCTGAATGCATTTGAATTTTTACAAAGCAGGTTTGACACCCGGCCAGTTTTGGTCTCTGTAGACCTAATAAGTAAAAGAGATTTTTCCGCTGCCTGTCACAGAAAACAGAAACGCAGCTCACTGAATTGGCTGTTCACTGTCAGTTTTAGGAAAAAAATATTCTCATTTTCTTGCCCTGTAAAATGAAAGCTAATTAGTAGAAACATAAAGACAATTCTGTATGCTATTTATTCCTACTTATTATTTGGAAGTTTTAGAAAACATTTATATTTTTCTTTTCTGTGTATGTGTGTGATAAAGCTTTTGAAAAACAGACATATAATTAATGTAATACCAGTTACTTTGAACAACTTACACACTTTTTCAGGAGAAATGTCTCTCTCAAAGTTAAGTTATATTGGTTTGCAAACTCTTCTAGTTTTCCTTTTGTTCATATGAGTTTTTGGCAAACAGAAATAGGTTGTTTCTTTTAAAAATATATATCCCTAATTGGCCAAGTGTATTAAACTTGGTAACTTTTCTATGTCTGTGAATCAGAAAAGAAAAATGAGAACACAGAGCCTAATGCATCTGGTTAACAGACCCAGCAACTTTAACCAGCTCTGTAATTGTCTGTAGATCAAAGAACTGTTTGACAGCCATTCGCACCTTCCTCCATAACAGTATCCCCCGTTTCAGTACTGTCCATCCTCCAGGTCAGTTCAGAATCTTGCTATTCTGAATGATATATCCCACTGACAGAAAGTAAAATAATAATAGTTGTGGCTGGGGTACAAAGAAGATGGGCAGGCCCCTGATACGGGGGTTGATGATATATGGAGACCCTGACTTATTGTGGAAGGGGATGTATGAAACCCCAGTAGCAGAGGTGGTGGGATGTTAAAACAGGGTGTACAGAGTCTGTAGACATGAGGAAAAATGGAAGATGATTGAGGGGGTGAAGGGTGGCAGGGAATGTGAGTTGCGAAGAGCGACATATCTGGCAGAACTTAGTGTAACTCAGTGTGGCACCCTCAGATGAGCAGAGACAGTGGTGCTATTGAGACTGAAAAATAGAGCAGGGATGGGAGACTGGAGGAATGCCTGCCATCCTTGATGTATTCAGTGTCGTTGGCCCCAGAAGTAATGACTGACAATTTTGTAATTCAGTTGTTCTCAGCCTTTTCAGTTTCAGGGCACCTCTCTAAACCTTTTTTGAATTTTGTGGCACCCCAAATTGGGAAGCACTGTTGTTATACTGCCTCAGTTTACCTCTGTGCTTCTCAACTGAGGTGTTGCATGCTTCTGCCTGTGTCATTGTTATCTGATTAAACCTGAGGCAGGCAGGAGCAGAGGCATAACTAATGAGTTTTGTGCCCAGGGCAAAACTGCCCTGTGTCCCCAGTGGATAGGTAGGGGAAAGGATGCTGGTCTTACCTGTCCCAGGTATCTCTGTTCCCAACTCCTCTGGCCAGGCAGCACAGAGGGAGCTGGAGCATATGCTCTTGCCACATCCCTTTCCAGTTTGACCCTGCATATTCTTCCTGGAAACAGAGGTGCAGGACACCTGCTTGGTGTACCTCTTTCCAGGATGAGTGTATGGGGTTAGGTTGGGAAGGGCCATGGGATGAGTTATGCATCACCTGAAACCACTTTCCAATCTGGCACTGCAGAAGGGGCATGGGGCAGTTCCACCTGGTCACACTGGCACATTTTCTGGGGCACTTCCGGAAGGGTCTTGCAGCAACCCGGTTGAGAACCATAGTTTTAATTTATTCTTTAGTTTAAGCTTTACATGTAGCCAAGTTTTACTTACCACTTTCCTCACATTGGAGCTTTCATTTAACATAGTGAGAGTTGTGGATAGGAGTTGCTCTGAGCTGTAAATATGAAATTCATGTACTTAGAGTACTTACAGCAATTAAAATAGTTTATAATACTCTACAGAGGAATGTAACTTACACCAGTTGTGCTTTGCAGGAACAAATTTATTCCCCATTCTCTTTTTGGTTGGGGATTTTGGAAACATTTTAGAAACATTATTTACTAGTGAAACTGGAGCTACTCTAATGTTAAAAGACCCAAGTATTGACATTCTACTCCACTAGATTTTTTTATTTTGTTGGAATAAATGATAAAGTTTTATACTATAAATATGTACGTGACACCTTTTTATTTTTAAAGCTTGCATTAAATGTCCAGTCTCATTTTGACTCTGGAGTTCAAAGGATTAATTAATAAAAGTACTTGTTTTTGTATTATGACTTCTATTTTGAGTATTCAAAGGACTCTCTTAAATGTTTTGTGCATGGGGAAGTCCTCGGGTGATGAAATAATGGTTTTTAGACAAGGTTACATCGGGAATCACTATCAGGGTTTATAATTAAAATTTATACTTATCCATTAAGACCTGGTTAGGGAAACACTTAGATACATAGTTATTCATGCAGAACTATGTGAATAACTGATGATTTTGATTTAGCAGCCAAACAAGATCAGAAAAAATCTGCTCACATTGAGCCAGAATATTTTTCTCTGAAGCAAAAGGGTATTCTGGGATGATGTATTCCCAGTCTCCGCTGTTGATGTTGTTCTAATTTGCATAAATAATTCAAATTCACTGGACTAAGGGCTGGAACCCAGTTGTCCTATCTCCTAGATGAGCTCTTTGGCCATGAAACCTGTAGGGCAGTTTTCTCCAGCCTAACACTTGCAGGTACCATGCATCTCCTTTAGTCCCTTCCTTTGGAGCTGTCCTGTTTAGTATGGGATAGACAAGAAGAAAGCAACCGGCTTCACAGAAGGACACCATACAGTGATGGGAGACCATTGTTCCATCCCTTTGCATAAATAATTAAAAGTTTATTGGTACAAGTAGAGCATTATCAATAGAAGAAATTGGTCATCTCTCTACCCCAGAATACTGTATAGGATCATAGCTAGGACACTGTCTCCTGAGAAGTAGGCTATGTGGACTTGAATCTCTTAAAGACCATAGGGAATCAAATCTGGGTTGCCTGTGTTCTGACTGAGTGCACTAATTATTGGGCTAGTGTAGCATGGGCCAGATGTAGACTGCAGAAGCAAGTTGAGTGGAGCTCCGGCTGGGTGGGCATTACCTGCTGGGCAGGTGTGCCTCCAAATAACTTTTTCTCCCTCTGCCTTGATCTGTTCTTCCCTTCCCTCCCCATGAACTTACCTGCTGGGTGGGGATGGGGGTGGGGGAGGGAGGAGGCAGTGGCACAAAGTAGATCTTGGGTTGCTTTTAAATGCCAAAGGTGATCTCCTACTTAAAGGCTGGAGATCACTGCTCTAGATCAACCTTCAAGGTGTCCTTGAATCTCTTCTTTTGCCCACCTCTAGAGTAATGACCATTGGTGAATTGGGAGTATAAGGCCTGTTTTAGGAGTTGGTTGCTAGGCATCCTTAAGGCATGTCCTGTCCAATGGAGCTGGTGCCATACAAACTTGACTTCACTGCTGGTAGTGTTTACTTGAGCCAAAACGCTGGCATTTGTTCTTCTGACAGACAGACGCACAGACTAAGGCTTTTATAATATTAGAATTTTCTGAAGACATCCCTGATGGTAATATTTTACAGCTTTCAGGTGTTTTGAATACATTGTCTAAGTTTTGCACCTATACAGCAGGGAAGAGATGAAAACAACCAGGTAGATAAGAAGTTTGGTTTGGGCCTTGATGTCATGATCATTGATGACAAGAATTTGTAGATGTCCAGAGCACTGGCAGATTTTATTCGGTGCTCAATATCATCATCTATGTTTATTTTTCAGGAAAGGTGGCTACCTAAGCCTGGAAATGTTCAGCATTCTCCGAGGATTGCTCTCTAATTGTAATATGTGGAGGAGCAGTTGTTTGGTTTGGGGTGGGTTGGTAACGTATCTTGGTTTTCATGAAGTTGACATTGAGTCCAAACATTTTGAATGCTTCACAGCAGTTATGGAAAGGATAGTTTACTAAATTACTGTCCATATTTCTGTGATTATTGTGCTGTTTTGCTTGGATTGGAGTAAAATATTAGATTAGAATATTATTTCATTGATAAATGCACAATGTCTTTGTCTTTGGAACAATGCAAATACATTTCCTTAGTGTAATAAAGTACTTGGTTTTTATATATTTCCTTGGGATACCTTTTAAATTCAAATGGAAAATGTTATCTTGGGTTTTCGTTGTTTTTGTTTTTGGGCCACTGAAAATGTTAGTATTATAGGAAATTATGTATTTTGTGACATTTTAAGAAGCAGATGTTCTAAACAGGTGTAATAATAGTATTAGTTTTGTGATACAGAAAACTAAACCACATCAAATTATAACCCCAAATTATATCTAATAGATACTCAGAGATTGTACTGAAGTATGTAATAATAACTAACAGTGCACAGGCTGATGAAAGTTTCTAGGAAATCACTGAAGTAGTTTATATCTTTGTCTAGTAATATTGAGAATTGTTTAAAAACGGAAACAGATAAAATATGTCATTTTAATGCATCAGTGACCTTGCATATAAGTTTACTATTAGCTAAACTGCTTAATAAACTTCTGCTAGTTGGCTTACATCCCTGTAAAAGTGTTTTTTGTTTTTCAGTTTTTGGTCCTAATGAAGATTTATTTTTTTTGTTTTGTTTGTGATTGGCTGATTTCATTGTACTATAGGCAGACAACACTTTTTGAAAAACATATTCAGCAGTTATTCTGTATATTTACAAGCTCAACACAATCAGGTGCTAGCTTAGCCTGGAACCACTCTCCTAAGGACTGTTATTTTATGCATTTTCATTATTCAGTTTCTTTTGTTTTTTTGCTGCTTGTATGTACTACAGATTGACTTACGGTGTTCGTAGCCTGTGAATAATTATTTTAATTGAAAAAAGGAGCTGGGTTGGTTTGGGTCAGAGAGTCTGTATCATTTTGGAGGCTTGCAGGTCTCAGAGGGCACTTTTCCATGTGCTCCCTGGTGCTGGGGAGTGGTGTTTTAATTAAAGCACTGCCGCATCTCTTGTATAAGCTCATTCAGCGTGCCCCTGCTGCCATTTTTAAGCATGGGGACACTGATATATGAGATGCAGGAGGCTTTTGGAATATGGCAACTGCCACACTTCAACAGACTAGATTAATCAAGTCAATCGCGCTGGAATTCCAGCGCATCAGAGCAGCCTCCGTTCTTGAGGATAGGCTCCCAGAATTATTTTTAAGGAATGTAATAGTAGCCAGAATGACCAGTCTAATCCAATGTCCATTCTGTTGCAATGGCTTAAGTTTGTTAGTTAAGAAGTGTGTGGCTTTTCTAACTGGTTGAGTGATGCTGCATATAGAAAAATGAATTCTATATTGACCTCTAAAAGCAAGCATGCTGTAACTTGTCACATGAAATAATGTATCAAATTCTGCTATTTTATATGGTCATAATGTAATTTCCCTGGTTTCACACTGGTGTAATAGAGTTTAACATGACCCAATTATCATATTCTTCACTTTAACTGTAAATGTTACTAATGATCAGAAAATGATTCAGGGCTTTTAAAAAATAGCTATAACATTAAGACTGTTGAAAAGCAAATTCTGGCTGGAAATTTTGTGTATAATAAAATGATTTCTTAGTTTTCAGTAATTTTTAGAAATTAAAACAAAGAAAATATCTTCTTGATTTTATCCAGTCATCTCTTTGCAATTTTTAGATTCTTTAATTTAAATTGAGCCTTGCAAATAAATATAATGTATATGATTTGATTCAGTATTGTCAAAGTTGGCTGACCGAAAGATGACTCCAGCTAGCTTTTGTATTACTTGGTAACATGCATTCGTGAATATAGGATGATTTTCTTATGTTTTACTCTTCTGGTCTTATGGTAGAGATTTGTTAGAGCTTAATTGTTATGGTCTCTAAAGGTACCAACATTGCTTAGCATGTGCACTGCCCCAAAGAGCACTTAAACATGCTCCAGTGTAGTGCTCAGGGGCTCAGCATGCTGTAATGGCTATTTCAGTTGGGGCCAGGGGTGAAACTTGGAGCCCATGTCTGTGTTCCTAGGGTATGTACATAAAGTCTTAAAGTTGCCTAAACATAGGCCAGGGCAGTGCATGCAGCCATTTGCCGTACAGGGAAACCATTTTAAATACCTTGGTGTAGGGGGAGAGGTGGAAGGGATTGGCGGGCTTGGTGGGTCTGCCTGGTGTCAGGGGTGGAAGATGGGAGGCATTAGTCTAGTTAGGTTTTGGGCACTGCACATCTGTTCAGTTACAGGTTCAAATCAGCTTCTGATCTTAAAAAGGTTTAGGTGTAGTGTCTGTCCCTAGACTTACAGATCAGCCAAGTATGGGGCCCCATTGTCCAGGGGTGGATTGGGTGTGGAGGATGGGGGCAAATACAGTGGTGAAATTGGACTTCCCCTCCCCCCACTTTGATTACTAATTCACTGCCTGGAAGTGGCAGCAGCATTTCTATTCAGGGAGCAGTGAGGGAGTCACCTGACTTCATGACTCAATCTGGTTCCTTCTAAACTCTTCATGCCATAGAATGGTGTTTGGTGTTAACAGCCCTCTCTTCTTATTTAATGGTCTTCGATTCTTTCTTCTGCAATTCTGCTGTCTGTTAGTGGCTCCTGGTAATGCCTATTTGAGAGCACCGCAGGCTAGTTTTAACTGTAGCTAAAAACATTAACTCAGATGTGGAAATAACTTTCAGTGAAGCCTTGACTTCACTGTTAAGATGCTTAAGAAGATTTTGTTTTATGAATCTGAAAGAGATGTAGATTTAATTCTAAAGACTGGGGAAAGAAGCAGTATCTTTTGATTATTTCTGCTTAGTTTGTTGTGTTAATATATAGTATATGTTATAGCATATTAATGCTATAGCAAATTAATACACATTTCAATGAAGCCATATGCAGGAGACCCTCGCCATTCGCGGGGGGAAACATTCCGGAGATCCCTGCAAATGGCAAAATCTGTGAATACCAATGGGGCTCCCAGTCAGACCCTACAGCCGCCCCCTGCTCCCATCCCATTATTCGCAGGGCTCCTCCACAGTCCCTTTCCCCCGAGCACCACCACGGCTGCCTCTGGTGGCAGCAGCAAAGAAGATGCCACTGCCACCACCCTCCCTGTCCCTCGGGTCCCATACAGCACCTGGGGACTGACCCCTTCCCCCCGAGCACCGCTGTGACTTCCACTGGGGGAGAAGATGCCACTGCCTCCCTCCACGTCCCCTGTACTCACTCCACCCGCTTCCCAGTTCTGCCCTCCCCCACGAATATTTGAATCTGCAAATCCAGAGTTTGCAAATAGCGAGGGTTTCCTATATGTTTTTGCTTCCATCTTAAACTGAATAATAATAGCCATGGGCTCCTAGCATTTTAGTAAAGCTTCTAGTTTCTTTTTACCTGGAGAAAAAGATGTGTTGTATTATACACAATTATGCACCACACCATCTGCACCCCTCTTTTCACAATCCTAGATCTGCCCATGCCATTTTCATAAGCACTCTACAAATCATAGAATCACAGAAGTAGGTTTGGAAGAGACCTTGTAGATCTTCAAGTCCGACCCCCTCCCTGGGCAGGAGAAAAACTGGGTTCAAATGACTCCAGCCAGGTAGGCATCAATCCTCTTCTTAAAGACCCCCAGGGTAGGAGCCAGCACCACTTCCAGATCCTAGCCACTTGACTGTGAAGTAGTTCTTATGGATGTCTAATCTA
>NW_017728992.1:132443953-132449518 GCF_001723915.1 Gavialis gangeticus | reverse complement strand
ATCCCTTTCTGCCTCCATGCTCTCAAGAAGGGAGTTTCCCATCTTATAAGTGGGCAGCAGTAAGCAGCAGCACAAGTGTAGCACCTTGTACTTGTCAGTATTGAAACTCATCCTGTTTTTGTTAGCCCACCCTTGTAACCTATCCAAGTCTTGTTGCAGTCTTTCCCTCCCTACTAGCGTGTTCACCTCACCCCAAATTTTGGTATCATCAGCGAATTTAAACAGGTTGCTTTTCACCCCGTCGTGCAAATTGCTGATAAAGAGATTGAACAGCGCGGGCCCAAGGACCGAGCCCTGGGGGACTCCGCTGCCCACTTCTCCTCAGGTCAAATATGACCTGTCTGCCACCACCCTCTGAGTACGACCTTTCAGCCAATCTGCAATCCATCTGACTGTGTAGGCATCAGTGCCACAGTCGCCTAGTTTTTTAATGAGGATGGGGTGGGAGACGGTGTCAAAGGCCTTGCTGAAGTCCAGAAAGACTACATCCACGGTGACCCCTGAATCCAATGCTTTTGTGACCTGATCATAAAAGAGTTTCCGTAGGATTGAGGTAAGACTCTAATGGGCCTATAGTTGCCTGGGTCCTCCCTCCTCCCCTTTTTAAAGATGGGGACCATGTTGGCTATCTTCCAGTCATCTGCCACCTGGCCTGAGCACCACGAGCGCTCATAAAACCGTGCCAAGGGCCCTGCAATAATCCCTGCTAGCTCCCTCAACAGCCTGGGGTGGAGAGCATTTTGACCTGCTGATTTGAACATGTCCAGCCCCTCCAGAAGCTCTCTAACCTGGTCCTCCCCAACCTGAGGTCTGGAGGCGTTCCCCTTGAGTCCGTTTTGCATCACAGTGGGGAAGTCCCAGTCCCTGCACAAGAAAACAGAGGTGAAGAATTGGTTAAAGAGGTCTGCTTTCTCCTCTGGCGCAACCACCAGATTGCCCAGAGAATCTTGCAGGGGCCCCACATTTTCCCAGGGCCTTCTTCATCCTCCCCATATATTTGAAAAAGAACTCTTTATTATCTTTGATCTTGGACGCTAGTCCTAGCTCTATGTCCGTCTTAGCTTTCCTGACAGCCCCCTCTACAGGCCTGAGCAGAGGAGGTATACTCCTCTTTGGAGATAGCACCCCCCTTCCACCAGTTGTACACCGCCTTTTTGGCAGTCAGGCATTCCCAGACACCCTTGGTGAGCCTGGGGGCTTTCGGGCACTCTTGCCCCCCTTGCTTCCTGTTGGGATGGTCACCCCTTGGCCCCTGAGTATCGTCTCCTTAAGGAACGAGCACTCATCTTGGGCACTGAGTTCCCCTGCTCTCGAGAACCCCAGTGCCTCTCCCACTAATCTCAACTCGTTGAAGTTGGCCCTCTTGAAGTCTAGGAATACTGCCTTGCTGCAGGCCCTTGACACCCTGCACTGGGTGGTAAATTCCAGCAAGCGATGATCGCTATCACCCAGGTGGTCAAGAACCTGGAGGCCCCTTTACCAGGTTGTTGCCTGTGGATGAGGAGTGTAGCAATCAAATAGACAAGACAGACTTAAGATAGAGAATGGGATTAATGTACAAACAGAAGAATGTGATGACAGTAAATAGTAATGTTTCTTCCACCTTTTTGGGTGGAGTAGTGTTGGTGAGGTGCCAGAGCAGTTAAAGTGCTGTATCACAGCTCTGGAGGTATGTGTTCAAGACTTCCTCCAAACATGATGGCACTTGATAGAATTTTTATATTTTCAGTTTGCTTTTGGTAATGGTCGTGAGATTATGACTGATATACAGCGCTTTATTAAAAACATTCAGGTTGCTGTGTCAAGCTCTACACAGTTAGGAAATGCCAAATTAAGGTGGTTAGTGCAGTCTGTATGTATGCATTATGACTGCATTGTGATATTGTCTTTAATCACATGATCACATACTATTTTTTCCACAGGATTCAATACTCATTTTGTGTACAGGATGAACCTGCTTTGGGGATGAATCAGATTTATGTAGTGCAGGAGACTTTTGTCTGTACTACCCCTGCCTCATTTGTTGCAGAAGTTGGAAGCTTTGTAATGAATGGGGTAGGGGACTGCAGGATGAGAGAGGATGGTCTGATGGGTAACAAAGTTGTGTTCTGTCCTGGAGAATTGGATTTTGCTCCTGCCTGTGCCACAGACTTCCTGTATGATGCTCGATAAGTCACTTAAACTAAATTTGCCACTAATTGTGTCGTTCTCCACCCCCCACCCCTCCCAACTTCATACCAGTAGACTGATTTGTGGAAGTGTTGAAGTCAGTGAGAATTGTGCTTTGACTGTATAAAGTGCTGTGTAATGCTAGGTATTCTGAAAAATCAGGTTATTTGAAAGTGGTAGATATTTCTGACTATACATCTTTTGTATGGTTAAAATCTCCATTTGGGGATGATGCCATGCCCTCAGGTCACAGTGGCAATGCAAGGATAAATACATTAATTTTTTTTGGAGTGTTTGGATATGAGTGGGTAAGTACCATAGAGATACCCATGAAGACATGAATACTGTCTCCAGAGCAGGATTTAAAGTCTGCAGCAAATAAGGCTTGGAGCCCCACAATCACTTTAAGAGAAAATGTGCTTGTTGTTAATTGCTGTGATGATTTAATTAAAGTCTATCATACACATAAATACAAGGGATGGAATTAAGGTATTATAGGCAACCTTAATTCTGATATTTTTAACTTTTGTGTGCTTGGCTTTGTAACCTGGATAAAGGGGCTTTTTTTGTAGCATTGAACTGTATTGGCATGTGATAGAGTTATATTTGTGGCGTTGTCAACTTTGGTAATGTTTATTTTAAGATTAGAAGACCAAGGAATTCATCCTTGATACTGAAATGCCTACTTCGAACTGCAGTCTATTGACACATGGACACAAGTGTCCAATGTCAGTAATGCCCAAATACTGGGATAAATTAAGAGCAAAACTTCAGCCATAATTCTTTATGGTCAGTACTGATATTTCCGCGGCCTGATGTCCGTGGTCAGCAACAGATATGATAGAACTGCTCATATGTTAGGAAATGGTGATTATTCTGGTCTTTTTAAAATCAAGCTATTATTTTAACTGGGGGTTCTATGTTATAGTTATCGAGGCATTGATTCTGATTTCATGAGTAAATCAGGGGTTTCTGTCTTTGGGGCCTACCAGCAAAGAGAATGTGTTTGTTGCATAGCCTGTCATTGATAGCAGCAGAACACAGGGATGGAGAAAACTATGAGGCATTAATAATGGCTAAATGTGATGGTAAATAGACAGAATAAGAATGCACATTCTACTGGCAGCCAATTCCTAGGGGAGCTAATATGTTGGTTTTATGATGGGCTGCAGTAGTGCTTTAAGCCATAGAGCAGTATTTCTCCTTGCTGCTTTCTAAGAAAACCAGAGTTATTTTTGTTTGATTACTGCCCTGGAGTTGTTTTTTTTTTTTTTGTTTGTTTTTTTTAAATTGCCACGTTTCAGTTTTCAAAAAAGTATCTGAATTTCATGAGCAGTGGCTAAAAATGAACTTATTTGCTTTACCTAAAGCATAGAGAATTATGTTGCAATTAGATTGTTGCAATACTACATATTACAAAACTGTCACACAATTTACAGACTGTACTCAAGAAGACCAAGGGAATAGAACAGCAAGGGTGTTGTGTGTCTGAAGGGCTGGGGGGAGGGGAGGGAGATTATGGGCTAAGGTGGAGAGAAGAATGCCAAGAAAAATAAAAATTATGCAGTTTTTGTATGTTCCATAAAACAAAAAAAGATTGTTTCATCAGTGTTCCTACTCTTCTATTTCAATGGCAGTTTTAATGCAGCAGGGGAAATGGTTTCTGTTATGTGAATTTTAAGGTAGGGAGGAGGAATAATGGAAATGGAAGCTAATTTTAGTCTAATATATTTTGAAAACTGTTAACAATACCATAATTATTCATAGCTTTTATTTCTACAATAGAAAAGTAAAATTCCTTTGGGTTAACTCAACATCTGTTGGACAAATTGGTTTAGTTTCATGAGTGTTATTAGTACTGAATGTAGATGGTGTTTTATGAATTCAGTAGAGTCAGGAGTTCAGTGCTCATATTCTTTTGTTTTGTTTTCTTTTTTTTAATTTAAACAAGGTGGTTTTGGAGTTTATTTTTCACTAGCAGAGAAGTACCATAGTTAATATTCCTGCTATTTCAAGATTTTTCTAGATTTTATTGTTAGCTAGGTTGTTCTTTTTATGCAACATTTATCACTAATACCTTTGTTATAAAGTCAGTGAATTTGTCAAGGTCATACTCATGGTTTCTGAATTATTTAAGGAAAAAATTGCATTTTGAGGTTGTTCTATTAATCTGTCCTGGCTTCTGTATTTCTGTTTCTTTATCTGATTTTCCTTCTAGGTTAGGAAAGTAGCATCTACTGTTGCTTAAGAGTTCATAAAATATTTGTATTAATTATTTCTAGGGTAATTTAAAAAGAAAGTTGTTCAAGCAACTTTCCTGTCAGCATAACTATATAACAAGGCAAGAAAATCATAAATTAATGCATTCCTAATATTTAGATTGAATGTAATTCAACCTGAGCTAGCATCTACACAATACAGTACTTAAATATACTCTTACATTCTTCAACTCGGAACCGTTTCAGTTTCTACATATTGCCATGTAATGCATATATCTCATTCCTCAGAATTGTTCAGATGAATAAACAACCTTAACTCTGACTGTAGATAGATTATGAATTATAGTGATAGGTATATTATGCTTACATAGGCTTAAATGTGCTCTTACAGTCCCATGTGTTTTATTGTGCTGGTGGGAAGCTGGCTGTGTACATTTTGGTGGTGCAATGGATAGCACATCTGACTACAGATCAGAGGATTGTAGGTTCGACACCTGCTTGGCTTGGAGCAATCTTTTCTCACAGGCAAGCTAAGGAAATGTGGGTTGGTTGAATGGACTGTAAGGTGGATAGAAAACTGGCTGAATCATTTGGCTCAGAGGGTAGTAGTCAATGACTTGATGTCTGGTTGGCAGCCATTATCAAGTGGAGTGCCCCAGGGGTCAGTCCTGGGGCCAGTCTTGTTCAATATCTTCATCAACAGCTTCGAAGATGGCATAGAGTGCACTCTCAGCAAGTTTTCAGATGATACAAGGTGGGTGAAGTAGTAGATACAGTAGACTGTAGATATGCTGGAGGGTAGGGTTAGGATTCAGAGAGACCTAGACAAATTGGAGAATTGGACCAAAAGAAATCTCATGAGGTTCAACAAGGATAAATACCAAGTCCTGCACTTAGGATGGAACAATTGCATGCACTGGTACAGGCTGGGGACTGCCTGGTAGATGGCAGCTCTTCAGAAAAGGACCTGGGGGTTACAGTGAACAATAAGCTGAATATGAGCCAGCAGTGTGCCCTTATTGCCAGGAAGGCTAATGGCATACTGGGCTGCATTGGTAGAAGTGTTGCCAGCAGAGCAAGGAAAGTGATTATTTCCCTCTTTGGCACTGGAGAGGCCACATCTGGAGTACTGCATCCAGTTTTGCCTCCCTCTTCCCTCTTCCCCCCCCCCCCCCCC
>NW_017728992.1:132422953-132438953 GCF_001723915.1 Gavialis gangeticus | reverse complement strand
ATGTGTGGACAAATTGGAGAGAGTCTAGTGGGACGCAATAAAAATAGTTTGGGGATGAGGCACAAGGCTTCTGAGAAGAGGCTGAGGGAACTGGGCTTATTTAGTCTACAGAAGAGAAGACCGAGTGGGGATTTAATAGTAGCCTTCAACTACTAGAAGGGTAATTACAAAGAGGATAGAGACTTGTTCTCAATGGTGGCAGATGACAGAACAAGGAGCAATGGTTTCAAGTTGAAGCTAGGGAAGTTTAGGTTAGATATTAGGAAAAAACTTTCTTACTAGGAGGGTAGTAAAATACTGGAACTGGTTACCTAGAGAGGTTGTGGAATCTCTATCCGTGGAGGTTTTTAGAAGTTGGCTAGCTAAAACCTTGGCTGGGATGATCTAGTTGCGGATGGTTCTGCTTTGAGCAGCTGGTTGGAGTAGATGACCTCCTGAGGGTCCCTTCCAAACCTAATTTTCTATGATTCTGTGATTCAATACATTGTGTTTATCTATATTGTTCTTTAAGGGAATGTATTTGAGTATCCTGGCACATAAGTAGTTTGGGATGTGAAACTGAGCTATATAAATGCTTTCCTTGATTTGTAATGATCATGTTGAGAGGAAATATAACTGTGTTAATTGTGTACTGGTTTTGCTAATTTCTTCCTTCACAATACAGTATTGTGTGTGGGGGGATATTGATAACATGAGAGTATAAGGGAGTGATGGAAATGGGGAAGATAAGAAATAAGAGGGAATTGTGATGGGGCATGGAAGTATGGACAGGAGTGGAGACTGTCCTTCACTATTTATGATTGCCTGAGCTCCCATTTGCTTAGCTTTGTCTTTCTCAGATCACTGAAGTGGGCTTCAAGGGAAATTCTTGTGCCAAGAATTGGAAGTTTTATGCCAAGTCTGACTGTGACTTAGAGTAATTGAATTCTTAAGCTGTAGTTGTGCTGGAGTTGAAGAAAGGCACTTTTGCCTTCATCATAACATTTGTGTAATCTTCAACAGCAAAATTCATCCTGGATGCTGGATAATCTAGCTAATCTGTGTTGCTCCCACTCGACGCAATTTTTTTCTTATTAAAAATATTCATGTTTCTTCTTTGGCTAAAGTCAGAAAGATCTGAATTTAATTGTTTGTTTTCATGCAGAAAGAGCAGGCTCCCAGAAGATTAAAAATTTTGGGAGTTCTGTCCCTGTAAGGCTAGGCACAGAAATTACATGCAAACTGGTATAAGTAATTGGAAACCAATTCAGATCTGTAACACAACAGACATTCAGTGCAGATAAATCACTTTCAGAATGGCTGAAGCCAGTTTAAGATAAACCTCAATGAATATAGTATCAGACTTAACTGATTTAAGTTAAATTTGTTTATTGAACTTTTTTCCTTCCCAGATCCCCTTCAGATTCAAGTTAACTCACCATCCACCAGTATCCCAGGATGCTTTACACCTCCCCCACAAACCTCACCTTGCAGGGAGGGTGGGTTAGCCTTGGCCCAAGCTGTCTGCTCCAGCTGAGCAGGGTGGCATGCCCTAGTGCCACCCTTCCCTGCCTGCTCCCCCTCTCCCCCCCGCTGGCTTTTGGCTTGTACCACTACAGGCATGTGGCTGCGTTTCTGGAATAAAAAAAATGAATGTCTGTTCAATCTACTCAGCTTAGACTGACCAGCAAAGATTAGATTGATTCAGCCTTGGGTTTTTTGACTGTCTGTACTTAGCCTAACTGAACTCTTCCAGGTTCATTAAGAACAGTGGATAAATATTGAGTGCATTTTTGCTGGAAGTGGTCAGTGGCTCCCTGAATTAGTGTGGGGAAGTCGCATTGTGGCATGTGCTTCCATTTGGGAAGTGCACAAACCCCTGCTCTGAATCTCCTGTTTCTGGAAAGATTAATTAAGAAGCTGTGATAGCTCAATGGTAGTAGAATTTGGAGTCGCAGATCAGAGACCCCTTTCTTGCACCAGCTGTAGTTATTAAGAGGTGCCTGAGACAGGGGGCTGGTAGGAGAGCATCCTCTTTTGGGATTCAGAATCCACATGTGTTCATCTTCTAAGGACACTGCAGAGCTAATGTATTTTGATGGGTATGAGGGTAGGAAAGTGGTTGAAGAATCTGATGGTTACGTGTGGGAGGTTGTGGTCTAGTAGGGGAAATGGTTAAATGGGATTGAGGTGCAGACATCTTTTTATATTAAGGATTTTGTGATCTTGCTTTTATGCATTTCAGATTTATAGAAAAAACCTCATCAATTTTTTGGTTTTTTTTTTAAACAGCATCTAAAGGAATAAATAAAAAATAAACAGTCTTTGTTTTGTAAGGGATACTGTCATATTTTATCATGAGAAATTACTGGATGTATTATAAAGAACAAGTTTTCTTTATCACAATCCATTTACTCCTAATTGAGTGATGCAGTAAGTTGGTGTGTGCCTTTTTGTTACAGTCTGTTAGGAAAATAACTGTCATCAGAAGGGCAGAGCATTGATTTGTGTGATTGCGTTTGTTGAAGAAATTGGGTTTGGTGAGAGCCCAATTAGTATAATCAAGGGAAGTAAGAAAAATTGCAGAAGGAAATTTACTACTGGTGTGCACATTGCATTTTGTGATAAACAGTATTTTAAAAATTGTCTTGCAGTAAAATAGGTTTTTATTCATTAACCCCTGTGAGGTAAGTGTGCAAGTATGTTCAGCCTGAAGAGTAAGGATTGCCTATAGATCTGAACATATACTTACTTGGCAAATTGCTACAATAAGAATTAGTGATATATTGTTTAAAGTGACAAAACTGCTGTTACAAATTGCTTGTGATTAATATCGTATATTGAACAGAAAAGGACACCAGTGTCAGTGCATGGAGTTCAGAATATAATTTGTTTGCCACTGCGGTATGTAATTTAAGTACCTGCCCTGTAGTTTTTAATTGACCATGTCACCAGAGATTCTTTATGCCCTGTTGGACAGATATGTTTTTGAAACTGGATGATGCTTGTGAAACATACGTGGTTTCTGACACTGAAGGAATGTGTTAGAGCTCTAGTAGTATAGAAATTTAAAAACAAGTTTCCAGTGGACACAGAAATATGAAATCAATAATAAAAATAAAATATTTTGAAAAAATATGTGGTCTTTAAAATGTAGCATGCTTTACATACACCTGGCATTGGGAATGGTGAGTTAAACAGTAGCATGGGACTTGGTTCAACAGGAAATGCATATATTTATATAAATTGCATAGTTTCAGCTATCATAAATACGGCTTCAATGCAGTAGTAAGAGTAAAGCCCAATTTAGTCATAACCAGCATACTGTCTGTTCCAGTCAAAGTGCAAATAGCCATGTAATTAACAATCTGTGGTTCATTCAGTTTAGCTTAGTTAAATGTATTGTTTTTATAATTCTGTCACTTCATGGCAAGAGAAGCTGACTCACTTAAGAACATTTTAAAAAACAAATACTCTTGGTCACTACCAGGTCCACAGAGCCAAACAACAGGATCTTCAGTCTCCCCTTCATCTTGGCAATAGAAATAAGACCTGTGAGTATGACTGGCTTGATTCCAAACTCATAGAAGAGCTTGCCAGTTGGCTTCTTGCCACCATAAACTGCATGGGGCAGCAAAACCTGCTACAGAGCTGGTAGACAGTTTCTCTCTTTAGGGACCTCACTTCTAACATTCCATTACAAATTGGCTTTATTCAGAATCTTTTATCATTAATTTTTTGAAGCCTGATTGCTCAGCCTTTTTTGGACAGTCCTTTTCTGAAGTTTTCTCATCTTTCTTATCCCATTGCATAGGCATTTAACATGGCAAAAAAGCAGACGAGAAAAGAATGCTTCTGTTGTGCCTGCATCTTTCCATATTGTATCAAAGCCATCTTATGCTGCTTTGTGTCCTTGACAGAAGCTCTGCCTCTTTAGCCAGTGGAGCCTGCATTCCCTTTTTTTGGCTCTACTAACATCCAGGCACTTGCACAGCAAATACCTAAGGTTACTGCAATGTGCTTGGTCTGTGCTGCTTGCTCAGAAGAGCCAAGTGTGATGCTATCCAAGAGAAGAAAGTTTTATAGGGAAGCTCTACTCTGCTGCTGAAGCAGCAGTAGTTGTCTAGTTAGTAGTGCATACAGTCG
Organism: Gavialis gangeticus; assembly: GCF_001723915.1. NCBI lineage: Eukaryota > Metazoa > Chordata > Crocodylia > Gavialidae > Gavialis > Gavialis gangeticus. Next base: position 132,434,828 of record NW_017728992.1, on the reverse strand, counting down.
CCCATCTGTCTTCTGAAAGATTCCTTGAAAGGTATTTTCTCTCTCTAAGGGGTGTATATCAATGGCAATAGGCAGATAGAACTCACAAAACTCCAGCTGCAGTAGACTTCCCTTACTTATTCTACCTCTGATATGATAGAAAGAGCCTTTTCTGTAGAGGGGGGGAGCAAGTCCCCTTTTCTGACTTTCCAGTAAAACTGCTAGGCACAATGTGGACCAGAGGGGGTGAATTACCAGGTGGCTGCTTTTTTAAATATGTCAGTCTGTGAAACTCCTGGGCAACAGACCCACTCTGCTGTGTGCCAGCCGGGGATCCTATATGCTGGCAGAAGTCTTAGTCCGCTAGTTAAACCATTTTTACTTCACTGAGATTAGCCAGGAAGAGCTCAAACAGTTGTCAGGGCCCTATGCTATTTTTCTAAAAAGAATTTAAAAAACAAAAATGATGCCAGCAGCCCCACGATAACAAACCACTGTGTACCATATGATGAAAGAGAAAAACATGCAGAAAGAGAACAGATTTCAGCTTCAAACTTCCAAGAGGTGTCAGATATAATTCAGGAGAAAGATTTATGAAAAGTGAATTGAGTGTGTTCTGTGAAAAACAGTAGTTCTTATTAAATGTTTTCCATTCCAAGTGAAAATGATAAACTTTCAGTTGCAGTAAAGGCTTGTAACCTGTTGTCTTTAACCCACTGTTAAAAATGGAGCTGAACTTCTTACCCTCTACTTCAGTGCTTTGCTTGCTTTAAAGGAACTTTAAAGCTGCTGCTCTGAGGAAGATGGCTACATATTAATTCACCTACTTAGTACTTATATCATTTTTTGTTATAAAATAACTCCAGTCAGTTATACAGTATTTTAGTTAGAGCTACTCGTATATTTCTTTATTTAGTGTCTTGTATTTTTCTTCATAGATGATTCCCTAGATTAAGATCATGAATACATCAAAATTATACATGATATGGTGAAATTGGTTAACTAATCTGTTCTGTCTTAAAAGCGTATAATTACTGGGATAAAGGATAGGTCTGTAGCTAATTCCAAAACAGAACAGTGGTCAGTTACATACATTGAGATATGGAATTCTCATTCATGGACATGTACTTGCATACATTTTAATAAAACTGATTTTGGAAAAGTACCTTCAATATTCATAAGCTTCTATGCTGCACCGAAGGTATGTAATTCACATAGACGTTTATATATGCAATGTATTATACCCCTCTAAAGTTTAAATTAAAATGGGAATTTTAATTGTTTTTAGAAGGAAGTTTGTGCATCTTGTTTTTATGCTGCCTTTTTCTGGGAATCTGGAAACTTTATGTTCAAGAATTAAGGCGCAAGAGCACTCATGCCCACCTTCTCAGCTAGTTGTATATGTATGTGCTTATAAATTATATAAACTTATGAATTTACAAACATGGGTTGTAAAAAATCACATATGTGTACATATAGTATTATAGTTGCGTAAGTGGCTGGAGCACACAGTGGTATAGGCCAAAAAGGGTTGTTATCCTAGGATGGCTGCATTCCATATGAATGGTAAACACAGAAGGAAATTATGCAGGTCATCAAAAACAAATTCCATTAGAACAGTTGTCTCTATCTACATATGCAAGTTGCAGATTCTGTAGTAAAGATATAGTTAAAAGGATCTTTGTGTCAGGTGGTTTGTTTAGTTTAAAACTGAGAAGTTCTGAAAGATAGAAATAGTCCAGGTGGAAATGGAAGAGCATAGCTAAGGAGGGCAGAGGTACAAATGTGTGAAATTTATCATGTTGTTCTATAGTTTCACATGGGCATAGCTGGCGTGTTTGTCTCCTCAATTTAAAATCTGAATTAATTTATTCATCCTTCAAGTTCAGTCTCCTCTGGAGTGAAAAATACCATCTGTTTACAAGTGAATAGCAATGCTATACAGCCACGTTGGATAAGAAGCCTTGTATCTGATTTTAAAAAGGGCATCTATAAAATCCAAAGAATAATTGAATATATTTTTAGTTCTCACTTTGCCTTTTAAATAGAGAATTTTAATGCGGGTTTTCTATTCCTGTTCAACAGGTATGGAACAGGGGAATGCAGATGGAGCTAACAACAATATTAAATCAAGCTTTTAAATTTCCAATTTTAGGTTGGGTGTACTTAAAACCACTTCTTCCTTTCCATGCAGCTGTATGTGCTGTTACAGGAACAGTCCTTTTATGGAAATCATCAAAGATGAATGAACTGGGATTTGAATAAAAGAATCTGGTGTTGCCATAAATGGTTACTATAGCTATGTTCATATGATGCTATATATTGGCTTCTGGTTAATAGCTGATACTGAACAGAAACAACTGTCCCCCTGTGCCATAATCCTGCATGAGCTCCTGGTAATAGAAATACATTACCTGAAGATCCATTGTTGACCCCATGAGAGACATGTTGCAGTTAAAGGAAATACGATTTTGTGAAGAAATTTCTAAACTAATCACCTTTTACTCCTAGACAAAGAATAAGAGATTCAGATTCAAGAACAATTATAAAAAATCCTGCACACACATTTCTCCACCTGTCATCTCTTCACTGTTCGTGAGCATTTTGGTTGTTGGTTAAACCTGTCATGGATCTTATGGCTTTGTCTCGCAGATTTCTCTCTTCTTTTTGGTTATGAAACCTCCTGGGTACCTACAACAGGCTCTCTTCAAGGTACAGTATATGTTTAGGATAGGTTGTCAAGAAGATCCATTATTTGGACAGGCTGTTCTTTTGTGTTCCAGAGTCTGCTTTTTGAAAAGCCAGTTTTAGCCCTCTTGCTTGTTTTCCACCTGGGATTTTTCATGGAGGCTCCTCCTTCTGCTGATAATATGAGTAGAATTTACTTTACCTAAATTGCAGTCATCTCTGTTATCAAGTAGGTTGGAAGGAAGACTATTTATGTTAATGGCTCTCAGTTGGTCTTGGTCTGACAGCTACATGATAGCAATCCTCATAGCAAATAGCTAAACCATTAAATGGTAGTAGGCAACTGTCACTCCTTCTAGATCATGGCATGTGCATGAAGGGTCACTAGGACCTTTGACGCATACACCTAGGGAGGAGTATGGGGGAGTGGAGGCTGCCCAGACCTTCCATCCCCACCTTTAGAGCATTGAGACCGTATCCAAAGGCCAGACCAAGTCCAGACATTGTGCCTCAATGGCTGTAGTTATATCTAATCAAACCTAGGTCTCCTGCGTGGGAGTTGACCAGATATTTTTAAATTCCACATAGACAAATTGCCTCACTTGTCATGCACTTGGAACTTTTTTCCATTAATATTAATTTTCTCCAGGAAGGCTTGGACAAGTTTATCTCAGAACTTTAAAGCTCATTCTCCTTAACCTAGAGCTTTTTGAAGGATTGAGGATTCTTTGTAGATTTCTCTGTAGATATCCAACAGGTAGTTTTACAGATTTTTCCAAAGAGGCAACTCCTGAGCTTGATCAGCTATTTGAGTTTGATTGAAGTGATTTAATAAGGCAATTTGGTAAGGCCAGTGACATCAGGGAACTGGACTCATTGACCTGGGAAGTCCCTTCTACTCTTACTTTTCTATAGGTATTTTGTCTTGCTTCTCCTTAGAATATATATTTTTTTCCAGGTTGGTATCAGTTAAAATAGTGTACCTATTAAACTCTCTTAGATGAAGGACACTGTTATTTCCTTTTCCCCCACTGCTCCCTCATATCTTTCGTTATTACAGGGTTATTCTGCGCCCTTTCCCAGGATCTAGTCTCCTTTTCATTTAAGCGCGGTTACCTCCCTTTGCTCTTTTGTCGTCTTTACTTTCTGTCTCTAAGAGAGATTATGAAATTCTCTGCATGTAAAAACTCAGTTTCTATTGAGTAAAGTGAAAGATTTGCAAAGCAAAAATATTACTCTTATAACAGGAAGAAAATTTCCGTATGCACTTTTATCATCTCATGTACAAGGTAGGTAGAAAAGCTCAAAACTGTTTCAAGCTTTCTAGTTTTTTGGCTAAGATGCATTTTGTTGATGGAACAAGAAATAGTTTCTACTAACAAAGTGTCAGAATGGACATTGGAAGTTTTCCACTTCTCCAAATATGTGATATTAACTTACATGTAGGAACTTCTGTGCAAACAGACTTTGACCATCGATTTTGTAATGTCAGCAGTTGTGAGGTGGGCCAGTAGTTTGCAAGAAAGAATTGTTATTTTACCTTGTACAAGCCCGTATGTCAGTCTTGATGAAGGAATTACCTGGTAAAATTTTATATAGGGGTCTGACTAAATGAATGTAATGGTCACTTCTGTCCTTAAAAATCTATTAATTTTTGTTGCATGCTGTTTGTTCTGAGTTTAAATGTTTGTGGTGGTTACAATTATTTTTGTGTGGCATGTAAACATATTTGGCTATAAATCAATCGCAAACTACTAGTCTTCATTTGATTATTCATGGTTTCCTGTTAATTAATCAGAGTGCTTAATATTCTTAGCCTAATGATTCTCAACCAGGGTGCCTTGAGATGCAGTCAAGGGTGCTGCACAGTGTGAGCACTGTTGTGCAATAGTGTGCAAACAGGATTCACAAGATAAACCTATAGATTTTTAAATAGGGTTTCATAGTGTTAAAACTGTTCTGACTCATTGAGTTATCCTGAGTTCTTTGCAATTAAAGAATTGCTCTATTATTTTTCAGAAGTCAAACAGTAAGTGAAAAGTAAGAGCTGGCATTTTCTGAGGGCTGTCTTGACCCTAATGAAGGGTGTCTTGAATCTAAAAAGGTTGAGAACTACTCCCTTGATAATAAATGTAATATTGTTTTTATTCCCTGGCTGGATGAGTAAGTATTTGTAGACATAAGGAAAAATCAAACAAGTCACTTTTGATTCAGAACTTTCTGTAACCACAGATTTGTTCAGTTTTTGATAAGACTTGCCTATTGTGTGTGGTCTCGCAAATAGATTACACTGGTAGGAGAAAAAAGAGTCACTATCAAAACAGTGTTTGTGTAATTTGTTTGCTCATACATAAGAAAAGTGTCGTTTGTACTCCCCTACCTTTCATATTAAAGGATGCATGACTTTTGTGTGGTTTGTGTGCTTTCCTCTAGGACTGTATGATAAGTTGAAGTGATTTTTTTTTTTTTAGATGTAATTTGTCATGTAACAGAACTGCGATTTAAAAACTACTATAACCTCGAATTAAGAGTCTCACCTTTCTCTGAAGTTAGCTTTCATTATCTCCCTCTGCTTGCTTTTATTGATATTTATCTATTGCTGTATGATTACTTTCTAGGAATTAATGATTGTGTGAATAAAGGAGTTTGGAGATAATCAAGGTAGCACTATATATTGTAATGTTGCTTTTGGGCCATCTGCCTGTCAAAAGTGAATTTGGTAGTAAGCCCAGCTGTCTACTTTGGCATGTTCTAATTAGCAGAAATCTATGTTATAGTAAAGCCAATTTTTAAAATATTTTTAATAAAAGTGAGAAAAAAACCCTCTACCCAGTTCTCCAGTATAAATTTCTGCTTAAGAGATTTTTATTTCATCAGTTTTTTTAATCTACTGTGTTCTGTAATGGGATAACTTTCTGTGACTCCTCTCAAGTCATTAATCCTAATTGTTGAAGACTAAGTGCTTTGGTGTTTTCATTGTGAGGCCTAGTTTAAATAATTGGAGTGAGTGAGGGAGCATCTTGTCTCTCTGTTTGTACAACTTAACAGTTGGGTCCACTTACTTTTAACACTACTGTCCTGCGGTGAATGCTTTCCAGTCACTACTTCCACATTGCTCCTGATTGCAAAGTCAGAGCTTCAGTAGCAACTTAAAGGGAAAAATGAAGTGTAGTTGCTGCATTCCAGGGGACTGGGAAGAACAATATATGTTCAGTATGCTTACTGAATGTGGAAATAATAATTATTAAGCTAACCAACAAGAAGTGTATTCTTATTAAAATGTGTGGGTCTTTTCAGTATAAGCATACGACTGTGTAATGCTTTGAGAATGGGTCAAAGATTACACATAACAAGGACTTCTGTGATTGGTTATGAACAAGTGAAAATACTGTAAACTTTTGACCTTGCTACAGCAAATGGAGCTGCGTAAAGCACCTACAGATGGCGGGATTTAACATAGTCAGTCTCTTGCCCTTTCTTGGCAATTATGATCATATTACACCAGGCATACGGGAGAAGTCAGTTTTGTAACTCTAATACAGTGCGTCTTTGAAAGTTTTGTATTTGCAGTTGCCTGTTTCATTTTTGTATGGACCATCAAGCAGTTAAGCCAAAAGATTTCAACTTCTGTTGTTGTTATTTAACTTAATGATTTCCTGACTGGTTTGCCAAGCTGGCATTTGAACAGAAAATCATTTTGAACATTTTGAATTATTTTTGAACTTTTGGACTATAGTAGGCTGCTGAATTCTACATGCCGGGGGAAGGTTTTATATTATTTTGCTATGGATTTGGGAAAAAGGTATATTTTTTTAATCAAGGGATCTAACAAAATTAGTTATCATTAACATTATTAAACAATTGTTATTAAATATAACTATGTCTCAACAGTCTTTTTGTGTGTGTGAAAACTGAATGAAATAGTACACGTTATTTATTTGGTTAAAAAAATTCTCTGTCATTTAAAAATGGGCATTTAAAATGTTGTGGTGTTTACCTGTGAAGTATTTGGCAAATTAGATTGTTAGCTTATGTAAAGCAGAAGAATTTTATGAATATGAGGATAAAGATTGTCTTCTCTCTGTGAACTTTATGCTGTCACTTAACAAAATTAGAAGCACAATAAATTCTAAATTGCGCTTTTGGCACAGTTACAGTTATTAAGTCATCGAAGGATATTTTGTTGTAACCAGCTTTTCATGGATCCGATTAAAGAGGGAGGGAGAGGATGGTATGGATACTCATTTTGTGTGTGATTGCCTTCAGATCAGCTTGACATAGTGACATCAAGTAAAAGATGGGTATCATAGAAGGCATACTTGCTTGTATTTGTTAACCAGCTACTACCTTTCTCTCTCCCTCCCTGCTTCTCAGTTTGCTGCCTAGCTTGTAATCTGATTCCTGTGCCAGATGTTGAGAGGTGGAGTATTGGCAATCAAGGCTTTTAGATCAATCCACTGAGGGAGGTTACTTTATTATATCTGTGGTTTGCAAAAAAATTTCCTTCGGTTTTCCAGAATGACTTTTACTGAGACTAGAAATTGGAAGCATATGATGATGATGATATAAATGTTATAACAATTTTTTGGAGGAAAGAAGGTTCAAACACTAATAATAAAGTCTTTAAAAAAATGAATACGGAATCTTATACTGTGTTTTGACAGAACTAGGTTTTACTTCAAGCATCTCTCTTCCTGGTGCAAGTCAATGCATTTTAGCCATGTCTGCACCCCTAGGAAAGAGCTGATGATGAAAGGTTTGAAGCACTTAAATAGTTTAGTGGCTACTGTAGAAGCGTGATAAATTCACTTAACAAGTAAATTTTCTAGATGGATAAAATAGATTGAAAGAAAATTTCAACTCTTAAGTGCGGTAGTCAACATAAACAGATTTTTATTGGTTGGTAAGTGCTTGAAAATGATAATCTCAAGGATCATCAGGTCAAAATTGTACATATTATTAACATTGGTGGTATGTTTGTATCCCTAGAATACTTCTGATGCATTTTCCTTAAAATAAAGGTATACCATATTTTCTTGAATACAGTATACTTTGGAATATAATACACAACTTATTTATGAAAGGCAGAATGAAGATTTTTTTCCCGTGGTGTTATGGCTGCATAGAACAAGGACAGAGCCTTATCTTCAACTGACTTACCTTCCCTTTCCTGCTTAAGTAAGGCTGAAACCCTAGCAGCTGCTGAAGACTGGTTTCCATAGGTGGATCAATGATTTTGAAAAGAGATGGAGACTTTGAAAAGAAATAAAGAACTGGGGAATGAAAGAAAGACCAGGAACAGCTGGCAGACACCAAAATTGCCCTTAAAAGGGTTAGCTTTATAAAGACCATTTAAGTCTTGAGCATATATTAACAACCTTCTTTAGAAGCAGGTCCTTGGCTGCTCGGCTGCTTTACCTGTGGTAGGTTAGGATAATTAGGTCTGTGCTGTCAAGGTTGACAGTAGTCTTATGTAGAGTTTAGATTACTGATTGTATTAGGATGGTTTGGATAGGGATGATCCTCAGGGGATTGGACTAGATGACCTTTTTCTTCTCTGATTCTATGAAAAAGAGAAATCACTTGTTAACACTTGTAGGGTAAAGAACAATGATCCATTAAGTTAATTCATTATCTCAGCTGCCTGAATAATAATGCCACAACAGGAGTCAAAGCAGAATGCTTCTGTCCTGGGTAGAAAATCAGCTTCCCCACTTAATACACATACCCCAGTTCTGGGGGAATGGGGGCTGATTTTGGAAGAAAAGGTATGTACTGTATATGAGAAAATATGGTATGTTTACTTTAGAATCCTTTTATCAATCATAAGAATCCTCTTTCTACCATTCATGAGTATCCTTAAAATTATCTAAAGGAATTGAGTATTGTACTAGGATTCAAATTGCTGTCAGCTCTGTCACTGGCTTGCTGAATGGTTTTAGGGTAATCACAGAATTGGTCTCTCAGCTTCTCCATTTGTATAGATATAATTGTTACCTGCCGCTCCATCTCACAAGGATGTTTTTGACATTGCATCATAAAGTTGGGGTAGTGTTTTAGACACGTGTGTTTGTTGTGTATGCATGCTCATCTTGTATGTTGAGTCCTAGTATTATGTATATAAAAATTTAAAAAATCATGTGTTAAATATTGCTGTTATTTTCAGTGTATACAATAGATGAAGAAAATCAGGAAAGGAACAAGTTTCACACTTCTGAAATGAAGTGAGTTACTTTATGTTCACTTATTTAAATTGCAGAAACATATTTAAGCATTATTATAGTATTCTCAAGTTTTTAGTGACTTAAAATGGATATCTCATTGAAGAATATAAAGTTTATACACTTTATTTTAACACATTCTTTCTCCTTCTAGAATAACTTACTTATTACATATTCTTAGCTGGAACTAAAAAAGGTAGTGGTTCTTCTAGTGTTGTTCAATTTTAGTATGGAAATATTTCCAACTTGACTTGCAAAAAAAGTTCTTATCTATAATTTTAGGAGTAGGTGAAACTTCTGTGTACAATATTAGTTAGGTAAATGTTCTTCCATTGCTACCTAGCTATATCTAATTTATTTTCCACTTTGTCTGCATTTTGAAAATAGGACTCAAAAAAGTTAACATTTTCTCATGCTATAGCTTGAATCCACTTAGAAGAAAAGTGTGTCTTTTAATTTTCTCTCAGAAGAATTTTTTTGTTCAGTTTTTAACACAGAATATCGTATGTCTGATGGGAATTACAGAAATGTTTGCAGTCACCTATCTTTTCATATTACCTTGCATTGAGCCAGCAGTTTCGGGTAATCAATATTTATCTAGTCTAATTAATGTTTTTCATTAGTATTTGAAAGGAGACAGTCAATGTCTTTATATGGAACATTCAGTCAACCTCAAGTTGGCTATTTCCTGATGTGAAATAGCCCATCCTTTGAATAGGTGAATGGCTTAAAATAATGCTACTGCTCCATTTTTGTCAAGTAATTAAAAAGTAAATAAATGTTAGCCCAGAGATGGGCGACCCCTGGCACAAGTGCCAGTTAGTGGCTGGTGGAGATATTGTCTTTAGCACACCACAGGAAGTGGCTCCCCTGCTTCTCCCAGACCCCCTCACCCGGTGCCCTGGGTTCCTCCCCACTTGGGCCAGCCCACCCTACCCCACCCCACCTCACCCCACAGGAATTGTATCTCTTCCTCAATTCATCAGGGGAACGAAAACTGTGATGTTAAACATGGCGCCGTTTTTGCCTCTCCAGTGGTCAGCAGCAAGCAGTGGGGCTGCTGGGGTCCCTTGGCCAATCAGCAACAGGGAGGCAAAAATGGCATCACGTTTAAAACTGCAGTTGTCACGTCCCTGCCAACCAGGAGTAAGCTGCAAGTGCAGCCCCTCCACCAGCCAGTGGTAGGGGGGCTTACGAGGGAACCTGCAAAATTAAAGGTGCTGCCACGCAGCCCACTTGTGCCGTGATTTTGGTAAGTCCCTATCTTTTTCCTTTTTTACCTCTCTTCTCTTTCCCTCTCTCTCTCCTTTTTTTCTTACTTTTCTCTCCTTTCTCCTCTTTCATTTTCTCTCCTCTTTTTTTTTTCTCTCCTTTTTTCTATTTCTTCTCATTTCTCTCCTTTTTCTGTCTTTCTCTCCCCTTTTTCTGTTCTCTCTTTGGTTTTTCTTTAACTTTCTCTCTTTTGTCTCTCCCCTCCTTTTTCTCTTTCTCTCATTTTTTTTTTCTCTCTCTCATCACAACATGCTTAACAAAGAAACTGAATACACAAGAACAAAGGTAGTATATGTAGTTTCACTTATTGTCACCAGGTTTAGAATTTTTAGAATACCTGGTATTTACAGAAAAAGCAACATTTATGATTATTAACTATATTAATATGCAACATATTCTACCATGTACCTGCCCGCCCTGGTTTTGTTTTTCTGGCATGCCGATACTCCAGAACCTTACAAGGTAGACATTGCAGTTTTTTTGGCATTCCTGCTGAAAACATTGCCTACCTCTGTGCTAGCCATTGTGTTCCCCACAAAACAAATATTTTTTATATTTATTCTGGTACTCTTATGCTTGAGGCCTAATAGTAATCATTTGTTCTTTGAAATCCACAGGGGTCAAAACATTTTGCAAATGGTTCATTTAAACCTTGCTAAATGAACACATTTCCTAAAACTTTCAGTGATGTCAGTGGCACAGAGCAGTTTGAATATAGGCATATATACATAAGAAACTAAAATTGTGCTGAAATATTTGTTAAAGGAAAGCTAATTTTAGCTTGCTTTAGTGTGTAATCTCTACAGGTATTTAAGTAGATTTTGCTTTTACAGTGTATGTGCTTCCTATTAGAGAGAGACATGTCTAGTGTGAGACATCTAAGAGGATAGTGCAAGTAGTAGAGAGCACTAGGAACATGTGCATGTGATATGTATGCTGTACCAATTAACTTTAAAATGTAAAAGAAAAGCAGAAATTCAATAACTTTTGGTTTCCAGACAAGTTAGAATTAGATTGTTGCTGGTCCTTATAAGGAAAAAAACACCAAACGGGGGGGCAGGGGGAATGTTTTAGCTTAGATCACCATTTTGACCTCATGACAGTCAATCCCAAAGCACAGCAAGAGCAACTATTAGTGTGCAGATTAGTGAAAGCTGATTGGATAAAGCAGCAGCAGTTCCCATGTTTGGAGATGTGACCACTTAAAGCTAATAAGATTATAATAATTTACATAGTATCTACTTAAGCACAGGTGTTGAAAATTGTAGCAAAAATATTAGTAAAGAGCTTAAATCCAGTAAAGTCATGAAGCAAAGTCTGGCCAAACTCATTCCCTGTTTAGTGATAGAAATGAGCCCTGCACAGTGTAAGTGCCAGTTCCCGTGCACACAGGGTTTTGCTCTTTCTTGTCCTTGGTGCTCATATATCTTTTTAGTTGCATGGGAATCGAGGACTGAGCTCAACTGAGAAGTGTTTACTTACTCTGTTCATTACATTAAAATATTTTTGCAGTTTGGCATACATATCAAGACTTTTGACAGCTTCTTGTAAACCTTGTGAGGAGAATTTTGATGACATGCACATTTGATTTCACTGTCTGGAGAAATCAGTTTGCACAAAAGTTATATATCAGGCACTTGGCATTCAGAAGGTGTTTTACATTTTGAATGCTTAAAAATTCATTTCTTAAATCATCATAAAATGTGTAAAACTGC
>NW_017728992.1:132414418-132417953 GCF_001723915.1 Gavialis gangeticus | reverse complement strand
AGTGCCTGTGAAGAGACACTTGGATTCTCTACCAGAAAATATCAAGACTTTTGACAGCTTCTTGTAAACCTTGTGAGGAGAATTTTGATGACATGCACATTTGATTTCACTGTCTGGAGAAATCAGTTTGCACAAAAGTTATATATCAGGCACTTGGCATTCAGAAGGTGTTTTACATTTTGAATGCTTAAAAATTCATTTCTTAAATCATCATAAAATGTGTAAAACTGCTTAGTTGTGGATAGCTTGTGTGGGTAAAAATATACCATGTTTTCTTGTATACATTACACACATTTTCCTGTTTAAATCAGCCCTGTCCTCCCCCACAAAATTAGCATGTGTGTATTAAATGGGGAAACTGTTCTTCGCTGGAAAAGAAGCATGGCTGGAGACACGGCATGCCATGCAGCTGCCAAGATGGCTGCCACTTGATTGGCTCAGCAAGCTGAAGTGGCCAAGTCCTGTATTAACTTCCTTGTAACTATAGGTATTAGTAGAGCACTGTAGCCTGTGCCTGATGCAGCAAGTGAGCTGCTGGTAGTATCTTGATGAGATTTGTGACACTTTATTTACATGAATTTGTATGTGAAAAATAACTACTTACAGTAAAAAACGGACAGTCTTGGTACTGCCCTTCAAAGGCTATGGGACAACCTTGTGTGATGCAGAATAGGTCTTCCTAGAAGCACAGGGTGTTCAGGTAGTGTCGCATCCCAAGAAACCGTCTGGGTGAGGCAGCAGGAGCTTCTTGTCATATGAGGAATTTCCTGCTGTCTGTTTCCTTTCTCAGATTGTCTCCTGGGTTGCCACACTTTGCCACTACTCTGTCAGACAGTCAGCCATGACGCTCTTTTTTCTACATTCTGCCTTCCAAAAACAAGGTGTATGTTTTATTTAGTGGTGTGTTGTATGTGAGAAAACACTGTATTTTCCACTATCTGCTTTGTAGTTCTTTCCAAAGCTGATTATGGTTGTGGCTTTTTAGGAATGAGATTTCCTTAATGATTTGCAGAAACTTTGTGAATCTTTGTTTTTTCCCTACCTTTATATATAGTGTAGTATCCTGAATTTTATTTTGATGGTATAGAGGGGAGAGGGCATTGCATATTGGTATGACAGTTTCCTGTTGTTGTATCCATCCAACACATGCAAAAAATAGTTGTTGATCTTTTTTTTTTTTTTTTATAACATATAAGGGAAAAGATCAGGTGGCAGCATCATTTAAGGTTAGCTTTGAAGTGAAGAACTTTTATGAAATATTCTGTTTTATCACCAACTGTTACCTGCCTTTTGATAACGGTAGTGGACATTTTTTTTCAGTAAAATATAAATAACTCTGTTTGTTCAAAAAACCTTTTATGTCAGCAATCAGAATGTTTTCTTTGTAGAAAATTATTGTACAGGCTTTTTTTTCTGGATTAAAAAGATTTATTTTCTTGATCTCTCTGCTTCTATTCACATATGTTCTTTGGAGACGTTACTGTTCACCAACTTCACAAAAATATTGTGAGGGTTGTTTTAATAGCTGCAGCCTGCTTTGAAATATTACCAGCGTGAAACCCTGCAAGGTGCTGACCATTTGGGCCTGGTCCAAAAGCAGGTGCTTAAATGTAAGCACATGAATAGTTAGGTGCCTTGACTTCTGTGGGGGAAGACTGTTCAGCACCTTGCAATATTGAGCCCTAAATGCAAAGTATTTTTACCTAACAGATTGCTGTTATGTTTTTTTCTTCTAGTTATATAGAGACACTATAGTGCTTGCATATCACTTTTGATTTGCAATTAATGGTTTCCTCTCTGATATTTAGAGTTCTATTTCTGCTATACTCTGATGGCCATAAATATCAAAGGTAAAATTCTGGTCCTTATATATAATTGATATTTTCAGTTTAAAATATTTCTCATGGGTTGTGGGACAAAGTGTCTACTGGCATTGGCTAAAACATTTTTCTGCAAGTTCTAATGAAAATATTGGGGAATATTTGAAGTTTGCTATAGTTTTAATAGGTCTCAGTTCTCTGTAAAATGGCTTGTCCTAATAACTTTATTTTAATACTACTGTAATATTTTATTTTGTATGGTTTCTTGGTTTAATTATTTTTAAAGGGGAAAATAATAAGTCTTTTGATGTGAAGTTATTCTGCAAGTTACACTGTTCACCATATGTCATTAAACCTATACCAGAAAATAACCCACAGGAAAAACTCTCTCTCTACAGTTCTTATAAAAGATACCTTTACAATTACTGCTATTCTATACCTATTTTACTGTCTTAGTGGGTGATAGCAGATATCACAGAAAGCTGGAGAGAGACTGATTTGTTTTTGATCCAAAAAAAAACCTGACAGTTTTGTCTATTGAGTGTGACATACCTGTTCCTGACACCAACTTAATCTGAGGCACCTGCTCCAAGGACATATCTAGGTAGACCCAATCTAGTTCATTCCTAAAGTTAGTAAGTTTTCCTCATTTCAGTGAATATATTTTTATATTTAAGATGCATAAAACATCTAATAGATGTGTTTAGCTTTCTTGTTCATATTGATAGCTAAACATTTTCACTTTACAAGTATGAAAATAGAGCAAGAAAGCCACAGGTTTTGACATTAATACAGTTTCCCACTTAGAGACATCCCAGATTGCCGAATGACCTTGGACAGGTTACTTTATTTCTTTGTCTGTCTCTGCACCTGAAAACTGGGGATAATAATACATGCCCACCTTGGCAAAGTCACTTTGCAGCTCTTGAGTAAAAAATATTATAAGCGGAAAACAAGGTTAATTTTATTTATTGTTATATGATAAATACAGCATGCATACTCATACTATGTGGTTATAGAACTGTTACATACAGGTATACATTGACTTTAGAACACGAAACTGCTTTCAAAATTGGTGCTATGGGGAAGAAATATTTTAAGGGGTGTTAAATTTAATGTAGATAATGTAGGGATTAGTGTTTATATTATTCATTTAGGTCTATATAACATAAGAAAAAATGGTGGCACCTTCATTATAATTTTGAAATAAACCTAAGTAAAAGCAAAAGGTGATCTCAGGGTCATGTGCTGAGTCAGAATACAAGCTATTTAGGATATTGTAGGCAAAAATTGAGACTCCACTTAGAAATCAATAGGCAGGGAGTACAGATTTTGGAGTACTGTATTTTTGCGCATATAGCCCGCACACTGATATAACCCGCACCAATGTATAACCCGCCGCCAGCTGGTGCTCAAGCGTGGGCTCTGCTGGGAGGGGAGGGATGAGGAGCTGTGAGCCCCGCCGCCAGCCGGTGCTAATTGCTGCAGGGGAGGGGAGGGATGAGGAGTTGGGAGCTGCGAGCCCTGCTCCCTGCTGCTGCTGCCACCAGCCGGTGCTAATTGCTGCAAGGGAGGGGAGGGATGAGGAGCTGCAAGCTGGGTGCCCCTCTCCCCACCACTGCCAGCCGTGGTCAAGCGCAGGTTCTGCTGGGCACAGCTGCCGGAGCCGGAGCTGGAGCCAGCTAAAAGTAGTGCAGGGGAGGGGAGGGATGAGG
>NW_017728992.1:132411778-132414031 GCF_001723915.1 Gavialis gangeticus | reverse complement strand
GGGTGGGAGGCAACCCCACTCCCCGCCACCACTGCCAGCCGTGCTCAGTCCTGCTGGGGCTCGCTGTCACCGTGACATCAGCCCGCAGGCAGGGACGGGCTATGCTGTTCTAAAGACTCTGCATAGCCCACACCTTTGTATAGCCCGCACCCATCTGTCAAGTTTGTAAAAACGTGTATAGCCCATGGACTGTATGCGTGAAAATACAGCACTTGTATGCAAGTTCCTTTTGTGCTACATTACTTAAGTGGGTTTCTGCATTCTGTTCAGTTTCAGCCTTTCAGTTGATTTAAGGAATGGCCTGCTGCACAAAACTTTTAAGTCCTCCAATGTTGAGGTCTGGGACAATATAATATCAAACTTCGTGGCCCATAATCCAAACACTAAGTTCAGAATTGAGCCTGTCTTCAGCAATCCCTCACAGTGGAGGATGATTTTTATACCATGATTACCTTATCTGTGGGCCCATACATGGCTCATGAGGCCATTTCGGGATCAACAGACTCTGTTGCAACTCAGGCATGTGTTTCCATGTGGGATGGGTGGCTCTTGATTCTTGATTCAGTCCATGACACATTGTTTCTGCCACTCCTGTCTTTCTATCTCCTGCTGTCATTGTAAGGTTTTGAAGTACTGAGATCTGTGTAGCAGATGTTTCTTCCATTTTGGGTGGTCCTGGGCAGTAGTCTTCCACGAGCTGATGTCAGTGATGCATTTTTTTCAAGTTGCCCTTGAGGAGGTCCTTGAGACACTTTCTCTGCCCTCCTCTTGACTGAACTGGGATAATAAAACTTGCTTCAGGAGACTGGAGTCAGACATCCAAACAACATGGCCAGTCCAGCAAAATTGATGTTGGATGATCGTCGCCTCGCTGCTCATGGTGTTTGCTTGCGAGAGGAAGCTAATGTTGGTGCATCTGGCAACACTGATGGTACTTCTCCAGCAGCTTGAGGTGTCTCTTGTATGTTTTCCATGTCTCAGCTCTGTACATTAAGGTGGGGATGACAACTACTTGATAAACCATGAACTTGATATTGGACCTGATGTCATGATCTTCAAACACCCAATTCCTCACGTGTCCAAAGGCTGCATTTGCACCTTCAAGGTGATGTTAGGTTTCTTTGTGAATGTCAGCCTTCTGTGAGAGATGTCTTCTGAGGTATGGAATATACTCAGTGTTCTCTAGAGTCTCACTGTGATTCTGAATTCCTGGAGCTAGGGACTGCTTATGAAGAGCTTGTTGATGGAGGACCTTAATCTTCTGAAAGTTAAGTGTCAGTCCCATTTTCTTGTATGCCTAGCTAAAAATGTCAATGATTACCTGAAGGTCTGCTTCCAGGTGAGCGCACACTATAGGATCATTAGCACACTGGAGCTCGATGATTGAGGTTGGGAGTGGTCTTGGCTTTGGCTGGAATTAAACAGGTTACCATCCATTCAGTAGTTTAGCTGTGTTCCAGCTGGAAGCTGGAGGTCGTATGGAAGTTGGTGGTCATATGTAGCATCACACTAAGGAATATCAAGAAGAGTGTTGGAGTGATGACTCAGCCTTGCTTAACTTCCATCTTAACCTCAAACAGGTCTGGGATAAATCTGTGACTGAGAACCACTGCTCACATACTGTCATGAGGCGGGCAAAGAATGGTGACAAATTTCAATGGGCATCTGTACTTTGGAAGGATCCTCCACAATGCTTTCTGGTTGACAGAGTCAAAGGCTTTAATGAGGTCAATGAAGGCCATGTAAAGATATTTATGTTGTTCCTGTCATTTTTTCTGCAGCTGGAGAGCTGTGAAGATCATACAATTGTGCCTCTTGATGCCCTAAAACTATGGTGAGAATCCAGGAGGAGTTCTTCAGCAAGTGGAAGGAAATGGTTCAGGAGGGTTCTTGCAATGATCTTTCTAGTGATGGACAGCAAGGCGATCCCTCTGTAATTTCCATAGTCAGACTCGTCTCCTTTCTTAAAGATGTTCACAGTCAGAATATAGTCATCTGGTATTTACTCATTATTCCAAAACATTAAGATAAGGGCATGGAGCTGTGACGTGAGCTCCTCTCCCCACCTACTTGAAGATTTTGGCAGGGATTCCATCAGCTCCAGATGCCTTATCATTCTCCATCTGCGTGATGGCTTTCTTCACCTCATCAAGGATTGGAGGGATTCTGAGATTAATCTCTGACTGGGGTGAGATGAATGAAGCTGAGAACACTCTAATCAATAACAGTCTCGACTACGAAGGTTTATGATAC
>NW_017728992.1:132405847-132406778 GCF_001723915.1 Gavialis gangeticus | reverse complement strand
CCTCATCAAGGATTGGAGGGATTCTGAGATTAATCTCTGACTGGGGTGAGATGAATGAAGCTGAGAACACTCTAATCAATAACAGTCTCGACTACGAAGGTTTTCAGCATAGGCGACTGGTGCCTCCTGAGTCTGGGGTCCCCTAGCGGCCAGCCAGCGACTGGAGGCCAGGGCAGTCCCCCAGCAGCCCGGCAGTACATATGGCACTTCTGCCACCAAAGTGCCACTGGCAGGAGCCAATTTTGGGGGGGGTGGGGCATGAGCGCTCTCTGTGGCCCCCTACCAGCTGGAGTGCTCACTGCCGGGGGGGCACATGCCCCCCCTACATGTTGCCTATGGTCTTCAAAATGCTTCTTCAACAGGAGTTGATGGCTCCCTTTTCCTTGATCAGGTCTCCTTCATCCTTAGGTTTCAAGGGGGTTGGTCCCTGAGTGCTTAGACCAGGGGTGGGTAAAATGCGGTCCGAGGGCCGGAGGCAGCCCACCAGGCCATTCTATTCAGTCTGCGGGGCCCCTAAAAAATTTAGAAAATTAATATTTATCTGCCCCTTGCTGCCTATCACGCGGCCCTTGATGGCTTGCCGAAACTCAGTATGCAGCCCTCCGCCCAAAATAATTGCCTGCCCATGGCTTAGACTTTGGTGGCATTGAAAAAATTCCCAAGGAGGTGGTGCAGTCCCCAACCTTGGAAGTCTTCAAGAGGAGACTAGACAGACAATTTGCTGGGATCATTTGATCTCAGCAGTATTTCTGCCTAAAGAAGTGGGGTTGGACTCGATCTTTTGAGGTCCCTTCCAGCCCTTAATTTCTGTGATTGTGACACCTGTTGGGGGGGTAGGTACTATGACTCTCAAAGGGACAGTGCCTGTGCCCTACCCCTGCCCCTCACTCCCAAGCCACAGCCCTTCTGCTGCCCCACAGTACCCCGCACT
>NW_017728992.1:132362009-132405688 GCF_001723915.1 Gavialis gangeticus | reverse complement strand
CCCCCCCCACACACACACACCCTGCCCTCCCAACCATACAAAGTACCTGCATAATTTTGAGCTTTTCTGTGCATAATTTGAGCTTTTAGCTGTGCAATTAAAATAATGATTAATTGCGACTGTTTTTTTACCTGTGCAACTAATCACAATCAAATTTCTAAATCATTTTACAGCACTAATTCTTACACAAACTGCAAACTTTTAAATAATTTTTAATGTCCACTGCTTTCTTGCTAGTATTTAATAAAACTCTGTATTGGTTGGAATCCAGATTTTCAACATTAACCATGTCCAAGTAAAAATAAGAAGGCAAAGGAAATCTTTTATGGAGCGATGGATCAGTGCTATATCTGAGAAGTTTTCCAGAAAAAATTTGAAGGAAAAATCACTTACAGTACATGTTAACTAATGGACCTCTGGAAGTCTGCTGTTTATCCAGACAATTTGCAAGTGGCTTAAAAGCAATCTGTTGTACTAACACTGTCCTTTCATATGTATTTGCCTCTTGTATTGGACTTGATCTTTTAATTTCTTAGCCTCTGTGTTTGTTTGACACCACCTGTAACAGTCTTCCCCTTTAAGGATTTGAGAGTGGGACCAGGGAGCAGCAAACCTCAGTCTGGGAAAGTCCTAGCCAGCACATAAGAGAGTTCTGACTTGGGGACAAGGGAGAGGCTGTGGAAGGGTATAGAAAAGTGATTGGAATAATATAAGCTCTAGGGATGTCTGAAGGTCCAGAAAGCATGGAGGGTTGAGGGCATGAATATCTGATTGTGTGATTTTTTTTGTAGGGCTGCTGTTACATTGTTACATGTTACACTGTGAGGTTAAATCTAGTCAGAGCATTTGTTGTGACCCAAACTGGTGAGTTAGAGACAGCTTACACCATCAAATAGCGTCGTTTTAGGCTCCTTTCTGTCCTGATTTTGCTTCATTGAGAGAGAGAGAGGTCATGGAAGCCATTAAGTATCTAAAACAGACAGGACAGGTACTTAAGTTTACTTCCTTTTCTTCTCCCCTGTCCTCCCTTAGTTACAAAGGCAGCTCTAAGTGTCACATTCCCTTTGTTATGGTAGCTCTCTTCTTGTATTTTGACTACTTTTAAACATGAAATAAAGGCTGTACTCTGACACCCTATACTTCATTAACTCTTGGTAATGGGAACATATCAACCCAGAAGTCCACTGACTCAGATTTCACTCGCATCTCCTCATTTTCAAAATCTAGTAATTTAAATTAACCCTGTTGTTTACTTCCCAACTATGTGAAGTATCATCATCATCACTGTAAATTTGCTTTCTTTAAAAACCCATAATAGAAACTCACCTTTTCATCTGCCTGTTTCATAATTTTAGCTTCTTCAGTCCTCACTGCCATAAGTCCCTTATTTCTAATATACTTAATTCACAACTCTTAAAACAGAAATTAAAAAGCTCATGCCACCTGCCAAAAAGAAACATCTCATCCATTCAACGCGCTCTTCTTTTTTTGTAGAGAACCATGAATGCTTCTCTTTTTTTATTTTGATTTGCATAGATATTTGCAGAGTTTTAAGTATCTTGAGAGTAACTAACCATAGGCTGCATCAAAATCATTTATAGAACAAGAGCCAAAAATTAAAAGAAACCTCTTGAAAAGGCTTCTTCAGAAAACCTCATCCCCCTACAACCACTCTTTTTTTTAATCCCAGTTAACCTCAACTTTCTTGGAACAGTAATGTCAATAAACACCTTCTGTGCTCAATATGCTGCATAGAGAATTATCCCAGCTCCAGAACAGGCAGTCAGGTAGTTCTAGTTAGCTGGCACCCACTTCTGCTAGGCTGTAGTCTTCAGTAGCTGGTGAAGCACTTCCCTTGAGTTACCAGGAACCAGTGAAGACCTTGAGCATCTGTTGAGCAAAGGTGGGAAGCAAATTCCAAAGCTTCGCTGTCTTCCCACTCGACTCGTTTACATTTGGCAATGGTTAGCTTGGCTATCCCAGATTCTCAGCTGTCGTGACATAAAATGGAGAGAAATATGCTCAGTAATCCAGATTCTGAACTCTCCAGGCTTTCTCAGTTGAACCTAACATCATAAACTTTTATCCAGAAATTGGTGGCTGGTGACCACCAGAGGTTATGAAACAAAGTTGTAAAATGTTCTCCGTAAGGCATATCCTTTAACAAATTAAGTCATTTAATGCCACTTAACTACTGTAGTAGCTAATGTAGATAGGTCTTCTAGTATCTATCATTTAAAATCCAAATAGGCAGTAAATTCTCAGTCTGGTAATGGTTTTAAGGTATGACTTCATCTGGTGTTAACTGCAGTATTCAGGTTCAAGGTGACAGTCATAAACATGTATCTGACAGAAAAATAAATAGTCTTCCTGTTAAGCACAAATAAATAAGTAGCACTCAGTCTTACAGAATCTTTCCAGCTCAGTGATCTTGCTTCATTTTATTCTCTTGTCCAACACATTCAATGCTGATGCATATTTACATTGTTTACATTAATAATTACGTTAAACCAGGTGGTTGAAACTCAGTTGTCTCCATGGGCCAGGTCTGGACCCTCCTCCAGCGTAAGCACCAAACTTCATGGCTGCCCAAATTGCTGTGTTGGGTCAGGGAGCCACAGGGGTCAATTCCACCACTGCATGCCCTGCCACTACTGAAACAAGTCCTGAATGGGTCTCTGCCTATGATTTTGGTGACAAGGTGAGAGACAGTGGCATTCACCCTCACAGCCTTCTCACTACTTTGTCAGCTCATGGAGCTGCAGGGCCAATGCCATCACTATCTGCCCCTCCACCATATATCCAGCCATCCAGGAGCCCTGCGGGCTGGATGTTGCCTGCAGGTTGTATGTTTGACACTCCTGCATTTTATTAAAGTAAATCTGAGGAGATTCCAGGGATTATGTAAAAAGTGAAAGCATGGAGAAGCCAAATCTATGCTGAGGACAGTCTGCATATCTGTCAACTCTACATGAATGATATGTATAATTTTCATACTTTCTATTTTCAGGTTTCTGAAAATGGTGAACTGTAGGCTACAATGTTAATTTGTGTGCAGTCTTTCAGGATGTGAGCAGCAGTTGCAGTAAATGTTTGAATACTGTTGAGCTGTGTGTGTGGTTTCCCAGCCTTTTTCCCTTAATCACACAAAAACACCACATTTGGGGGGGAAAAAAGGCAGTTTCCCAAACAAAATGTAGTTTGGAAAAATATTTGTTTTTAGAATTTAATAAGTTGAATGTTTCCCTTTTAGTTGGCATAGAACCAGTATCCTATTAAGATGTTAAGGGCCTGCTTTTCTGATGATAAATTTAAAAATGGAACCCTCAGCAGTTTTGATTATTAAAGATGCCATAGCACCATTCTCAAGTTAGTCATCTGCCAGAGTGGTTTGGTGGTTTTTCAGCGTAGATCTCTGGTGCCCCGAGATCATTTCACGGGTCTCACAAGGTGCCATACAATATTAGTACCATTAAGTGTGCAAATATGATTCACAAGATAAATCCATTAATTTCAAATAGGAATCCATAGTATTAGAAACATTCTCCTCTCTTGTGGTCTTTCTGAGTTCTTTGCAACAGAAAAATTACTATATTATTTTTCCATAGCCAAAAAAAATGAGTGAAAACTAAGATGGTGCTTTGAGTTGGTGCCTTAAGTCTAACAAGCTTGAGAACCCCTGTGTAGATGATTACCTGTATCGCTACATTGTGCTGTCACTTTAATTGGATAAAGTATTCTTCACTTTCCAGCTTCCCACTGCTGTTCAGTTGTGCTGGCTGCATTTTCATGGAAGGTGAAGTGATGTCTGTTCATATGTAGTTTCTAATTTTACAAATCGCATTTATGTTTATGAGAAGTGGTCAGTTGTTTTAACCACTTAGTCAATCACTGACTTAAGAATATTACTGCTATTGTGTTAGCACATATTTTGTTTTTGTTTTGTTTCTACCTGGTGAATATCCAATTCTTAAATTTTCACATTTCAGTTAAGTCTCAACTCTGCCATGTCAAGCAGAATGCGTTTATTGCAAATAGAGACAATTTGTTTAAAGTTGATTTTACTTCAAATGTATATGTCTGCTCATTTTTATAAGGGTAGTGAAAGATTATTGCAGATATTTATTTTCATTGCTTTACTTTGTTGTCCAGCCTTGGCATGCTTCACAGTTTAAGGCTATGATTTCATTGTATACAGCTTCTCAACTTTCTCCACATATACTGTGAAGCATGAGAACACTGGAAATTTTAATGAACGTTTAAGTCATGGCTTGTGAAACAGTTCCTTTAATGAGGGATTCTGCTAATGACAGAAATTATCAAGGGGACAGGTTGTTTTTTTAAGTACTTGATATAAGTACTTTTAAGTATTTGGTAATAATTGATATAAACAATATTTCTAACCTTTCCTTTCTTTGACATTTTGGATAATTTATAATCTGGCTTTAGCCCAGGATGTGACATGACCTGACTTAAATAACGTGGATGGGTTGACTTCCTTGTGGCTAAGGACAGAGGTCAAGCTTTAGTGCTTACAGTACTCATCATCTCTGCAGCCCTTACCACTGACAGCGATGTAGTGTTATTTTGACCTGCTTATCCAGAGTGGATGGTGAAGCGTTTAGTCAGTTTTATTATTTCTTCTCGAAGTTGTAATGGGCAGCTGCTTCTCGCATATGAAGTTTACCGCAGTTCATAAGATCACTTGGAGAAGTGGTAAGACAGCATTGGCTGCTTTACTTATATCCATCTCCACAGTGCCTTTTTCCCAGTTTCAGAGCTACTCTTCTAAAGGCACTGAAATGTCTAGAATAGATTAGCATATGGAAGAAGGACAGCTGGCTTAAACTGAACCTAGGCAAGATTTAAGAATCCAGCTAACAACTAGAAAATTGAACTTTTTTCTTCTGAGATGAGGACCTAGCCACAATGATCATTCATCCCCCATAGTGAGTTAGAGCAATTCCCTGTATCCCATAGTAGAGGCAGCATAAAAACTGTTACTTCTCTTAAGCATAGCAGTTTCCCCTGTTTCAGACCAACTGACAATATAATAGTGATGCTCTGTGCCCTCATAGATTATAAGACCTAGAAAGGGCTAGTATGTCTGATTCCCTGAATAATATGAGCTACAGAATTTCACAACGTAATCTCAACATGATTTTTTCTGAACTTCTGATTGGGCCTACCGTGTAGAAAGATCTCCAGTCTTCATGTAAAGACTCAAATGATGGAGAACCCACCATAGCCTCAGACTGTTTTTTTTTTTCCAATGCTTAATTGCCCCAGCAGTACACTTTTGCACCTTTTTCTAGTCTGACTTGTTTAAAAATTGTGTCAGCTTCCAACCATAGGATCTTATGTCCTAAAGACCTTTTTGGTATCATAGTAAATATTTGAGGACTGTGATTAAATAATTTCCTTACTTTCTGTTTTGAATTGTTTTAGTTTAGCACACAAGTTGAGTCGTTCTAGTCTGTCGCACTATGGCAGGTATTCCAGACCTTGGATGACTTCTTTAGCTCTCTTCTGAACCTTTTACAATTTGTCGGTATTATTTTTACCTTGCGAACATCAGAACTAGATGCACTATTTTGGTAATGATTTAAAATAATGTCTGTTTCAGTCATTAATAATTCCTGCCTGCTTCTCTGTATTCACTTATTTATACAGTGTCCTAGTGTGCTTTCAGTGTTGATGCAAAGGCCTGGTTTTGTTAACCTGTTAGTGGGACTGGAGCTAAGCTACATTGGAGACTACCTTTCAGTTCATGACCTTTTACTACTGATGAGGTTCCTGAGCCAGTGACTGAATGTTCTAGGTTGTAACACTGCTGCCTGTAGTAGTTTCTTGAAAAGATGCAGAGACCCAGTGCATTTTCAGAGCAAACCAAAAGATTTTCCTTTTTTTCAAAAGCCTCTTGACGTAGCTAAAGATAAAGAATTACATCACAAGGGAGGGAAAAAAACACACCACACCCAAAAATTTTAGTAAACAAGAACTACTGAACTTTGGAGCAACAAAGAGCAGAGCCTCTTCTGGGCATGTCCCTACAGATTGTAATTGTTATATATGACACTCAGATACTACACTGATTAATGCTCTTCAAGTACCTATTATTTAGATATTGTAGAAACTTGCAAGTGTAACACCATGAAAAGGTGACTGAGTGCAATTGGTTTTGTTAATGAAACACAAACATCTCTCAATTTACATAAAGGTAACAGTAACAAGAAGGGTATTCAGAGTTGAGTTTCTATGCTTGTTCTTGCATAATCCGGTTATGCACAGGTGTTCCAGAGGACATAGTATGTTGTTACCATAGGTATGTGTTGTCAGGGCGGAGATTAATCCTAAGAAGTACTGAGTGCTCATGATTCCAGAGGGAAAATCTTGGACTAATCACAGTTGGAATTTGTGGTTGTTATGCATCTTCTGGGGTCAGATGTTAGGTCAGAGTGAGAGTCATAACTATGAATTTTCTTGGCTCTTTTTATTTGCATTTAATTTTTCCTTATCTTTCTCATCTATGTAAAGGCAAGCTCATATTTTAGTTGATATTTCATCAAGACTTCCTGACCCATTAACACAGGGGCAGGCAATTATTTCAGGCAGAGGGCCACTTACTGAGTTTTGGCAAGCCATTGACAGCTGCATGACAGGCAGCCAGGGGCAGATGAATAGTAATTTTCTAAATTTTTTTAGGGGCCCCGCGGGCTGGATAGAATGGCATGGCGGGCTGCAATTTGCCCACCCCTGCATTATCATATTAATATTGTTGAGATGTAAGTGCTTCCCCCTTTCGACCTGAATTACCCCTGCATTTGTATTATTAATCAGATAGCAATATCTGGATAGTTAGCAAACTCGCCATTCTCAAATGGCCCTGTGCTGTCACTGCTCCATGATTCACTGCTTCATGGAGACTAGCTGGGAGCTGAACAGGCAGGGAGTGTGGCTGAGCAGACTGGGATCTGCATCTGGGGCCAGGGCTGGGTCTGGGATATTGGGGCAGTGATAAGTTGGGGCTGGGGCTAGGGCCAGGGCTGAGGCAGCAGATCACTGCTGTGCCCCAGCCCCATGCCTTGTGACCTGCCGTGTGATCCCAGCCTCGCCCATCCATCCCACTCCTGAACACTGGTTCCTGCCTGCCCGCAGCCCCATCCCACATAGGAACTTTTGGTGAGCTGTTGCACAGGGGACTGGGGCAAATGCTGGCCCAGCCCATGACAGTGCAGCAAAACTCACTGTGGCTCACAGGGCCTACCCCGTTCTATACTGTTCGGTGTAGGGCTCCACTTTTCAGACCTTTCTCTCCTAAATGTTTTTTATACCATTTAAACTCATGCTGCTGGCCCCAGCCTTAGTTTGTATCCTGTGTATGCCCACATGGGAAAGTACAAGTTGTATTTGTGTGCTAGGGCTATTAATGGATGCATAGTACTACCCAGAGATTGTAATGGTAGAGTGAAGAAGCTCCTACTGTGTCCATTTAGTTCCTTACTGTGTACAGTGAAAATAGGAGAGTCTTTATTTTGATTTAGTCTCTATCTCCCTATATTTTTCCCTAGAATAAATATTTTTCTTTTCAGTTAGGTTGTCTGGCACTACAGAGAACAGCAAGTAAGTAAATCTTAGGCAGTCCCTTGCAGTCGAGGATGATTGTCTTCCATGCCTGTCTTATCTGTGGGTTCAAAGATGGCTGATTAGACCGATCTAGGATCAACAGATTCTGCTGCAGCTCAGGCATGTGTTTCCATGAGGGGTGGGTGGCTCCAGATTCTTGATTCAGTCCAAAATGCGCTGTTTATGCCACTCCCAAAGTTTCAGTCTTCTGTTGTCATCTTAAGGTTTCAAAGTACTGAGACCTTTGGAACCAACTCTTCCTCCATTTGGGGCAGTCCTGGGCAGTAGTCTACCATGAGTTGATGCCAATGATGATTTTTTTCAAACTGGCCTTGAGGATGTCCTTGAAGTACTTTCTCTACCCTCCTCTTGAGCATACACCTTGACTGAGCTGGGAAAATAAAACTTGCTTCAGGAGTTAAGTCAGACGTCCAGATGATGTGGCTGGCCCAGCAAAGTTGATGTCAGATGATCATTGCCTCTGTGCTCCTGGTGTTTGCTTGCAAAAGGATGCTAATGTTGGTGCATCTATCTTTTCACCAGATTCAAAGGATCTTCTGCAGGCAGCATTGATGGTACTTGTCCAATGACTTGGGGTGTCTCCTGTACGTTGTCCACTTCTCAGCTCCATCCAGTAAGGCAGGGATCACAACAACCAGGGCTGTCCTGGGAGAGGTGGGGGGGGGGGGAAATTGGGGTGACTGCTCTGGGTCCTGTGCTTTGGGGGGCCCCACAGAGCCAGTAGAGTAGCTATGGCCCCTCCTGCAGGGCACCTAGTGCCAGTGACTCCACACCACCACCGCTGGTAGCTTCCAGCTGCTTGCCACCTCTACCCCCTACTCCAGCGCTGGACTCTTTGCATCTGGGCCTCCCACAGTCTAATTTGCCCTGGGCCCCACACCCTGCTAGGATTGTCTCTGATCACAACTGCTGGGAAACCATGCACTTGGTTTCAGATCTGATGTCATGATCTTACCCTCAACCCTGACATGACGTAGACCTAACACCCTAACCTGCCACAGGTAAGCAGGGGAGCCATGGCAACCAATATCCTGATTCTATAAAATGTTATCAAGAGGTCCCAAATAGAGGGCCATTCCCTCCACTACAGAAGAAGACAAGAAAAACCTCACAGTTCATACCAATGTGACCACAGGGTAAAATTCCTTCCTGACCCAAAATATGGTGATCAGTTTGACCCTGAGCCAGGAACCTCCAGCTTTGGCCTCAGCAGAAGAATCAGCACACCGCAGTTGAAGTCCTCAGCTTTAGCTGTAGCCACCACCCAATGCCTCTGGGGAGATTTAAAAACACCCTGACACACAACAGAAAAAAAGGGACCAGGGGCAAGAGCAAAAAACAAAGCCCAGGAACATGGCAAATACCCATGGTAGAAAATAGGCATATCTGTGCTTAGATCATTCCTGACCAGTGGCTATCCAACCTCTTCTTGAACACCTCCAGTGATGGAGAATCCACAGCTTCCCCAGGCAGTTTCTTCCACTGCCTCATTATTCTCACAGTGAAGTTTATTCCATAATATCCAATCTAAATTGACACACTCAACTTCAGGGAGCTGGTCCGCATCCTTCTCTGTGCAGCAAGAGAGAAGATGCTTTCCTCCTTTATAGCGTCTCTTCAGGTATTTCAAAACTGCCATCATGTCCTCTCTTAAGCACCTTTTCCACAAGGTGAACATGCATAGCTCCTTCAGCCTCTCCTTGTATGACTTGCCTTCCAAGCACTTGATCATTTGTTGCCCACTGCTGGACCCTGTCTAACTTTTCCACATCCTTTTTTAAAATATAAAGCCCAAAACTACACAGTACTCCAGATGAGGCCTAACCAGTGCCGAGCAGAGGCACTGTCATCTTCCAGGTCTTGCACCTAATATTTCTGTTGATGAACCCCCAAAAAGCAGATTGGCCTTTGTGCAGCTTCATTATACTGCAGCCTTGTAATGAGTCTGCGGTCTGTAAAGACTCCCAAGTACTTATCCAGTTTTTTGAGCTGTAGTCCAACTTTCCAACTGTATTTTTTATTATTACTCCTGAGGTGTAGCACTTTGCACTTGTCAACGTTGAACTTCATCCTTTTCGCTGCAGTCACATGACTCAGAAGCTACATTAGCAGAGCTTTATGATAATAGACTGAATAAGCCCCCTCCCTCCATTCTCCTGCTTTTAAGGGCACGTCTCACACAACACTTGAAATAATTTTGCATCTTTTCTGTCACAAATTGTCTTCTATCATATTTGATAAGAAACTACACATAATCATACTTCCTGTACTAAAAACAATTAATGAACACATTCTGATACAGCGTCCTCTTTCTCCACTGAGGAACACATATTGGTGGTCATAAGGACTTTCCAAGAAATGAAACTGAATATTGAGCATGATGTTTAGCAGCTAAGATTTAAGCTAGTTTGCTTCAGCTTTTTCATCTTTACTTTAAATTTGACTGCAGTAAATATTTTTCTCTCAGCAACATTATAAGATTTCCACAGAGCTATATCTAACCGGTTCTTCTGTCTTGATTTAAGGATTTCATGTGACAATGATTCCACCACTTCCTTTGGGTATGTTTATTTGCTTGCTTGATCAAACCAAAGATCATTTTTCCTGCTGTAAAATTAGAAATCTTGTTTCAATTCAGAGCAGTGCGTTTAGGTCTTATTTTTTTACCAGGATTTATCTGATTTTTAACTAATTCCTTTTACTCTTTGTTCAGGTTCATTCTTTGATCTACAGTGTTACAGTCTCCCTCACTTTTTCATAGTCCTTCTTCTGTTATTTCCCTCAGCAGTGTATAAAGTCTGTATGTTTTCAGTCCTTTGAATCCTTTGTAGACCTTTAACCACTATGGCTGTTCTTACCTACACTCTCAGGTTTGTTTACATATAATTCCACCCTATATGTTGTACATCTCGGTATTACATTTGTCTTTACTACACCACCGAGTTGTCTTTCTGAATTTTTCATGTGCCAGTGTCTGCAAGTCTCTGCAGTAACGTATTACTGTGTAACCAGTGTGCTCCCATTTTATGCTTGTTCCTTAAATTTTTACTTCCTGAGTGGACTATTTTGCATTTGTCCTTGTGAAAGCTCAATTTATTTCTAGTGCCTGTCTTTTTAATCTCTCTTTTCTGAATATTAGAAATGTCTTTTAAACTATTCACTGTTTCTCCCACATTGGTATCATTTGCAAATGTAATTGGTTTGCTTGCTACCCCTTTTTCCAGATAAGGAATAAATACGGAAAAATTGTGTTACATAACTAATTTTCTTAGATAAAAGAAATTCAGAGTTAAAATTGATAAGCAGTCCCTCTCTTGTCTTTGTGTTAAGGGTTATAACTGTCTCAAGAGTTCATTATTTCTCATACCACGTATAGTGTATAGATATAATAGGATACATTAAAGAGGAAATGACAGAATTACACTGAATTTCGTTAAGCTTGGAGGTTGGGAAGGGGGTCTCTCTACTTCTCAATTTAGGATCTTAGATTTATCACCCTAAGTGGATCACATTGTGCCTTCCCATATTAAAATCTCTCTCATAAATATTCTCTATATTATCCAGTTGTGGGAAAGCTGGAAGGGGCATTTACCATGCTGTAAAAGTGCCAGATCCACTTGCAGCCTGGCTCACTTCATATTTGGGCTATTTTGTGGGAGGTTGTTTCCTCCTAACCAGATCTGTACCTCAACGCTGGATTTTTGCCTTTGGTGGATTTCTCTGGCAACGCAGCTGCGGTGGTGTCCTGCTAACAGGGACTATTCCCTAGATGCAGCTTGCCTCTGGGAGGGGAGATGCAAACACGAAAGATAATAGAGCTTTGGCAAGGTCTGCAGGGCTGGAGAGAAACATTGTGTATCATGCTGCCCAGTATATCCTTCAGTTCTTCAGCATTTGTATTCCCTCTCTTTGCACAACTCTCCTTCCACATACCCTGTAGGTTCTGAGAACTGGGGTTGAGGAGCTGTATAGGACCTCTTTCCCTATATATTATCTGTGGGCCTAAAGAAGATGATCTAGATTCTAGGATAATGTGACATTCATGCAGACTTCAGGAACAGAAAAATCCCCTTCTCTGTAGTCCCCCAACATTTAAAGAATTGGGAACAAAAATAGCCCAACTGTATGCTACACGAACTGCATTTAATACCAAAGATTTTCCAAAACACTGAACAAACTGCCTACCTGTACATTGGCGCTGAAATGCAGCCACTACTGGAATAGGAATAGCCACTGACTGTACACTAGTGTTGAGGGTGGTGCTCGACAAGTTCACAAGAGATAGACTTTCCTTAATATGAAGGGGCTACACAAAGTAATATTTAATGTCAGATCAGAAAACATACAATTCTTGCTTTTAAAAGTTTCATCCACATATTACATTGCATTTCTTCCTCAACTGGTCTAATGCTGCTTAGCAACAACAGTACCATAGAGTTTTGAATTTTTCAGACCACTACATTTTATAAATGGGAAAACTTCTGAGGGATGATATGCTGAACTTGCTAAAAATTGAATCCACTATTTCAGAAAGTCAAGGAGCTAAAAAACTGATACTCTACTAACTACACGTGTCCTTTTAGAAAAAAATCAAAATCGTTTTTTGTTTTTTTTAAATGCTGCTCCTACAGGAACTAAAAGTAAAATAAAAAAAAGTCTTGAATGATAGATGCATCAAGGCTGGGTGATGAGCTCCAAAATGTTAGCTCCTTGTATTTTTTGTATGTTTGTAGGTGCATTTTATATTGTAAGAAGTTAATCCATATAATGTTGCTGAGAGAAAAATGTTTACTGTAGTCAAATTTAAAGTAAAGATGAAAAAGCTGAAGCAAACTAGCTTAAATCTTAGCTGCTAAACATCATGCTCAATATTCAGTTTCATTTCTTGGAAAGTCCTTATGACCACCAATATGTGTTCCTCAGTGGAGAAAGAGGACGCTGTATCAGAATGTGTTCATTAATTGTTTTTAGTACAGGAAGTATGATTATGTGTAGTTTCTTATCAAATATGATAGAAGACAATTTGTGACAGAAAAGATGCAAAATTATTTCAAGTGTTGTGTGAGACGTGCCCTTAAAAGCAGGAGAATGGAGGGAGGGGGCTTATTCGGTCTATTATCATAAAGCTCTGCTAATGTAGCTTCTGAGTCATGTGACTGCAGAAAAGGCTATTATCTCAATGAAAAGGAAACTGCTTTTTAGAGCAGCAATAGAACAGAAGCAGAAGGAATTTTCGAGTGCTCCACCATGCTGGATTGTCAAAGGGGGATCTTTCTGATCAGCAGCTAGAAAAGGATTAGTGTGGCTAGTTTGTCAGCTGTCATTAGAAGCAGATGACAGAGATAAGCTGCTGTGTGCGCACATCCTCACTCAGCATGTGCTTTGGTTTACATCAAGACATAATGTTGGTCTGAGTTAATGGAGAGCTGTTCTTCTAAGGAATAAATTCACTGCTAATTGTCTTTTTTCTTTTTCTTTTGAAAAAAAAAAAAAGAGCAAGTATGATGGATTTTATTTACATCCCAATCTGAAGACGCAGGAAAACTAGTGAGATCTGGCTTGAATTGCAGAGGCTGTGGAAAATTTCAAGGTGTTTTTCTGAAGTGCTGTGACTTCATATTTGGTAATGTTCGTTTGTGTGTGTGTGCATGTGTGTGTGTGTGTGCATGCGCGTGTGTGTTGGCTTTGAAGGGAGGAGGGTTTGACAACTGAGAAGCAGTGTTCCTTATCAGCAAAACAGAAATTCAGGCAATTTGTATGGTTTGTTTCCTTTTCTTAATAACTACAGGTATACTTGTGGTTTTTTAAGATAGTTGCACAGGGTTATGTGGCTCAATAAATAAATACACAGCATTTAGGAAGTATTCCACGTAAGCATTTTTATTGCATCCAGAAAGATATCTAAATATACCTGTGTATCCCACCCTCAAGAAGGTGGAGCTCAAGAGTGTATCTTATTTTTGCTTTTCAGTAATTATTTCAGTATTTGAAACTGCCTGATAATCCCTGTGTGCATACCAAAGAAAAAGGATGGAGCTGATTTGAAAAATTTTAATAATGAAGTTCTTTTTCTAACCACGGCCCAATACAAGTGAAATATGTTGTAACATAAATTAATTTTGTGTTATAGTTATATAACTTTCTCTATACTCTAATCTTACTAGTTTCCTTGATAGTTATACTGCCCTGCATGCTGTTAATCTTTAGATTTTGTACTTTTCTCATGTTGAATGTGCTGATTGGTGTTAAAAGAGTGTTGACAGTATTTACCTTTCTCATAACCTTAGAACATGCAGCATTTAAAAACCTAAAAATGATAAAAGATGACCATACCACCCTTCCTTTCCAAAAAAAGTTAGCTAGTACAAAACCTGTAGCTGATGGAGGTAAGACACTGGTAGTTGTTTTGGAAACTCTGACATCAAGGATAGTCTGTTTCCATGTCTTTGTACAGCACCAAGCACATTTTCGGTGTTTAACAAATAATTGTTTTACCCTGTACTACAAAAAGATAGTAAAATTTTCAGTACTCACACAGGAAAACCAAGTTTAACTTCTGCAGTATTTCCTTCCTTTTAAATTAAGGGCAGGATTACAAAGATAGATGTAATGGGCCATTACAGTGCAACTTGGCAGTTTGCTAGAAGCTTATCATCGTAGATACATAGCATAATAGCAGTGCTGACTTTAATGCTTAGATTCTTTTTAATAATTCATTAAATACAGGAAATGCTTTAGTTTATTTTATTTAGGACTTTTTTAAACTCATGCAGTTTAGCGATAGAAAGGGAAGGAAAATATTTTTTTAAAAATTAATGGAGTGTGTGTTTGAAGATATTTCATTTCATGCTGACAGGACACAAACACATGGAACCAAGTGACCAGTATTTGTTTGTTCTCTTTTGTTTTGGCCTGATTATTGTAACTGCAGCTACATTTTGTCAAGTAGGCCTGTGGCATTCAGAGATATATACCGATTTAAGACTTGCAAGCCTGTCACGTTCACAGCAGCAAATATAAAAGCCACAAAAACAATGAAACTTCCTTTATCTTTGTTGTATAGTGTTTCTTTATTTCATCACAGGAAATCTAACAAGATATAGAGAGGCACTGTTGTGGTAACTGAAGTCTTAGCACCTCAGTTGTATAAACTGAAACATATTTATTGCTTGTGTTAATATAAGTTAGTTTAATTTTAATTCTCTGATGTCCTGCTGGGTATGTTAAGAAACTAAAATAATTCAAATAAAATTAACTTCCTGTATAGGCAGTATAATTTCTAGTGACTGTCAATTCTGGTAGAGTTCAGTTTGCTTTGCCAGTTTTTGTTATTTTATTTCATCTATTGTTCACTGGACTTTTGATGGTATGTATCAAACATCCAACTTCTAGTGTAATCAGAAAAGCTTGAACTTGGAAATGTTCAGTAGATGTTACTTTCCTTCCATTTCTTATCCTATCTTGTTTTCAAAATAAACCTCATGTGTGTATTCAAGAGAGGAGGAAAATACCCCAAAATGTTTATGATCTGAAAAATAATTTTTGCAGTGCCTAAGCAAGGTAGATGACTAATTTGAAAATCTTGCTGCAATCCAGATCTCAACCACAGTAATTAATAGCAAATGTTACAATCAGGTCTGATCACGTCAAGCTAAAGATACTGTTATTTGCAGCACTGTTTTTCTTGGGAGAAAAATTGAGAAAAGAAGGAACAGATGAAAGCAACATTGGTTGTCTGAGGCAAGTTCATTAAAACTGAGAGACAATTGGTAAAAATCTGCTATAAAACTACAATAAACCAGAATCTGTGATGGCTGAGCCAAACTGAAGGATCAGAAATGCCTCCATAAGGCTTGCAATTTTTCTGATTGAAGACATATGAAAAAAAATATGTAAATTGATAAAGTTGCTAACTGTTTCTGCCAGGAAATCCTGCTAGTCTTCTTACTGTGTAGGCTTTTTATTAACTTGTCCTCATTCATGGACCTTTGGCTATGCCAGGGTCTGGCTTCAATGAACGGCACCTGCCTATTATATGGAAATAAGTTTGAGCTTCTGAAAAGAGGAAGGATTTTATGGAGTGCATCCCTTTTTCCAGCAGTGCTTTCACCTTTGAGTGAAGTGAGTCTGTGGTTGACCTTGTGGATAAATTTATTAACAGCCTGGGTTATACACTGAGAAATCCAAGGAGGAAGAAGTATAGGAACCTGGCAGAAGGAAGTTTTGATTTTTCAAATATTGTTTATACCAAGGGATTTAAACCATGTGTGTTACTGGAACTTTGTCTTCACAATTCCATTTTCTTTTCTGTCTTGGATCCCCACCCTGTATCAAAGACAAAGTATGTGATAAAAAGACTGCTGTTCATTGAATTTTTCATTTCAAATAACAGTTGGTCCACAGATTGTTCTGATCAAGCGTTTAAACCCAGAGTGTAGTAAAAGCTTTTTGTGCGAACTGTAACATAATAACATAACCTATTTTTCATCTTTCCTGAAACTCCTCAAAGACTTTAATCACAAGTAGTGACAAATATTATGCATTCAGAGCCTTTTTTTACACATGTAACTCTTCTAAAATTTTTCAGCATGGAAAACAAAGCCATTTACTATGTTAGTTTCAGGTTCCTACCGTGTGATGGAAGAAGATGGGTCTCATGTGAACAATATACAGTCAGCTTTAACTATAACTATTACAAAATAACATTTTGATTGAACTATGGGATGCAAACAAAGATGTGATGTGAGCCCACGGAGTGATTTCTTTGCTTGCAAAATATAGTGCCTGCTTTGGAGAGACTTGAAATCCTAACCCTGGTGGAGGTAATGAGAATAAAGATCAGGTTTTTTTACCTTGCATGTCTTCCTTTCAGCTTGGGCATGTCCCTTGAAGTCACTTCTTTTGATAGGAATTAGTATAGCAAAGACTATTTAGGGTGTTGCATTTGTGTCCTTATAACTAGGTGCCTGGTATTCATAGGTTTACATTTCTTATGAATTAACAAAATAAACATTCTAATGATTTAGATCTTGCTTTTAAACACTTCAGAAATGACAGCTGAACTTTCCAGTGTGGCTGATGTGGTATGAACTAAACCAGAGCCTACTCTCATGGAAGAGCATGAAAATTGATACTGTACACTTTGACAGGCATCTTTGAAATCAGTATGACTGCTGGATACTTTCATATTTAGATAAGCTTAATCAGCTAATGGACAGATTTTTTTTTAAGTAACATTTCTTACCAGGGTCTAATGCAATTTGGCATTTTGTTTGTTTGTTTGTTTGTTTGTTTTAGTTGGGGGTGTTTTGTACCTTCATAAAATGCTTAAAAGAAATTGTGTGGATTTTTTACATGATTTATGCTGTTCATTTTGTTTTAAGCCTTCAATAACAATGTGCTTATCCAGTGCTTTTGATAGTTTTGGCCATATTATAAATATCTTTTTGTGGGTTTTTTTAATATCTTCTCAAAACATAATGACTGTAATCACATATCAACTTGACTATTTTAGTTAATTGTCCTGCTTTCAAAAAGAGTCAAAGAAAGATTGTTTTATTATTTCAAAAACAGTCACATTTTCTTCTCCTGTGTACCAGGGTGACATTGATGGTGATGACTCACTTGGCTCTTGCTTCAGGACAGCACTTAAAGCACATGCTGAAGTTTGTGCTTATTTGGGAAGGGCACTTACATGCCTAACGTTGGGTTTCTGCTTCCATCTTGTTGAAATCATATTGAAGGCTTTGGCATTCAATTATGTGCCCGAGTATCACTCCTGAGTAAGAGTAGATTTGTGCAGATGCTTAAGTGCTTTCTTGAATTGGAGCCTAAAAGAATCGCTAACAACTGCCATCCTTACAGATGCAAAGGGATGTGCGGCCCCCCCTTTTTCCACTGCTACATCATGAGCCTGTGCAGCCCCAGGGTCACCCTCAACTTCATGGGCCACGGTATATGTCATTGTCCCCGTTTCCAGGGGTGGAGACAGGCGGCGAAAGCCAGAGGAGGGAGGCAGAGCCCAAAGACTCCAACTGCTGTTGCAGCTGGAGGGATGGAGGTAGTGGTGGTTGGGGTGGGGGATGACGCAGGACTGCAATGTAACATCTCATGGGCCACGTGCAGCCCACAAGCTTCCAGTTGGAAAATGCTGCCATATAACATGCGTGACAGGGCTGTAGTTGCTATTCTAGTTCATAAACTTGGTAGCATTTATTGTCCTTGAGGGTGTGAGTTAATTTTTCTCTACTTAACACTTCTGTATTCCACTTGCATAGAGTGGCATCAATCTTGGTTTTCTTCTGAGATTAGCTTTTGCCTCCAGACTAGCGTGTACACATACGTTTGCTAACTACATTTACTTGATATTCAGTTTGAGTTAGTGTTGACATACCAACAGAACAGAGTCATATAAAGTGAATTCCCCTACTTTGCCTTGTGCAGTGTCCAGCTACACTTTCTAGTCCTGCAAGCAATGAAGTATTAATCTTTAAAAATGAAACTGAAATTACTAGCTAAGGTTACAAGCAACTGCTGAAATTGCTAGAAATTAAAGAAAAGGAGGGGGAATTACTTTTCTATTCTGGGCTTTTGCTTTGTGCATCTGCAGTGGCACCTAGAGTATAATCATTTTTCTTTGTTCACCTATATAAGCAATCCAGTCTCTTGCCCAGGTGTTTGAGTGTTTGGAAATATCAACAGAAGAGACAAAAAAAAAAAAAAAATTAAAATCAGCAAATGTGGTTGGAAAACTGAAAAAGTTGACCTTAAAATTCAGTGGCAGTTAGAACATTTAAATATGCTTGAATTTGACTGCATTTCAAGTTGATGGTTATTTTGATGGTTATATACAGCAGTATTACCTTTTGAATACTGCATTGCACAGAGATTTGCCATATAGTTCACAAAACGAATATTCTCAATGTTAATAGCTCGTCAGTATTGCATTGCTGAATTATTCTAATTATTAATGTTAACATTTGTGAAATCCTAACTTCATAAAACATGTGTTTTAGAAATTGAGGGGGGGGGTTGTATCCAGTGAAAATATTTGTGGTCTTAATACTGTTTCTGTAGCTGTAGTTTGATATTCACCATGTGTGCTGTGATCTAGAAGGGTTTGTTTATTTGTACATTTGTTTTTTAAATAGGCTTACAACTGCCACAAACACGGGTGGATTAAAGTGTTTTGTACACATACAAATCTGTTTTTGCCCCTGGCTTTTCAGCAGACATTCCTTTGGAATTAAATTGCCATGTTTTTCATTTGAATAATGAGAATCTGATACGGTTCTCAGGATAATAAAAGATAGTAAAATACTGATCTTAAGTTCTGATGCAGAATCAGGTACAATACTGAGCGATAGTTCCCTATATTAAATAAGAAATAACGTTGTCTTGTAGAGAATCTAATGTTTTGGTCAAAAAAACAAAACAGTTTCTGAATCTTGATAGTGAAAACTAGGACCTAAGTCCTGTGTATTATGCAAAGAATGCAACTTTCTTCCTGTGATATTTTCTTTTCTGTTGTCTTATTAAAGCCTAGTCTTGCTATTCCTGGGCATATTAGAGCTGGCTGACGTAGTCTCATATGTAAGCAGCTCAGTGACTAGCTATATTAAGAGACTTAGCCTATGGGAATACAGAAAGTAGAAGCCATCTTATACTGTTGATGTCAGACTACACACTTTTTTTTGTGCTTGTAATCATAGTTTAAAACAGTACTGTGATACTAGGGTTTGCTAGAGATGAAGTTTTGAATAACCAGAAGGAAATTATTTACTTTTCACAATGCACGTAGATGCAAAAGCAGGTACTGTTAAATATCAATCTGTAACTGAACATGAATGTTAGCTATTTATTTGATTGTTACAGCATGTGTAAAAAAGCTACTGCTGTCCATTTGCAGCCTAATGTGTTTATTACACAGTCTTCCCAGTGGCATCTTGAAGTGTGTCTCAACTAAAAAATTCATGAGCTTTATTGGCTTTCAGTCTCAAAATGGAATATGTCTTCTTGTTACTGTCTAATACACCACTTTAAAGCCATTATATAAAAGTAAATGCAAGAGAAAAGCATACTGAGAAGGAAGGAACCGTTAGCTTAAACATTTGTTTATAATCTGTTATAGCTTTTCATAGACTGAACAAAAATATGAGGTAGGCACTGGAGTCAGCTTTCTGAGAGTTTATCAGAGAAAGATGAGTGTCCTTATTGCATATATAGGCTCCATTACCTTCACTAATAAGTTACATTCTACTCTTAAGTTCTAGTGCACACAGTTCATGTATAAGTTGAATTTCATAATAGTTACAGTAAAGCTTATTTTTATGCAGAAACAGACCCATTAGGCAGAAACTAATCATCTCCTCTCCCTCAAATGAAATTGCATTGTCTAGATGAAAAAATGGAAGTTATTTCCAGACAGAAACAGTTAAGTACAGAATTAACTGGGTCACTCATCATTTTTCAACGTAAGTGTCTAAAAAGCAGGTTGAGAAAATATTGTTGCATAGCTGTTATAAGAGACTAGTACCAAAAAAAGCCATTGTTTATAGATAATTGTAAAGTGTGAAGGTTTTGAGCTTTACAGCCATAGGAAAAACACTATAATTTTCTGGAAAACAATAGACCATATTGTTGATTAATTTGTATTCCTGGTATGCAGTGTAACACAGCCAACTTTTGTATTAGACATCTTGCTTGTTTTGGCAGCAATAAATTGTTTGGTTTAGGGTGTGTCCGAACTCCATATGTATTCTGTGGTAATAGATGAATGTGATGAGCTGGTTGCAGGGCGTGTGGTTTATTTATAGGAGGGTGTGGATAACGGAGGAGTGTGCTTCGTAAATTATAATCACAGGGCTGGAAAGGACCTCCAACCTGTATTTTCTCCCATACCTTTCATTTCCTCTGACACTCTTTCAGTAATATGGCAGTAGAGAGTTTGAGTTTTAAGGCTCTTGTGCAATAAATACTTTAGCTTAATTTTTATATGCAATTTGCAGGCATTTTTCTTGCATACTGGCTTTGTTTGCATATGAATTCCATGTTACTAGTTATCAAATTCTTGCCTGTGCTTTTCTTGCATATGTATTTTCAAGGGCAGAATAACAGAGAGCCAACTTGCAAAGGAACTCCTTGAAATCTTCAAGGGCTAGAAGCTGCCCAAGAAGCTAGGGAAAGACATTACACGCAAACTGGTTTAAGTGATCAGCAACTAGTTTAAACCTGTAACAGAACATAATTTCAGTGCACATAAACTAGTTTCAAAATGGCTGAACCTGGCTGAAGATAAACCTGGTTGAATGTAGTATCAGGCCATTTGGGCCAAACTGGTTTATGCAATGTCTGTCCCAGACTCCTGCCTGGTTTAAGGTAAACCAGAGTCCCCCAGCATCCCAGATGCTTTGCAGCCCTGGGCTTGGCTGTCTGCTCCAAAGAACAAGGCTGGCCCCACTCCTCTGCTCCCTAGCCAGAGCTCCATAGGGTCTGTCTGGCTTCCCCCTGCACCACCCACACTCGCCACTTGCTGCTCAAGCAGGGATGCCCCACCCCTTCCATCTCCCACAGCACAAACCCAAGCCCCATGGACCATAGCCAGCATGTGGTATGCTAGCTGATGCTGAGAATGTGTGCCTTCAATTTCACTGGGACGGGACAAAGGCAAACAGGACAGTGTCTGCTTAGTGCTTTTGGGAGCTCATCAACAGGTCGGCTGGCAAGGTCCCTCCATTCCTTTCTTGGAAAAAGCTGTTTAAAAAGAGCTTGAACTAATGAGAGGCTTTTGTTTTCTTGATGGGCTGCTAAACGCTGTGTTATCAGTTCCTTGCTGGCTCCTTGGCTTGTCAGGTTTGCTGCAAGCCATATGAAGAAGCTGTGAGAGGAAGATTGAAAATCTCAGTATCATCAACAGATGCATGTACTGCACACACCCCTTTGCCTCAGGGTGCTAGGTGGGGGCTGGGACTGGCAACACTCCTGCCCCTTGAGCAACAAGCAAGGAAAAGCCTGGAATTGTGCAGGCAAGGTCGGGGTTTAAACTCCTCCCTAATCAGTGTGTCCTGCTAGGATGTGGCCACATCCCCACTCATCTTAGTACAGTAGAAGGGAAAGGAGTGCTGCTGTAGCCTGGCCCCGCTTCTAGCCTGAGCCATTGCAGACATGTGCCTGCATTTCTGGGATGTCTGTCTGGTTACAAACTGATTCACCCTAGCCAGGTTAGACTGCAAAGATTGAATCGATTTAGGCATAGGCTTTTTGAACGTTTGTCCCTGGCTATACAGTGCAATTCCATCTTGTCTCTCTTAAAACATGTTCTTTTCTTAAAGGTGCGTGCTGGGAATAAGACGTGCAGTGCAACCCCTGTGTTCCAAGAATGTAGCCCAATGTATGGTTCTTTTGGCTGGAGTGTGTGAT
This sequence comes from Gavialis gangeticus, assembly GCF_001723915.1. NCBI lineage: Eukaryota > Metazoa > Chordata > Crocodylia > Gavialidae > Gavialis > Gavialis gangeticus. The sequence goes on along the minus strand of NW_017728992.1, from coordinate 132,383,623 downwards.
CTAGGAATTGGAAGCTTGAGTTCTAATTTAGGCTTTGACTGATTTTTATGAGACCTGCGAAAATCAGTAGCTGGTGTGCTTAAAATGCCCCATTTTCCAGGAGATGAAGTATGTAATGTAAGCCAGTATTAAATCGTATTTTCATGCAACTTCCAATAAGGATCTAAAGAAAAGGAGTATTTGCATTCCTAAAGGCTAAGTACAGACAGTCAAAAAGCTCAAGGCTGAATTGATTCAGTCTTTGCAGGTTAGTCTAAACTGCAGAGATTAAGCTGAGAAACAACTAGACAGACATTAACTTTTGATTCAGGGAATTCAGCCACCTGCCTGCAGTGGCTCAGACCAGAAGCCCGGGGGCTTTAGAGCACATAGCTGGCATGGGTTGTATGTTCTCTTCTTCCTGCTGCTTCCAGGGTCTCTGGGGTTTTCAGTCTAGATTTTCAGTAGCAGGACTCTGCAGGGTTGCTCATTACTTCCTCTTCATAATTCCAGGTGCTTCTGGGATTTATAGTCTGTAGTCACAGCCAGCAGTAGGTTTTTAGCAGTGCAGGGCAGCTCTGTACTTGTGGGAAGGGAAATTTTAATCCCCCCTCCCTGGCCCCAGATCCCAGCTCAGGTTTGCCTAAAAGGGCAGTTCCCATCTTCCCCCCCACTTCACCCCCTCAACCCTTTTCTGCTGGAGCAGACAGCACAGCCCAGCCCAGGGTTGGAAAGCATGCTGGGGGACTGTGGTTTAACTTGAATCAGGAAGGGGCCTGGGACAAGTTTCATTAACTGGTTTGGCCCAGATCTGTTAAGTCTGATACTATATTCAACCAGGTTTATCTTAAACCAGTTTCATCCATTTTGAAACTGGTTTTTCTGCACAGAACTTGTGTTCTGTTACAGGTGTAAACCAGTTTCTGATTACTTAGACTGTCCCTAGCCAAAAAGTTTGAGGGATGGGCAAGCAGCAGTTTATGACTTCTGGCTTGTAATCTGGTTTGTACAAGCAAAGAGATAATCGTGCACTTGAAAGAACATAACCTTCCACTCTGAGAATTCTACAAAAAAATAGAAATGATAACTGATGTACATGTCTGAGTTATTAATGTAGTTATCTTTGGCACATGGGACTAAGTGTAGGTTAAACTGTGCTGTTAACAAACTTTAAATAGAACTTGCATTTAAATGGTAAGCTTCTTTGATCAGGAAATGGCTGTATATTATTAAGTACTGAATAAGTCTTAATAAATAACTGCTACATTTAGTAATTAAATATTAATTTAATTATTGGTGTATAAAGAGGATTGTACCTGGTCTCTCTCTAATATAGTGCTCTGCTGTTTGTTCACATCTATTTAGATTGAAGTAGTGATTTTTAAGTTAAAGTCCTCATTTATTCTTTAACTGCATTTGTTAGGCTTATAATAAATCTGGCAGTTTAAAAAGTCATGTTTGGAAGCTGGCCTGCTCTGATAAGAGATAAAATTAACATTATCATCTTTTACATTAACTCTGGATGGTTAACTGGATTCAGTGTGGTTGGGGTTCAGAACTGGAAGCTCTGAGACAGTGGTTCTCAACCTTTTAAGACTCAAGGCACCCCTCCATGTTTTTTTGGAATTTAGTAGCACCCCATTTAAAGATTACTGTATTTTTTACAGTACTTGCCTTCTTGCACTCCATGACACCCTTAAAAAGATCTCCCAGGGGGGCAGAGGGCACCCCTGAGAGCATAGTATAGTGTGGTACACAGTGCTCAGGTGGCAGTCTATACCTGAGGGGGTAAGTATGGCCCTTACTGCTGCTGGTGCTCCTCCAGGGACTTGAATGCCACTTAAATGACATTGTTCTCTGCGGCCCCTCCCACGAGCTCCAGGAGCATAAGAGAACCAGGGGAAGGAGCCAGATTGAAAAAAACACAACCCTGTGTCTGCCTACCCATAGCAGTGTGGTGCATGGAGCACAGGAGCAGTCAGTGCAGGGGCTGTGCTTTTCAGCACAGCTCATTCCTTGGTCCTCACATGCTCCTGGAGCTGGTAGACGGGGCCAGGGGAGTTCTGTCGGGTCATGGGGGAAGGCGCTCCTTCAGGGGCTGCATTGCCGCCTCCTGCAGGGGCTGTACTGCGGCACCCGTCTCAGGCTCTCTCAACACCCTGATTGAGAATCGCTGCTCTAAGCTATTTGCAGTGTGCCTTGATAGCATTTGAGGAGAATGAGAGGGGTTAGAAGAATCTCTAAAAACTTGTGTAACTTATTTGTGCTGGGCTTTTTCTGCTCTCTGCTTGCCTCCCTTGTGAGATTTATTTTTTCTCTTGTGTTCTTGTTTTTAGTTTTTTGTTCTTTTTTTCTCCTCCCTTGGAAGATTAATGTCTTTCTAAACTGTCATAATTACTATCTCTTCACAATTAGGTTAAAAAGTCTCTGCATTCTAACTTACAGAAGTGGTGGTAGAGGATGTGAAGGAGGATGTGCTGTCACAATGAAAGCAGAAGCTATTGTTTTGTTACTGATAACAAGAAAGAATGAATTGAAACCTCTTTCCAGCTCTGTCCTTTCACAACCTCCCAACATCTGGTAGAAACTAGATTGCTCACAATGGCTATAATTACTAACATATACCACCCAAGAGTTTACTCATGTAATTTTCTGGGTATTTTTGATTTACATTTAACAATCAGAGAAATGAGCCTTCAATTTAAAAGAATTTTCACAACAATATGGTTGAGAGTTTTGGGAGAAACAATCCCCCTTCAGTTTTAAGCACTGATGGGCTGTTGCAGGGCAAAATACCTATCTGGGGTCCTTTGCTGGCATTAAGCCTGGACTTAATTTTTTTGTAATGCTGCGTTTCTGAAAAACCCTATACAAGTGCTGCTCCACTATTGTGTTCCACAGTGACACCCAGTGGGATGGTTAGTTTCATTAAATGGTGTCATTTCTATGCCACTTATTTAGTTGTTCCTGGTTTCTTTTGTGGGGTAAATGGAATAAATTCCAAACTATTTAATTGAGTTAATAATGCATCAAACTCTTTAAAGGTGAAATATATTCCACTGAGAACTCTCTTCTAGGATTAATGCAACTAAAGTTTCCTTCCACTACCTCCCAGTTCAGTTTGCCCTTTTCCTGCTGTTTTCTAAGCAGTATGAACTTGAACTTCTTTGTTCCGATTCTCATAGCTTAGTTCCAAAGGTTTATAAGAACTATACAGGAGTTATCACTTAAAAGGAATACAATGCAAAGATTGGAATATATTGCCTTGAAGGATATGGTTAGTTCACACTGTGTAATTTAAAACATTTTACAGTTTTCTTAATAAATTCTGCATTGAGTTTATAATGCGAATAGAAGAAATCTCTGTTACAGGACTCAAACTTAGAGGAAAACTATTGGAGATGACATTTTAGCCATCGCTTCTGAACAAATTGAACTGTCCATTTATTTTGCAGAAGCTTTTACTTACAGTTCTCCTACGTTAGAAATGCCCTAATACCTGAGCAAGGAGGAAGATGGACTCAAGTGGGAAGTGCTTTAATGTTGCTTCCACTGTTAATGTTAATCTCCTGTAATTGAGTCTATAGTTCTATCTGAATCGGACTTCAAGATTTGATCTAGAGTTTGCTTATAATTCTGTTCTCAGTGACTTTGACTTGGTATCTTGTGTGTGCTAGACAAATTTAGAGTTTGCAAGTATGAACTTTGTTTTCTGAGCTCAATGGTTCTTTTCAGTGCTGTTTGAGAGAGAGAGGCTAAAAGGAAGAAATTTAGCATTGGGGGATGGTAAATAAATATCCTGGTAAGACTGTAGGTTTCCAGAAAAGATTTATGATGATTAAAAAACAAAACAACACTTACATAAATAACTCATTCCAAGAGCTTGTTGGTAACGCTGCTGAGAAACAAATTTAGTGGTTTGTAAGTGAAGTAAAATAAAAACTAGCTGTTCAGATCTGATTAATCCCTTTCTCCCTCTCTCTGCAAGTTAAATATAGTATTTTCTTGATAAGTGATGCATTCTTTTCTTTGAATAGAGAAAGATAAACTGTTGATGTTATTGGTGGAAAGTTATAATGTTAATGGTACCTTGAGTAGTATTGATAGCAAATAATTCAAGGGAACTTCTCTGGAATTACACTAGTGGGACTGAAAGCAGAATCTGGCTGTGTGTTTATGCTTGTGGAACCATACTTTAGTCTTTCAGAAATAATTTGAGTTTAAAGAAAACTCAGATTCTTACATGGGGTGATCCCCTCTTCATATTCGTTCTTGCTTTTCATGTGGGTCATTCTGAGTTTCCACTTCTGTCCATGATATTTATTACTATTCAGGATACCCTCTCTAATCATTCTGCAATCTGGTTTGTTTGGACAAAAGAATTTCTCTGAAGGTATCATTTAGCCAATTCCTATTCTTGGGCTTTCTACCTAAAGTATGAGAAGGATGAATTCCCCTAACTACTTATTCCTTTTTATGTTGAGGCAGTAGTTGAGTTGCATGCTATTGAAATTTTTCCAGCTCTCTACCAAGTACCAGAAGTTTTGAACTGATAACGCCTTGTATTCTCTCCTTAGTTCTTAATACAGGTAAGGGATACATTAGATGAGGTTCTTCTTTCTTGCATTACTCCTAGCACTTTAGACTCCTTTGCAAGATTCTCTTACAGGGAGGAAATATGCTACTGATTCCACAAGTCTCTTTAGTTGTGAATATGCTTGCAGTTGATATTGGTTACATTGGCCAATCTGGTATAGCAGCATGCTTCAGTAGTCTATGGAGACAATGAATCTTCAGCTTAACTCGTTTTATGTGATACTCTGAGTCATGCTGGAATTTATGAAAGGTGGAAACCATTTCCAGATGCACCTGTCTCTTCTTTGAGTGTTTGCTGACTGGAATTGGAATCTTTTGGCCCATATAGTCTGTTGATCTGTGCCTGAAGTATTGTCATGCCTCCTTCCAAGGAACAAGGCTAGCCAGGAGGGCCTGTGGTGACTGAGAAAGGGAACTGCAAGTGGTGTCCTTCACTTTTGCATACATTTTTATCTAGTTTACAAAACTGGGGAGATAGTTAGCTTTTAGGAGATCTTATAATATAAACACGATGTCGTTTTTAGGGAGGTAGGTTACATTTTTGCCTCTTTTTTCTGTTATCTGGTACCTGATCTTTATGACTGAGCAAAAACCTTAGTCTCAGTCTTAAGTCAGATCAGCTTCCCCTGTAGTATATCTACAGGGGATCATCCTTATAAGATCAACTTCTTCATTCATTCTTTGCTAAAAATCCTAACTCTGAGCAACATCAGGCCTCCAAGTGATATAATCATCTCACTGTGGTTTCACTTGACAAAGACATAGTTCTGTCTGTGACATGGTATTCATGACTACAGCATTTTTAAGTATCTCTTGAGGAAAAACAACCAATAAAACATCAGGGACTCCAATATAGGTCAAGCATGAAAAAGTAGTAAAAATTGTAAGACAATTTCTGTGCTTTTTTACCAGTTAGACTAGCAATGACAGCTAAAGAATGTCCCTCAGAAAAGAGTATAGCTGTTTGTGGCCACTGTAGCTCTGGTGTCAAAGAAAGAAGATAGGAGATACTAAGTTCCTTGTTCAAGTTTTTAGTGTTTTTATGCTTGCCTCTATCCGGGTCACTTCCAATTACATGGAATAACAAAGCTCCAAGTCTGTCCTAAAGGGGAAGGGACCTAACCATTTGGATATCTTTGAAAAGAAGAGCCAGACTATTGTAAACTACTAGACCAAACAATCAGACCAACTATCAGACTTCTGTCCATAGTTGCCATGAAGGCTGTGTGGACAGGGTGTCATAGGAAAGAGGAATTAAAATCTGATTGAGGAAAAATTATTTGTATGAACCTCATTTTAGGCAACAAAAAGACGCAGCAAGGTCAGTGCAACTGCTGTGACAACCATCCTTCTTCTAATCACGGAGAACTTCCAGAAGTATAGAAGACAGTTGAAGATCGTCTCTGTGAAAATTCTGATCTATTTAGCCGCAAAAATCAATGAATGCTTGCACTTAAAAGATTCTCGCATCATACTTCCTCTGTGTACAGGCAACCCTCACTTAGCGCTCTTAATTGATTCCAGAAAAACCAAGCGTTAAGCAAAACGAGTGTTAAGCGAAACCAAAATTGTTTTTAATGACCCAAGATGGTGACCGCGAGCATTTTAATGAAAATCGCTGAGCACTAAGTGAAATCAGGTATCAATTTAAAATGAGCATTATAGTGAAATAGTGCTAAGCAAAACAGTGTTAAGTGGGGGTTGCCTGTATTTCACATGCTGTGCTGGGACCCCTGCACAGTTTGGGAAGGAAGTGAGGTTAGAGCATGGGAAATGGGTGCAAGGGTCAACTGGAGCCCCACAGGCTAATGGGAGACACCAAGGAACAAATGCAGGAAGGAAGGATCTCCCACCGCTATCCCCAGCTGACCTAGGAGCTTAGGAAGCACCAGGGCCGCTTCTGCCCCACTCCTGCTGGTGGCTGTGGGGAGCAGCTGCTGGGTGGAGGCCCAGCTGGGGACAGTGGCAGCAAGGGCATATTCCCCCTATCTACACCAAATCCCTGGCCACTCCACCAAGTGTCCCATGTTGGCCTGGGACAGGAACAGGAAGGGTGCCCTGCGCAGCTGCTTGCCATAACCTCTGTCTGGATCAGGAAAGGAGTGGCCCTGGGGCTCCTGCTCTTGGGTCAGCCAGGGACAGTGGTAGCAGCAGACAAGTCCCCTCTCCCTGTATCCAGAGGCATAATTAATAGGCCTGTGCAAACAGGGAAGTATTTGATTCGGATTCACACAATTTGGAGGACAGTGATTCGATTCAGAGATTGGGATCACTGTCCTGAATCTATTTGTCTGATTCGGAAGATTTGGTGCTGATTCAGAGAGATTCGGTGTTTCAGATTGGCTGGGGAGATGCAGGCACAGCCGGGTGGCTATAGATTCTCCTGTGGCTCCTTTCACTGTGCCTGCCTTTCCCTAGGTGGGGGAAGCTGTGGGAGAAGCCCCCATGGCTGCCCTGCCCAGCCCCCACTTGGCCCGAGCTTCCCAGCACTTAAAAAAAAAAAAAAAAAAAAAAAAGAAAAAGAGAGAGAAGAAGAAAAAGCCCACACTCACCAGCTGCACCAGTGGTGAATGGGGATTCTGGGTGCTTGTGGCAGAGCTCCGCCCCTTCCAGCACCTGTGCAGCAGCTGCCGCATGGCACGGGTGCAGCGTGGCTCAGCAGGGCATTGTGTGCTGTCAGGGAGCTGGGCCGCTATGGCTGAGTGGTGGGCTCTGGTTGACATGTGGAGCCACCCAGCTCCCAGGCAAATCCAGTCGGGGGCTGGGTAATCAAGCCAGGAGCTGGGGAATTGAACCACTTCAATTCCCCAGCCCTTGGTTGGATTCCCCAGCCGCCGGCTGGATTTACCTGGGAGCTGGGGTGGCTCCACGTGTCAACCAGAGCCTGGCAGTGTGCAGCCCCAGCACCCTGCCAAGTCACATTGCACGCATGCCATGTGGCAGCTGCTGTGTGGGTGCCAGGCAGTGGGAGGGGGCAATTCCTACTACCCCCCACTGCCCCATGCTGAGCAATGGGGCTCTGCCAGAAGCCCCCATAGGCCCCAATCGCCACTTCTGCAGCCAGTGAGTGCAGGGCTATTTTTTTTAAATGCCAGGAAGCTGGGGCCAGGCAAGCGATATGGCCGGTCAGAGCAGCCATGGGGGCTTCTCCTGCAGCTCCCCGGGCTGTGCCTGCCTTTGCCCTGGCAGGGGGAGCCACAGGGGCTCTGCCCTGCTGCCGCTTGCCCAGCCGGTGCAGGGGGGGCACACAATGCAGGCATTGCTCACTCCAGGTGGCAGCAGGGCATAGCCCCCACTCCCAGTGCTGCCATGCCTGCATCAGCACTGGGAGCAGGGGCTCTGCCCTGCTGCTGCTTGCCAGCTGCCACGGGGGGCATGGGATGTGGGGGCAGCAGTGCTGGGAGTGGAGGCTATGCCCTGCTGCTGCTTGCCCTCTTCCGCCTGGAGCAAGCCATGCCTGCATCCTGCCCTCCCCTGCCCCAGCCAGGTAAGCGGCAGCAGGGCAGAACCCCTGGTCCCGGCGCTGCCGCACCTGCATCCCCCGCCCCTCCCACTCCCCTCTCCAAGTAACACCCCTCCCACCCTGGCTGTGCAGCTTACCCCAGCCCCAGTTCTTCCCTCCCTACTCCCCCAAACCCAACCGGCTTACCAGCTGGAGGCAGCTGTTTGGTCTATGCCCAAACCTCCGAATCGGGCCAGATCTCCTCCAAATCAAATCAGCAACTGAAGCTTTACATAGCTCTAATAATTAACATAGTTTCCTCCATTGGCAAACCCTGCTGGGGTGGTGGTGTGGGACTGGGAACGAAAGTTCAGCTGAGCACTGGAGTTGATTGGGTGATGAGAGAGGGAGTCAAGGGGGTGAGGAGGAGGTCTTACTTGCTTCAGGGACTAAAAGTCTCTGGCTACTCCTGTCACAGTGTCCTGTCCATTCACGGGGAGGGCATTGGGAGCTGGGAGGGTTGCATGTAACCCCTCTGGTGCCAGTAGCATCTGGCATACACAACCCTTTTCAAAATCTTAGATTATGCCAATACTAATAATACCAGTTTGATCTAAATAGTTTTGGTACACAGACCCAGTGAAACTCTAGCTGACATCCAACCTCCATTGATTGTACTTCTAAGTCTGCTTACAGTTTTGCAGAGTAGTAGAAAGATCTTCATCCAGATGCAGTTTTGCTTTACTTCATGACCTGGATATTGCTTGATTAATTAAAATGGAGGAATTTTGCTCCAAAAATGTTCAGGAGATTTTGATTCAGAGTAGAAAAATCTTCACAACAGCTAACTAAAAGGGCCAAGAAGAAAACGTTCACTATTTGGGAGGAGCATCATCATCATCCCACGTAAAATACGATGTTCCTATGCTGTTCGATGTTTTCCCTTTATTAAGAGGGTCAGGATTTCAATTATCTCTATGAGTACAGCTAGCAGCACTATCAGTTCACCCTCTCCTATGCAAGGTCACCCTGTATTCTGACAACTAGCAGATTTCTCAAGGGTTTTATACTTGTATTTTCCCCATTACAGGTGTCCTTTTCCTCCTAGGAGCCTAATGACATTTTAGCTGGTTTGATGGAGTCCTCCTTTGAACCATAAGCATCAGATACTTCATACCACCTCTGCATGAAAACAGACTTTTTAGTGACAATTATAGAAACTCAACAGATAAAGAAATTACAGGTACTCATGGCAGGCTGTCCATACATTGTTTTCAACTATGACAAAGTCTTAACTTAGACTGTATCAGTAATGTCTACCTAAGGTGGTGCCAGACCTGAGCCAACCTATTCAGTTACCCATTTTCTTTTCCTAAGCCTCAGAAGAATGAAAGTGAAATGAAACTCCACACTGGCTATGCCAAGAACCTTTCTTTTTTGGAGCTACAGTACTCCACTTATATCCACTAGTGTAGTAGGGGCCAACCTTTTTAGCAGGCATGCCACAACTTAGCCCTACAGCCTTTCCAGATGCCCCTCTGATCCCTTTTCCTTGCCCTATTGGCTGTTCTGCTCCCTGTCTGATCTGTTGCTTTGCTTTTTGTTACCTGCCCTGTTCTTGCTGCCCAGTCTGCTTCTATTTTCTGTTCTACCTGCCACATGCCCAGTCTGCTGTGCGCCACACGAAGGCTGCCTGTGGCACACATGCGTAGATTGACCACCCCTGCATTAGTGTGCAATTTACTTAACTACATAAACCAAGACCAGTTCCTTATAGTACACTCTGGTTGTCTGCACATCTGCTAAGAGCATAAACCAGACAAGTTCATACTTCTTTGTAACTTACTGTACTTCCTTTAACTGTTCCAGAAACAGTGAAGGGTACCACCTGTCAAAGGGTCATATAAGAAGCCTTGAAAACGAGAGGAGCTGGTCAGTCATGGGACTGCTAATACTACAGTACTGACACAGCACCAGCTTCTTAATGAGCATTGATGGATGGTTTACATTATGTTTGGATAAATACAATGCATTATGTTTGGAAAGTGCCTAGTCTTTGCTCATGCAGTTGAATGGAGTATGCAGTTGAATGGAGTAAATATTCAGGATCTAGATTATGGAATGCTTTGAAATGAAGACATAGGTCCACTGATCTCAGATTGTATTGAACTATAGCTAGAAGAAAACCTCCCAGTCAGGTTACAGCTTATTCCACAAGGATCTATGCAGCTTCTTCCTGAAGTATTCCTATTTCTGACATTTGTAGAAAAGCTACCTGCGTTCATAGAGGCAGCGCTATATTACAATCAGTATTTAAATAGATTGAAGGATGCATCTCTAGGATCAAGTTACTGTGTAAAAGTCACCAAGGGTAGAGTACAGATAGAAGAGCACTTGTAGAAGAAAAAAATGGTAACTTGCAATGATGATGGTAGTTCTGTGCCTAGATTCTGCTTGCCACCTATGTTCTGAATTGGCAAAGGAATTGAGAATCTGCTCTGCCCTTTTTATGCCTTTGGGAATGAGTGTGAAAGCACTGAGGCCCCCTCTACACGTTACACTTAAGGTATGATTAACCAGGTAATCGCACCTTAAGTTGTGACCCAGCTACACATCAGTATTCAATGGCGTGATAAAACAAGTGATACGCTACAAAGTTATTCCACAAAAAACGGTTAATAACTTTGTAGCTTGTTCTAAGCAAGCTGTTAACGGAACATGTTGCTAAGTGCTCCCCTGTGGCTGGGAGCCCCATCAACCAGTGGCCCAAGCAGCTGATAAGGCTCACAGTGATGGCAGTATTGTCAACTGAGCCTTGTTGGCTGTGGGGCTCACAATGTGGGCAGCATAGCTGGTCATGTGGCTTGCAGTAGGGCAGCTTTCTTCCCACTGGAAGTCCTGCAACTCCCACTGTGAACCCTGCAGCTGATGTCAGCTGTGGAGCTCACAGTCGGGGCAGTGCCAGGAGCTTTGTGAGCCCTGCTGAGCTCTGTCAGCCATGGGGTTCACAGCTGTGGGAGGTGGTGCAGGGGGAGTCCGGGATTGTGATCCCAGGCTCCACTTGCACTGGCAGTATAAAATGATGGAACCTGCATGATCCCATTGTACATCCTGTCTTGCGTGCCTTGTAGCATGGCAGGAGGCACGATTGTATAGATTGCATGTTAGAACCCATTGCATCTTTACCTGCATGTGTAGAGGGGCCCTGAGTTTGCAGACATAGTACAGTGGCCACTGCTAGCCAAAAATTCCAGGTGCTGGTGCACAAGATGCATGCATCCCCAAGAGAGGAATACACAGAGACGGTACATCTGAAGAGCAACAGTTACTGAGCAACCTTTTTTCCAAGCAATATAGTATGTTTGTCTGACAAGCGCAGTGATTCAGCAGGATAACCTGCTCCATTGCCACTAAAAGGGAATATCTGGATTGAAGATAAGAAATCCTGAGTTTATTTTTATGGAAGTAGCCTGACTGACTGGGTTTAATAAGATGAGTTTATGATATTTCAGGGTCTCTTTTTTTGGCGAGTGACCCATATCTCTGCCCAGGTGTTAAAAAGAAAACTGCTGATCTGTTTTTATATTAATATGGCTGGTATCGTATTTTGTCTTCATGGTCTTGTGCTGAACAGCTAGTTTTTAATTTCCTAGTGGAAAGGGATTATATGTCCCTTCCCTTTTAGCTATCCTTCACCCTCATTTATTTTAGAGTTGAAACAAATATTCACTTAGTGGTGAGACCTGCTTCATACTAAGAGGGAAAACATTGTAATTTGAGGATCTTCCTATCTTAAACTAGTTCACAAGAGAGTTTGTTTCAATAGGTTATTTAAAATTTCTGATTAGTTGCATAAACAAGCTTTTGGAGCCAGTTTGCTAATAGGTGTTTTCCACATCTTCAGTCCCAGAGTAATACAGAAAATATATCTTTTTCTTGTTAGCAGTCTAAGTGATATATTGCTGGCCAAACCTATATGATTGTACACTTTCTTTTTGAGGTGTGAAGTGCTTCAAAGTTATATTAAACCACTTCAGAAATGTTCATGTTTGTTTGAATTATAAACTCAATAAAAAACTCAAGTATTCCTTGAAGTACTTTATTCCTAAAAAAAAACAGTATACAGTCACATAAGGGAAAAGAAAAGAAAAGCAAAACCATTTTTTTTTAAATTGGATAAGGAAGTGGATAACCAGGAGCCTGACCATATTATCTTTTGAGGTTTGGTCAGCAATATATAACTTCATCTCAAACTGTAGACCTGCAGCCTTAGAAAAAAGAAACCACTTACCTATAGTTGAGCTTCTCCAAAAATATTAGCTAACTAGATTCCAGCTTGTTAAGAAGACATTTGGCCAGCCTGTTGGGTATAAAAACAATAAAACATTTCTGCTGTGAATCATACTTAAAGGTTGGGGAATTCCTTGTCCAGTTCATCAAAATACTGAAGCTGGTAAGGAGCACAAAGGTTGGTTTCCCTGTAAAACCCAACAGATTCTCACCAAGCCAAAAATCTTTAAGAACTAGTGAGGGAGAACTCTAGCTATCTTGTGCTGGAAACACACCACACCTATAAATAATCAAAAGAGATCCTTGGAAATGTTAAACTACACACAGTTAATTTTATTTTTTTTTCCTATAAATATTTCATGAGAACAAGATCAGCAACATGTATTTTAAGTCTTGCAAAGTGTTTTAGATCTCATTCAGGACAGTCTTTTAAATGTTGTGGATTTTTTTGTGTACAGGAAACTTAGGGACACTTTAATTCATTGTTGGAGAGTTACTTAAAGATCTTGCATAATCGTTGTTGTATTCTTTGAGTGAATGCTTTCTTATTGACAGAGATAATTATTTTTCAAAGTGATCTTTTTGAGGAATTGTATACTGCATAATCTTATATATATAATGCTAGATGAATACAGTATTTAACAATGCTGCAAAAATTTATTTCCTGTATAAACAATTGACGGGGGGGCTACTTTAAATGTTCATAGTTTAGTTGTACTATTTATCTTACCTTGAAGCATACAAACTAACATTACGAATTGTCAAATCCATATGGGATGAAGTCTGGCTCATTTGCAGTAACAAAATGCCTTTGAGATGTTGGTACAGTGGCATCCTGTAAATCTGGATCCATTCATTGAAAACAAAAAAGTTAGAAATTCCATATAGCTAGGTTGTTTGGTTTTTTTATAGGAAATGAGCCTAGCAACTAGCTGTAGCAGAGTTAAGCTGCTTTTTCTTTTCTCAATAAGTAGCAAGATAAAATATCTCAATTCTCAAGGCTCTGTAAGAAGCTGCTATACAGCAGGTTTAGTCTCTTGTCTCAGTCTTAGGTACTGAGATAAAATTCACCTATACAGAGGGCCCTTATGAGGCTTGTAGTTTCATTAAGTCCATCAAAATGTGATTTCAGTGGTGTATAACTTGAAGTGGGCATTTCTTATGGATAAGGCATCTCCATAACATCTCTAGTTTCTGTATGTAACAAGATATACTTTGAAAACTGGAATCTTTGCACAGCATGATCGGTGAACAAGAAGATACCATTGGGGGGGGAGAGGAGGGAGGTTGGTTTTTTTACAATGTTTTCTTTCAGATTATTTTGAAAAATTTATCTATGGCATGATCCTACAAAATTGACGGTGGCTTTCCAGGTGGCGAACTGAGACTCACTTCATTATCCATAATGTATTCATTTTACGTCCTTATCTTCTCATCTGTCTCTTATCTGATTTTCCACCTATTGCATATTGCACTTACCTGAGTATTCTGGGACAGGAAATAAATACCTTACATGTTTGTACAGTTCCTAGCACAATGCAGTTCTGATCATTGTTTGGAGCTTTTGTGTCCTATTGTAACAATTGTCAATTGATATTGGCTTAGCAAATAATTTGTCCTATGAAGTAGATTTAATTGCTCTTTATCTACAAAATTGAATGTGCATTTATTGGAGATATCCAATTCTTGCTGATGTCATAATTCAGTTATATTGTTCATGCACTTGTGAAAGCTTGAGGCTTTCGTCTTTTAACTAAAGCTATGCGTGTTGCCTTTTTATGACAACTGTTTAATTTCTGACACGTTATTGGTTGACATTGTTCTTCCCTCTTCTGCTTTAACCTTGCACAATTAAACACAAAATTTACTTGTCTTGTCTTACCATCATACTGCTGATTTAAAAACAAAACCAAACAAAACAAAAAAACCATTATAGTGGTTTAATTGGCCATCAGAAAACTTTCTGTAAGTAAACAGCTGGGTATAATTTTGTAAGGGCACAAATGCATTATTTTAGTTTGTGTAGCATCTTTCAGACAAATTATATCAGCACTTTGCAAATGTAAAATGCAACTCTTTATGGTAAAAATAAAGTTGCTGGGGGGATGGGGAATGGGGACTAAGTCACTGAGAAGTATAAGAGAAATGAGTTCCTTCTACTGAAACACATTATTTGTTTCTTTTTTCAGTTGCTGATATGTGTTCAAGATGAGTGGGATGGGAGAAAATTCCTCTGACCCATCTAGGGCAGAGTCAAGGAAGCGAAAGGAATGTCCTGATCAGCTTGGACCCAGGTTAGACCACTTAAGTTTTGAAGACCTTTGGGAAAAATACATCAGTGTATACATGCTAAGTATTTTTATTTAAGTATTTGTCCTAGTAGATAACACTGCAGTTGCAAATGCCTGTTATGTGCATTGGATCAGAAGCTATGAACAGCACGCTGTTAGGCTAAATCTGCCCCTGTCTGGACTGCTGTTCCCTGTGATGGGGAGAGAGAACCAGGCTGCTACCACTTAGCGAATCTTCTATAAAATGTAGCTAATTAGGGTCTAGTTCCCTAAAAATTCTCCCTTGAAGCACTTTTTAAAAAAGCTTTTCCTTAAATATATTCTGTTCTGTAAGACAAAACAAATCAAAACTTTTTTCCCCTCAACATTTTGTACCAGCATTTCAGTAGAATGGGATCATAGGAAGTAGGGCTAGAAGGCACCTCATGATTTCATCAGTCCAGCTCCACACTGAAGGCAGGATGGTCCCTGACTTAAACCATCCTAGGCAACAGTCCAAACTTTTCTTGAAAATTTTCAAGGATAGAGTCCACAGTTTCACTAGGTAGCCTGTTACAATGCCTAACCATCCACATAATCAGAAAGTTCCTCCTGCTCACCAACCTAAATTTCCCCTGCTGCAGTTTGAGGCAGTTGCTCCTACTTCTGTCCCCTACTGCCACAGCTCAATCTGCCCTTCTGGTATTTGAAGACTGTTATCAAATCCCCTTTCAGTCTTCTCTTCTCCAGATTTAAATTACCCTAATTCATTCAGCCTTTCTTCATAAGTCTTGCTTCCCAGGCCTCTAATCATTTTTGTTGCTCTGTACCGAACTCTTTCAAATCTATCCACATTCTTCTTGAAGTGTGGGCCCAAAACTGGCCACAGTGATGAGGCATCACTAGCGCTGAACAGAGCTGAAGAATCTCTTCCCTTGATTTGAAAGTGACACTACTATTCATATAACCCAGCATGCTGTTGGCTTTTTTGCAACAGGAGTCCCACTGCTGGCTCATATTCAACTTATGGTCTATTGTAACCTTCTCTGTGCTACTTGCAGCCTAGCCAATCATTCCCCATCTGTATTTGTGCATGCATTTGTGTTTGTACAAGGTACAGGACTTTGAACTTGTCCTTGTTGAATCTCATCTGATTGATTGCAAGCCATTTCTCCAGTCTTTCCAGGCCATTCTGGATTGTAGCCCTAGTCTCTAGAGTATCTACCATTCCACCTAACTTGGTGTTTCCACCTGGAAATTTGCTAAGTGTGCACTCAGTCCCATCATCCAAATCATTAATTAAGATGTTGAACAATAAGATGTTAGACGCACCTCTTGAGAGGTCCACTTGATGCCTTCTCCCAACTAGATATTTGACCCACTGATGACTGCTTGAAGCAGTTACATATCCACCTTACAGTATTCATCTACTCTGTATTTCCTTAGTTTGTTAATGAGAAGGTCATGTGAGACAGTGTCAAAAACGTAGCTAAACTCATAGTATATCACATCCATTAATTTCTCCCTATCCAAAGAGCCTGTCAACTTAACAGAAGGAAACCAGGTTGGTAAAGCATGAGTTGCTCTTGATCAATCCATTCTGGACTCAGGCACCAGAACACCTTGTTCTCATGTAGGTGCTTCACAATAGATTCCTTGAGGACTTGCTCCACGATCTTCCCTGGTATCGATGTCAGACCAACTGGTCTGTAATTCCCTGGATCCTCCTCCTCCCCTTCTTAAGGATCGGCAGGATATTTGCCTTTTTCCAGTCATCTGGTGACCTGACCCAACCTCCACAGGAGCTCAAAGAGGGTAGCTAATGGCTCTGAAATTACATAATAGAAGTCGGAGAAAATCCGGGTTGGAGGAGACCCCAGGATGCCATCCAGTCCAACTCCCTGCTCAAAGCAGGACCATCACTAACTAGATCATCCCAGACAAAGCTTTGTCTAGCCAGGTCTTGAAAACCCACAAGGATGGTGATCCCACCTCTCTGGGTAACCTGTTCCAGTGTTTAACTACCCTCCTAGAGAGAAAATTCTTCCTAATATCTAACCTAAACTTTGCTTGCTACAGCTTGAGACTGTTGCTCTTGCTACTGACATATTTATGGAAACCCTTCTTGTTACCCTTCACATTGCTTGCTAGCTGCAACTCCAATTGTGCTTTGGCCTTCGTGACTTCATCCCTTCAATGCATACTTCATGTATTGGGATGGTTTCATAGAAATTGAAGAAAATTAGGGTTTCTACTGACTTAGGTCCGTTTGTTTATAGATTTGTATAGGATGGTTTGGATAGGGATACTGAAGGAATTGACATGTTAGTTCCTTTAGTAACCTGGGGTACATCCCATCTATCCCTGACAATTTGAAAGCATCTAGCTACTCTAAGTAATCCCTAACCTGTTTTGCCATTACTGTAGGCTATTTGTCTTTCACTGTCTTTGCTGCCAAAGATGACTGCACTGATCATCTGGTAGCTGCCCCCATTTGTGAAGAGTGAAGTAAAATTAAATATTTGAGCTTCCTGTGCAGCATCTGTAACTAGATTACCTTCTGCATTCTATAAGGGACCTATGGTTTCTTTGGTCCTCCTCTTACTCTTGACAGTCGCAGAATACCTTTTTAGTGCATTTTATACCTCTTGCTGGTTGCATTGCAAATTGTGCCTTGGCCTTCTTGATTTTTTCCCTGTGATACTCTTATACTCTTCCCTAATGCTATAATCAAGTTTCTACTTTTTGTAGGATTCCTTTGAGTTTCAGATCTTTGAAGAGATTGCTGTCAAACCAGGCTGGCCTCCCATTCTTCCTTCTAAGGATGGTTTGCTCCTTCTCCCTTAAAAGAGCCTCTCTGAAGTACAGCCAGCTCTCCTGGACTCTTTCCCCTCTGACTTGCCTCCCAAGAGATCCTGCCCACCAGTTTCCTGAGTGTGCCAAAGTCTGCTTTTCTGAAGTCCAGTGTCTTTATTCTGCTACTCTTCTTTCTTCCTTATCGTAGGAACTTGAACTCTATCATTTTGTGGTCATAGAGAATCATAGAGAACTAGGGCTGGAATGAACCTCCATAGGACATCTGGTCTAACCCCTGCTTGAAGCAGAATTATCCCTATCAAAATCACCCTGTACAAATTAATTTTCTAACCTTGTAGCAAACCTATGCAGTCAACCCTGACACAACACAAGACAACACCCTAACCTGCCACAGGTAAAGCAAGGGGACCATAGTGGTCAACATCATGCTGCTGTGAAGATTGTTAATACGCTCCCAAGAGATCCCAGGAAGATGGCCATGTGCCCCTGCTACAGAAAAAGGCAAAACCCCCTACAGTCCATACCGATCTGACCATGGAGTAAAATATCCTTCCTGACCCCAAATATTGCAGTTGTTCTGATCCTCAGTAGAGAGGTAAGTCCCTCTAGCTAGAAGCCTCCAACTTTAAGTCCCAGCAAGAGCATTGGCACACTTAAGTCAAAATTCCTGGGTTTGGCTGCAGCCAACACCCACTGTCCCTGAGGAAGGCTTAAAAAAACAAACACCCCTGACACATCTAGCAGAAAGCTGGGGGAGGAAGGAGGGGGGTGCATGTGGAATTCCCTCCTAGTCCGATTCAGCAACCATTAAAGCCCAGATTCATGGGGAATATGCGTTGCAGAACAGAGGCACGGCTATGCCTAGATCATCCCTGACCAGTGGCTGCCCAGCCTCTCCTTGAACACCTCCAGTGATTAGACAGTCCACAGCTTCCCTAGGCAGTCTGTCCTAACGCTGAAGAAATTTTTCCTAATGTCCAGTCTAAACATACTTTTCTACAACTTCAGGCTATTGCTCCATTTCCTATTGTCTGCAGCAAAAGAGGAAAGAAGCTTTCCTTCTTTCTGGCAGCTCTTCAAGTATTTGAAGACTGCTGTTAATGTCCCTTCTTAAGCAACTTTTCTGCAAGCTGAATATGCCTAGCTCCTTCAGCCTTTCCTCGTATGACTTACCTTCCAAATCCTTTATCAAACTTGTTGCCCACCTCTGGACCCTCTCTGACTTTTCCATGTCCTTTTTAAAATGTGGAGCCAAAAACTGCACATAATACTGTACATGAAGCCTAACTTATGCTGAGTGGAGAGGCACTGTTACCTCCTGTGTGTTGCACCTAATGTAGCTGCATCTGTTGATGCTGCCCAAAACCATATTTGCCTTTTGTACAGTTGCATCACACTGCAGACTCGCATTAAGTCTGTGATCTACCAAGCGACCTAGATCCTTCTCTATGTTGCCGCCATCTGACTAGGTATCATTGTCACCTAAGTTACCTTCCACCTTCACATTCTCAATTCTTCCCAGTTTATAAGCAGAAAGTTGAGAAGAGCTTCCTACCTGGTAGGTCTCTCTACCACATACATCAAAAAATTTTATCACCAACACACCCCGAGAATTTGCTGAACTGCTTGTGCATTGCTATATTTCCCTCTCAGTAGATGTCCTAATTAAAATCCCCCCATGGGAACTGGGTCCTGTGATTTGGAAGCTTCTATCAGTTGACAAAGGCCTCATCCACCTCCTCCTGGTTCAAAGTCATCAAAGTCAGAGGCATATTCAAAGTCATCAGGCTTCAAGTATTGCCTTTCTTGTGATGCCCTCATTCTCCTAACAAAGTAGTGGTTCTCAACCTCAAGAAATACCAGCTCTCAGCTTTCACTCGTTTCTTGACTATGGAAAAGTAATAGAAGAGTTTTGTTGCAAAGAACTTGGAAGGACCACAACAAGTCAAAATGTTTTTGACACTATTTGAAATATCTGGGTTTATCTTGTGAATCCTGTTTAGGTGTTTGTCAGAGCACCCTGGTAGAGAATCACTGTTTTAGTGTGTTATAGCTGTTTTATTATGAGAGAGATGAGAAGGGCTTCATGGCTTCAGGTGCTAGGTATCCCAACATGTACAAAATATCATAGAATATTTTACGTTTGAAGACACTGACATGTTTATCAATTATGCAGGCCCTAGTACTGCTCAAAAATGTTAGGCCCACTTTGATATTATTAGTCTCCCAGCTTTGAGAAGTCAGCCTTCTGATATCAGCCTTAGACCCAGTAGAGAATCTGTTAACCTACTGATTATTTTCCAAGGAAGGAAAACAGATTTTCTTGGAAGATTTTAACCATTTTCTACAGTTGATAGCCACAGTGGAATGTGGTTCATAGCTCTTGACATGTAAGAATTATATGCAATCCATCTAGCGCACAGGAAGTATCTCCAATTCATTGTATGATCCGACTTTTATCAATCCAAGGTACAGTTGAGCTTTTCACAGCATCAGAAAGAGTCACAAAATGTCAAGTGGTGGTGGCTACACGGTTAAGAAAGGAAAAGGCACTCGTATCAATCCATATCTATCAAACAGAAGATTTTCCTACTGGGAATTCACCACAGCCCTAAACTCCTGCCTTAGGTGTTCAAAGATATATGTCAACAAATCATTACATCAGCCATCAAAGACAAGAGAATTCATCAGATCATCAAGGCATATTTTCCAGAACGAGTCACTCTTATCCATTCAATTTGAGTCCAGCATCAAAATCTGTCAACCACGATACACATCTGCCTTTACATTGAGGCCCTGTATTGTAATTGTGAGACATCCATCTGCATCCATTAGAGGAATGGCTGAAGTCTGTGTAACAACCTACAAAACATTAAATTCATGATTGTACATACTTTCATCTTGTATCCTGCCTTCATTAACTCAGTGGAGGAATGCACAGAATTGTCAAAAATAGTAAACTTCCCCACATTTTTACTTTAAAAGGTACATATTAGTTGCATCAGGAATAGGTTAGGCTATTTCCTTGGATCTGTTTTCAATATATGGATTCCAGAAGGAGGTGAGTCTTCATATAAAATTCCTAAAATTTGAGACAATCCTCCTAGCTTTCATGAATTCCATTTCATAGATCTTCACAGGTAATGTGTGTAATATATTATGTAAATCAATAGGGAAGTGTCCAGTCACCACCTTTGTCAGGCTTCAGTCAGATTGGCTAGGTGCAGACAGTGAAAAAGCCCAAGGCTGAATTGATTCAGTCTTTGTAGGTTAGTTTAAACAGCACAGATTAAATTGAAACAGAATTGAACAGGCATTTACCTTTGATTCAGGAAATGCAGCCACATGCTTGCAGTGGCTCATGCCAGAAGTCAGGGGGGAGGGCAGGCACCAGAGCATGGCTTTTTGGCTGTGTGTTCATGTCTATTTCCTAATGCCCTCAAGCTGTCTGGGATTTGCAGTCCAGAATTAAACAGCAGGACTCTGCAGGGTTACTCATCACTTCTTCCTGCTTCCAGGTGTCTGGGATTTTTAGTCCACAGTCACAGCCAGCAGTAAGTTTGAGCAGGGAAAGTGGGGTTTAACCCCTCCTCTCTGGCCCCAGATGCCAGCTGGGGTTTGCTGGGGTGGGGAGGGGAGGCAGTCCCACCCTCCAATAGACTGCTCTGCCTCCTCAGCTGGGTTTGCCCTGCTCCACCCACTTGTCAGCCGGCCGTCACTGCTCCAGCTAGGGAGCAGAGGGCTGGGGCCAGCCCTCTCTCTGGAGCAGACAGCACAGCCCAGCTGTCCCTCTCATCCATTTCCTCCAATCCTTTTGATACCCAAAATGATAGGAAAAATCAAATAGGACAGCTGTACTGATCCTTATTACATAATTATTCCCTGACAGGTTCTGGCTGTGTGATTGTATGCCAAATATCAACTTGACTATTGACACTTACTGACATAATATCACAAAACTAGGGATAAATTCTATATCTCAATACAAAATCACCAAACTTAACCTGGATTTTAGGTAGCTAAAAACTATTATTAGAGAGTGCTCACTAGGACTGTGAGAAATCCTGTTCCAAAGTTGGAAGCCTTCCAGAAGGAAAACCTTCTTAAAGTGGAAGATTTGCTGTCTGCCCTCACCCTATAACTCAAAACCACTTCATTTCTTCGGAAATTCTCTCAAGGTCTATCCTGAAAGAATCTCCACGTGCCACCATTCAATCCGG
>NW_017728992.1:132347432-132357009 GCF_001723915.1 Gavialis gangeticus | reverse complement strand
AGGGATAAATTCTATATCTCAATACAAAATCACCAAACTTAACCTGGATTTTAGGTAGCTAAAAACTATTATTAGAGAGTGCTCACTAGGACTGTGAGAAATCCTGTTCCAAAGTTGGAAGCCTTCCAGAAGGAAAACCTTCTTAAAGTGGAAGATTTGCTGTCTGCCCTCACCCTATAACTCAAAACCACTTCATTTCTTCGGAAATTCTCTCAAGGTCTATCCTGAAAGAATCTCCACGTGCCACCATTCAATCCGGTTGCGTTCAGTGTGCTCTGACCCTCCTTCCTTAAACTAGGGAGCCTCTGTTTCTCCAAATCTCTTTGGCTTCCATAGGTTTCATGGAAACTCCCTTTGAACCCATTATCTTCACCATCTTACTTTCAGTACAGCTCTCTTAGTGGGCTTTGCTTGAGCCACATATGTCAATGCATTCCCAGAACTCACGGCTGCCTTTTCTTATTCTAGTTTTCATTGAGATCTCATCCTGAATTTATTCCAAAAACAGTTTTAGACTTTTTATTTAAATCAGATTTATTTGTTGTTGTTGGGTTTTTGTTTTTTTTTTTACCAAAGCCCTATTCTTTGCCAGAGGAAGAAAAACTCTACACTGCTGTTTCTTTGTATATTTCTTCAGATAGGACAGTCCTTTAGACTCCATCTTTCTATTGATTAAATAGCGTTGATAAAGGACAAATCAATTCCTTCTAGAGAATATGTAAATAAACTAACCAGTGTATTCCAAATTGCTACCACATTGCTAGCATATTCCTCCTACCAAACATTAAAGCTGTAAGCAAACATAATTTGCAACAATTTTAAAAGGAGCGAGGGAGCACCGGCTCAGGAATGTACATCTGCTATTACAGTGCAACTGCTATGTCTGCTTGCTTCCACAGAGATGGAAGTTAGCTTAATAGGCAGAACTTTAATGCTTAATAAAACAGGGTTAAGGTTACAACATTTTTGCTATGCTTGTGTTGCTCTAGGAGTATCTAGATTAAAGTTACATCTTCCAGATGTGGGCCTGCCTCCCAGTCATTTGGGGGAATCTCACGTGCAAATATCTGAAGAATTAAAAATAGTATTTTTGTTTATATGGATCCTACAACCAGCATTCAATCGCTAGTCTTTCTTTGCTGAAATTCTGAATTGGCAAACAGAATGAAGGATGATCCTTTATCTTTATACCCTCTGGTGGAGTTTGGGGATCCAGAAACATTACTTTTCTGATCTTGAGAATGAGGGATATGCACACATAGCTTGTGATCCTCAGGTACAAACCATGTCCAATAAAGGAACCACCCTTGTTGCTGGGTGGGTAGCTTGCAGGAAAAATATGAAGTGCACACATACTATCTAAACTTGTTAGGCAGTGGGCAACTAAATTGCCAGAGCAGAAGGAAGACAATACTCGGCTATTCCATTCAGAAAATGAGAGCCATGGACCCATTTTATGAATCTAATATATTTGATTTAGGACTGACTCATGAGGAGAATTCATGATGTTACCTGGATAAAGACAAGAAAACTTAAGAGAAAATTCTTACTCTGGTACTCACTGTGATAAAGGAGCCTTCAGCCATTCAAATCTACTGTCTAGGGCTTTCACCTTCCATGTTCTATTGTTTTGTTTTGTTTGGATTTTCAACACGGAGGAAAATATGTGGTGCTTGTTTAAATCTACTTTTAACGTTTATGAAATTTCAACCTCCCACCTGCAGATTTATTTACTGACTAAATTCTCATTTATGGGGGGGGAAAAAATAAAAGTGATAAGTGTCCTTTTTAAAGTTCCCATTTTGAGCTAACTACCTTGTTTCTATGTGGAGCTTTGAGAAACTATTTTGTTGAGGAAAGGGCATTGGTTTTGTTTCTTGAAATTTTATGTTATGCCTTGATTAAAGATTGTAATATCACCTTCAAATACACTTAACACACAACAATCAAACTATTATTAAAAACAGCACATCTTAATTCTGCTTTCAGCCCTAAAAGAAGCACTGAGAAACGTAACCGTGAGCAGGAGAATAAATACATAGAAGAACTTGCAGAGCTGATTTTTGCAAATTTTAATGATATTGACAACTTTAACTTTAAACCTGACAAATGTGCAATCTTAAAAGAAACTGTGAAGCAAATTCGTCAGATAAAAGAACAAGGTACGAGCACTAGTTAATTGCCTTTGAATATTTTAATGTTATGTCTATTTTGGGGTTTTTGTCAAGTGCAGTGTTGTCTTCTGATTTATTCCAAGATATTTATGGTTATTTAAATCCTTAATGAAGTGTATTATTTTAGGAAAGGGTGTTCAGATCATTTTTAGTAGTTTATAAATAGGCTTTTTGTTAAATCCATAAACTGCATGGAGAAAGTGGAGAGTGAATCAATCTCATGTAAGTCTTCATTTAATGGGTTTAAAGTCAATCATATTTTTTTATTACTAAATTTTAAGGTATAGTGTAGATGAAGCAAATCTATATAGATAGCATAAGTTAATTGAAAGTCAGGAGTAATCCTTAAGTGTGCAGTATGAAAGTTTGTTCTGTTCTGGTTATTGTTCTGTTTTGTTCACATGAATAGGCATTGTGGACTGAACTGTATATATTCCCTACATTATGATCTTCTATCTTGAATTGCAATAGATTTGAGAGTACCCTAATCTCTAGTTGGAATTCTGTTGTAAATACTAGTCCAGAAAACATTACAGATTTCTTCCTGTCCTTTGTTTAGGAGATCAGTTCTGTATTTCTTTGCTTTTTATATTTTTTTTTCTTTTAAAATGAAGGTTTTTGTTGTGGCACAGGTAAATCTGGACAAGCATGAACTTGAGGTCAATTCCTACTTGTGAAGTATGTGCATATTGCTTTCCTTGAGGGCCAAGAGGAAATTATGACCTGCTTTTAGAATAACTTTTTAGGTTTTGTTCCCTTTCATCCATATCAGTCATATTTTCTGTTTTAGAATGTACTCTTTTAGCTTTCTTTGGAAAGGCAGTGCCTTCATATCAAGCCAAGTATATGTATCTCTGTAGATGTGTGCAGATGAAGTACTCTGCTGCTGTGGATTCCAGAGTGCTTTACTTAAGAAGAGTGTGCATTGAATCAGTTTGGTCCTTTTTTGTTTTTAACAGATAGCTAGGAAAATATGTAGTCTTGATGCACAGGACCATTCAAGATGTTGAAAATTGGAATTTATAAGAACATGAAAATATCATGTTGGTCTGGCTTCTGAGGATTTGGGTTAGATCCCACTCTATTTATTAAACTCCTAAGTAAACTTAGGCACATAAATGCAATTCAGTACCACCCTCCTCCAGTTCCTGAAAAAAAGACAGCATAAAATATGAATTGGTCCTTCTCATCCTCACTATTTTTGTGACTGTCGTACAGCTAAGATGATGGGTATGTTACAGAAGGAAGTGCATTAACATTTTTTCAGAGATTTGCACTGTATGAAATAGGCACCTAAAAGTGTAATCCTGAATCCATTTTGGTGCCCTGCAGATGAAATAGGATCTAACTTCTGCAGTGGTAATTTGGGATGTAGGCTATTACATGACACAGGTTCCACTGAGCTTTCTCTGACTTTGGTTTGATTACATCTTTATTTCCTGGTGCAGCAAATAATTCTGTTTTTAAGCTTTTTTTTTGGCTGTTGCTGTACAGGAGCAAAGGGATCTAATCATCCACTATGACAGTTTAGCTGACTCTTTTAATTGTATCATAACTCTCATAATCATAATTTTAGGTGATTTTTCTAATAGCCCTGTGTCCTGAAGTCATCTATGTAGAGAAATTTAAGTTTCTGGAGGAAAGCTTCAAAATACCACCTGAGTGCCCACCACAAACTAGGTTTAAAACTGAAAGAAAGATTAACTCAATATATCTTTTTTTTTTTAAATCCTCATAATTTTAATCTAATCTTATGAGTTGGGAGGCCTGAATTATAGTTCATGAATCCTCAGAATTAACAAGAAATCTCTAAAAATGCTTTGGGTTTGGCTGGTGGTCATATTATAGGGTGGTATGGGAAAACCGGTTTCCCACCACTTATGCCATCACTGTTTCTGTCCATTCCCTGATATTCCAGAACTAGCTACTGGTGGCTAGCCTGAAAACTTCTTGCTTGTTAGTTTGAAAAGTTAAATCAGAAATGATGGAAAACTTTTTGTTTAGTTAATTTTCCAGGTAATTTACTTCAAGTTATGGATATCATGGGCAGAAAGTCCTGGTCATTTTTAAAAAAAAAAAAAAAAGGGGGGGGGGGGAGGAAACCTAATAAAGTTTTTTTAATATAAAACATAAAGAAAATCAAACCATTAAATAAATGTGAGTTGAGTGACAAACTAAGCTAAAAGGGCTGTTAATATGGACAAAAAAATGTGAAACTATTTTTGTTTGTGTCCCAGCCTGTCTCATAAAGCTACTTGATGTAAAGAGCCTGATTGACAGATTGCTGACAGTAAAACAGTTATGTTTGATTTGTAAGCAGCTATTTTTTCTTAGGAAAAAGCAACTCCAAGATGTTACTCTTTATATAGCTCAGCACACACTAATAGCTTTGCCACTTAGTGTTTTGAATATTACAGTAACAAAAAGTTAATCCAGTAATTCCATTCTTTTTTCTTTTGCTAATGGAACAACTACACCTCATCACAGCTGAGTGTCCCTTTTAACCAGGCTCTGGCACATTTTTCACCATTTGCTTTTCCTCCCTCAGCTACTTTTCAGGCACTTCCCTTCTTTATGCTTCTTTTTCACTGGTTACTTATCTCCCTCATTGTCTCTTTGCTCTCACTTAGTGGCTCACGCGCTCGTTTTCCATTCAAACAAAGATTGCGTTCTCTTGGCTCAGGAGCATCCAGTGGTGGCTCTTTAAAGCCAATTGCATATGAATATATAGTATAGCTGAATGCTAAGGGAGAGGCAAGACACATGAACAAATGTATCCTGTCAGTGAACACAGCACACTGGATGAAACTGTAACCTTGACCGCTACAGTGACTGCTTCATGGAAAGAATGAACAAGGAAATAATCAACAACACACGCCACCATAACAGCCTCTCTCTACCAGAGAGAAGGGCCATAGAATCTCTAAGATCTAACCACCAAATAGTAGTAAAACCAGCAGATAAAGGAGGAGCCATAGTCATCCTAAGCCATGAAGACTAAGTAAAGGAAGCCAACAGATAACTCTCTGCTACCACCTACTACAAAGAACTACAAGAAGATCCTACTCCCCTTTTCACCACAAAACTGAAAAAAAATATCAAATCCTTTCCACCACAAGTACAAGAAAAACTACAGACCTTGATCCTCCCACTAACTAACCCAGGGACTTTTTACATGCCTCCTAAAATCCACAAACAAGGGAACCCTGACAGACCTATCATTTCCAACCATGGAACCCTAACTGAGGAAATATTAGGTTTCATTGAATAAATCCTAAAATACAGACCACGTTATACAAGAAACCTACAGACCAATGTACATATTTGCAAAGAACCAGCAATCACCGTAAACACTCCAAGAAAGCTGTGATATACAGCCAAGCCCTCAGATACCACCAAACTTGCACGGAGGAGAACACCCAGGATTGCCACCTCACCAGTCTTAAAAAGGCTTTCACCCAACAAGGACACTCCTCCAGAGAAAGAGATCACATGTTTGAAAGAGCCACCTGTATACCACGTGAAGAACTGCAGCACTACACAAGAAAACTCCCCACGAATCACATACCACTGGTTATGATATATCACCCCTCCCTCGAACCCATATGGAAAATCCTCAGACAGTTGCAACCCATGCTAGAAGGAGACTGTATTCTTAAAGAGATCTTCCCAGTACCACCCATCCTAGCCTTCAAACAAGCACCGAACCTCACTAACCTCATCACCAGAAGCAAACTTCCTACAACCCAGAATACGCCAAATGGATCCAGACCATGCCATGACAAGACATTCAGAACCTGCCAACAAATATCTCCACCACCTGCACAATTACTACACCCCACAACAGAGCCATTAGCATCCTTGCATCTTACAGTTGCACCTCCAGAAATGTAATACATCTCATCCAGTGCACCAAATGCCCTGATGCAAAATACGTAGGAGAGACCAAACAACAACTGTGCACCAGAATGAATGCACACCGGAAATCTATCAAAGACAAGAATAGCCAGTTATCTGTGCGGGCACATTTCTCACAAGAAAACCACACTCTCTCCAATCTCTCAGTTCTAATCCTCAAAGGGAACTTACAAAACACTTCTCACAGACGAGCCTCTGAGAACTTCACTTCATCAACCTCCTGGATACACAAAATCATGGACTAAATATAGACATATAGATTTATGACACATTATAACCTGCCTGACATCTGACTCCCCAGGTACCTCTCCACTATTTACCTGCTACAGTCATCCCCTTTCTCCCTCCCCACCCAGTCTGTCTCTCACCCACTAATTCCTCAGTTTACATCTTCACTGACTGCCTGTCTTGCATACAGAGCAGCCCAGCCTCTGGCTTACTTACTATTCATTCTATCCAGGAAGAGCACACAGCAACTGCAGAGACTTCCTCAGCCTGACAAAGGATTTTTAAACTCGAAAGCTTGCTAAAAAAATTTTCGCCTACTATTTTTGGTCTAATAAAAGATATCAGATTCACCTATATAACCTCGGCTTATGTCCTTAAAACAACACGGCTACAACCTCCACCCCTGTATACATACTCATCAGAAGGTTGATTTAAAAATCAACAAATTTACCTTTGAGAACATAAATAGGTGATTGTGCATCTAACTCTGTTTTTGCATATGCAAATATACATTACTTTTTGTTTGCACACATTGTACAGATGTAGGGGCTGATTTGAAAATTTGGCTTGATCTGTTGAAATCTTAACTTCTCCACAGCTAATACAGTGTCAGTTCAGGAGTATTCAGTGTCAATATCTAGAGTCTCTTCTTTACAATTGTCATGCTGGAGGCAGAGATTCCCATGTTACTCTAGAAATATACTGAATCATTCACCACACTGGGTTATATGTAAATTAGTCAACCTGAGATAATAACAAGAACTCTACAGAAGACCCGTCCGTACTTAGTTTGCAAAGCTCGTAACGGTCTTGTGGAATAAACAAGTGACAAGATATTTCTGGAGGCAGGGTTAAAGTATTTATAACATTTGCTACAACAAGTGGCAATGATCTGCAGCCCTTGGGCAATAAAAGATGAGCATTAAATCAATTTTCCTAGATAAACTTGATTTGTTCTGTGTGGGTCTTCAAACGATTACACTGTATCTGATGGCCATTAGAACCTTTACATAAAAGTCATATATGGGTCTCAGTAGACTTTAATTCCTTCTCAGAGGTATTGTAAAACATTGTGACGTTCAAGGTGGACATTAACTACATCTCAGGATCCAAAAATAGTGGTTAAAGCTTTGGAAAAGTTCATTTTTTTTTTTTAAGCCAGTTAATACTACAGTGCCAATTTGAAGGTTTCTGCATGGCAAGTAAATTTTGATGGCTGTTACCTCAGTTGAAAGGATTTTTATTTTTAATTTTTGTTAGTTCAAAGCTGCTTTTAAAGTCAGTTTCTTGCTTACACTGACTACTGGTTTGTAGGGAATGTTCCATTAGAAAATGAGTTGCATAAATTAAACATACATATCATTTTAACAGTTCACTACAAACATATCTCTGCCTAATATTGCAGAAAGCAGCAAGCTAATTAAGGTAAACATACTGAAGATCAACATCATACTAAAGATGATTTTAATAGTGCTATAAATGCCTTGCATTTTGGCAATGTCTTTAACAGATTAGACTGGGGATTGTGAGCTCTAGGTATTATAATTATTTAAATCTAGTAAGTTTTTAATAGCTTCTAGTCTTTCTAATAGCTCCTGTACTTTTAGACCTGATCTACATACACTTTTTGTATAGATTGAACTAGTTAAGTTAAAGGGGTATTTTTTATATTGATGTCAAGTGTAGACTCATTGGTATAAAGATGTTTATTTCAGTATAGCTTGATCCCCTTTAGCCATACCCCAGTAAGCACCTTTGTTCTGGTATAACTACATATATACCATGGGGTCCTGTTGTCTTGAGTGTACCTACTTCTGAACTGATTTGGTTAAAATGGTACCATATCTATATAAACAAGACCTAAGATTGTAGTTAAAAGGAGCTTCTTTTCCCTCCAGTTGGAGGTGGCAGGGAGTTGATGTTACCTTGCTGAATCCCCATAAGCTTGAACTTTAATAACAACCTTTAAGTGTGGTTCTATTTGACAATAGTCAAATAGAAAAAAACATGCTTTCACCCAACAGATCTGGCTCCTGTATGTTTTTGGACTCAGATTTAATTACTTTAGTGATTAAAATAAGTTTTTACTACTTTTTACTCTGCAAAACCAATAAAGCTGAGAGACAGAAAATTGGATTCTATTCCTTATTGTGCATTATAAACAGAATTATTTCTTAAGTTCCAATTACAGGGCAGTCATTTATACCGTGAAACTATTGAAAGCAGTAGTTGTACAACTGCCACTCAGGGCAAAATTTGACAAGCAGTGCGATTTATTATATGTGATGAGGCACAAAACAGAAAGAATATGGCTTTATTTTCAATTCCCAGGTTGAGTTTGCAGAGTGAGTAGTTAAAGTATTATTTTTCTCTTAGTCTGACCTATTTGATATGGAAATTGACATATAGTGAACATGGAATGGCAAAAGCCATTTTTATAGTCACTTTTCTGCAAATAACTATACTTTAAAGCCTTTTTAAATGTAGTGTTACCTGGACTGTATCTGGAGCAATGAAAGATTCTGGAAGGATGTAACTGCTGTATGTAATTCTAGCCTGGAAGATGGTACTGATAGGGTGCAGTATTTTTAATACTTGGTAGAAAATAAAGCTTCTTTAAGAACTTCTTTTGCCTTGAGAACTTTTGTTTGTATTATCTTCTAGTGCTTGCATAAAGAATTAGAGATGTCCAGATGTGATTAAAAAATTGTACAGTATGATTTCAGCATGGTGGTCAAATAAGATGTATTTGGATGAATCATAAGTAGGTACCTTGCAAGTGTGTGGAGTAGTTCTTTGATCCTGTATTTCTTACAAAGATATGAAAACAATTCTATGAAAAAACTAGGATAAAATATTTCCGGTTATGTTGTACAAATATGCTTGGAAAGATGTATTGTTCATATCATAGCGTTATTCTTCATCTATTGATCAAGGTTTTAAAATATGCTCTTACACAGTATAAATTAGGTGAGTGTTTGCTATGCATCTTCCAGAAATGTGGGCACATTGGTAATTGCACAAGCAAATTAATTGCATGCCTCATTTGAAAATCTGGCCTTTTTCTGAAGGCAGATACTACATTACATACAAAGTGACCAAAGTACTATAATTCTATGGGATTATACTCAATGCTGATATTCGGTTAAATAGTAACTAAGTGATTTTGGAATCCAGTTCTAACTTTTATAAGTGGCTTAATGTGCTAGGTCTCAAGTGTTCTAAATTATTAAAGCACTTTTGAAAAATTACCTAAT
>NW_017728992.1:132340723-132342432 GCF_001723915.1 Gavialis gangeticus | reverse complement strand
TACAAAGTGACCAAAGTACTATAATTCTATGGGATTATACTCAATGCTGATATTCGGTTAAATAGTAACTAAGTGATTTTGGAATCCAGTTCTAACTTTTATAAGTGGCTTAATGTGCTAGGTCTCAAGTGTTCTAAATTATTAAAGCACTTTTGAAAAATTACGTAATACCTAAAGATATCATATGCTAGTAGTAGATAAATGGAGTTCTGAACTATTGCTAGAAACCCTCTCTTTAGTACCTACATAATACTGACCAAGACCCAAATGAATTCTTCTTATACTAAAGCCTAAACAAGCCTCCATAAATTTCTGCACTAGGAAAACAAGTAACACTTGTTCTGAAAGTCTAGACGTATGTATCAGTATAATAATTAGTTTTATGTTTAATCTTTAAACTCTATGTTCCAACCAGCAGGGTCATAAAATCTATTCTACCTAGGACTGATTTAACCCTAACTGGGTATGTTATCTAACTATGTTGTCAAGAAACATCTTCATAGATGCAACTTTGCTCTACTGCAACTGCCATATCTCATTCACAAAACCCAGCCAGCATTTGGTTCATGTTGTATCTAGACTGAGCTGATACTTGAGTGGGGTGCATCACTTACAGGAAGCTGTCTGGAACCATCCTGAAGCAGGATGTTTCCCTGTCATCTGAATATGAACAACCCTTCACTCAAAAGAGCTCCCATAAAATATAGACTTCAAGGAATGCATCTTGATGCAGTCTGTTCCAATTTGCTCAAATAATTCATTCAACATGTATCTCCAAGAACTAAGTACTTCTCCCAAAATAAGGACAATGGTACCCAAGCAGCATATTGCTACTGGAACTCACATAAGAGGGACCATATGTGAGTCTCTGTGTGGTCATACCTTGCTTTTTGAATTTTGTCCTTTGTAAAACTCTGGATGCTCCATGGCTACTTGGATATATGTTCCATGAATAATGCTTCCAAAATCCAGATTGCTAGTTGCAATGCCAAACTTTCAAACCCACAGTAAAAGCTAAAAAGAGAATAAGGAGAAACAAAAGGGGGCACTGACTCCACAATGAGCCTGGCATCACTGCTTTTGAGTTAAAGGATTCATGGGGAACCCTGGAAACTGGAACATGGGCTAGGAAGTGTGTGAGAGGCTGAGCTGTCTAAGTCATCCCTGCCAGAGGGAGAGAGAAAATACTGGGGTTATTGGGGTTCACACAATAAGCTTGTCACAGAGAGCTGTCAAGCTAATGCCTCAACTCTATGGTCGGCAAGCCCAGTCACATATCTTTCATAGATTTCGTAGGCATTAGGGCTGGAAGGGACCTCAGAAAATTGATTCCAGCCCCCCACCCAAAGGGCAGGAAGTCAGCTGAGGTCATAGGATC
The DNA here is from genome assembly GCF_001723915.1 of Gavialis gangeticus. Lineage (NCBI taxonomy): Eukaryota > Metazoa > Chordata > Crocodylia > Gavialidae > Gavialis > Gavialis gangeticus. Next base: position 132,341,054 of record NW_017728992.1, on the reverse strand, counting down.
CCAGCAACATAAGCATCCAATTTACTCTTGAAGGTGTTCAATGTAGGTGCTTGAACCACCTCCAGTGGCAGACTGTTCCAGACCTTGGGGGCTCGGATGGTGAAGAATTTCTTCCTTATGTCCAGCCTGAAATGGTTTTGCAATAGTTTATAACCGTTCGACCTCATCATCCCTTGGGGCACTCTGGTGAACAAACGTTCCCCCAGATCCTGGTGGTCACCCCTGCTAAACTTATAGGTGGCCATCAGGTCATCCCTGAGCCTGCGCTTTTCCAGGCCAAAGAGCCCCATACCTCTCAGCCTGTCATCATAAGGTCTGTTTTCCTGACCTC
>NW_017728992.1:132336299-132340670 GCF_001723915.1 Gavialis gangeticus | reverse complement strand
CTGGTGGTCACCCCTGATAAACTTATAGGTGGCCATCAGATCACCCCTGAGCCTGCGCTTTTCCAGGCTAAAGAGCCCCATGGCTCTCAGCCTGTCGTCGTAAGGTCTGTTTTCCTGACCTCTGATCACGCGCGTGGCTCTTCTCTGCACTCTCTCAAGCTTCTCCACATCCTTTTTGAATTGTGGAGCCCAAAACTGGATGCAGTACTCCAGCTGCGGCCTCACCAAGGCCGAGTACAAGGGGAGAATGACTTCCCGGGATTTGCTTGAGAAGCATCTATGGATGCAAGCCAGTGTTTTGCTCGCTTTACTAGCCGCAGCATCGCATTGCCGGCTCATGTTCATCTTGTGGTCAATGATGACCCCCAAGTCCCTTTCATCTGTAGTGCTAACCAGTGTAGCACTGCCGAGCCTATAAGGGTGCTGAAGGTTTTGCCTCCCAAGGTGGAGAACCTTGCATTTTTCGGTGTTAAACACCATCAGGTTCTTGTCCACCCATTTGCTGAGCCTGTCGAGGTCAGCCTGGATCGCCTGCCTGTCTTCTGGTGTGGATGCTTTGCCCCAAAGTTTGGTGTCACCAGTGAACTTGTCCAGTCCACTTCTGACTCCAGTGTCCACATCATTAATGAAGATGTTGAACAATATGGGTCCAAGGACAGAGCCTTGGGGGACCCCACTGGTCCCCCATGACGATTGACTTCCGTCAATTACTACCCTCTGGGTCTGACTGCTGCGCCAATTTCCCAGCCAGCAGATTGCAGTGGACCCAAGGCCACAATTGGCCAGTTTCGCCAAGAGGTGATCATGGGATACCAGATTGAAGGCTTTTTTGAAGTCAAGATGTATGACATCAATCTCTTCTCCCTTGTACAGGTGATATCTGTATGTATCTGAAAGAAATTGAAGGGTCCCATTTGTGATCCATATAACCAAATGTCCTTTTCTGTGGGAAGCAAACTCTCTTTGTATAAGCAAGCCACTGGCTTTGGAGCATTGTGGAAGATAGGACAACCTGAAGCAAGTCAGGCTTGCCTGCTGCTTGCTACAGGTGACTTCCAAAGCAATGGTAATTAATTTCTTCTTGTAATATTTAACCATTTCTGCCCCCCCCCCGCATAGTCTGTGTGCTTTTCCTCACTCCTTTTGTATTTTCTCAGAGCAGTATTTCTTAAGAAAAAAACTATATAGACCGTGTCATAGCCCATGGCTGACATTTAATGCTCACTTACTTTACACTGTATAAGATTACGTTTTGAAACCTTTATCAATGGATACAGAATAATGCTATGATTTAAACAATGTGTCTTTCAGAGCATATTTGTAAAACTAACCGGAATAACTTTGTAGCCCACGAAGGTGCAGGTTGTCAGCACTGCAGCACTTGTTTTCTTACAGAAGCGTGAGACTGAAAGGGGTGTCTTAGATCACTGCATCCCCTGCTGTCGTAGGCACCCATGTCACATAATCCCTTTAAAAAAGATACTAAGCTCTATCTTCAAGCTCTTTAGAACATTTAGTACCCACTATTGTTACTACACATCTAAAAAGATGTCTAGTTCCCAACCTAAATGCGTTTACGGGCAGTTTGTATGTATGTGTGTGTGTGTGTGTGTGTGTGTGTGTGTGTATGTTCTTGTGCCATCATTCTGCTGTAGCTCTTCTCTCTTCCTAAGCATTTAACTCTCTGATATTTTTAGAGTTGTCTTATATGTCTTAGCCTTCATTTTGCTAGACTTACCAGGACAGGCTCTCTTAGTTTCAAAAGCCGCTTGTACACATGACAGAATTGGCCTTCTAAGCAATTTAATTGCCTTTTTTTTTACCATTTTAATGCTGTTACTGTTTACACATGTGGCATCGTATTATGTTTTAATTTTGTCAGGCTGTACATGTGCAGTGGCATGTTTCACTTTAAATGATTTTGTTATGTAGCAAAATAAAATGTATCCAATGTATTTTAGCTTGCTTTGTAACAAATTGCAGCAATACATCCAGAGAAGGTGATGGGGGTGGTGCACGGGGTGCTGGAAGCCCTGGCTAGCTCGGGAAGCTCAGGCTTGGTAGGCTTCCAGCACCCCATGCGTCGTCTCTGAAGTCTTCTGCAGCCACCAGCACACCCAGCCACCCTCCTGCCACCTTCCCAAACTGCCCCAGGGCAAGCCAGCCCGTTTCCCAGCAGTCGCAGGTAGTGGGAACGTAGTGATGATGGTGTACAGGGTGTTGGAAGCCCACTACACCGAGCTTCCCTGAGCACACCCAAGCTTCCAGTGCCCTGTGCACTGTTGGATCAGGCCAGGTGCTGCCTGCAACCTGGGGCAGCATCCTCCCTCTAGCACCCTGCCCGGGGGGCACCACCACTGCTGAGGGAAGCACCAGGCCCACCGCTGAGGAAAAAGAAAAAAAGTGGCAATGGGCCTGCTTTTTGGCAGATCCTGCCCACCTCTCCCATGGCCAGGGGCCAAGCTGCTGGTGGGCCCTGAGCTGTGGGGGGCCCTGGACCTTTCTACCATATTGGCTGCACCCCTCAGGCAGCACCTGCCTACTAACACCCTGCAATCCTGGGTGGGGTGCTGCTGCCACAGAGTGAAGCAACAGGGCCCCTCGCAGCTCTGGGGCTGCTTGGGCTCCCGGTCTATGGGAGATGCGGGCAGCCTCTGTGGGAGAGAAATAAAAAATGATCATGCTCCTTGCTACTTTTTTCTTTTTTTTTTCCCCTCAGCACAGCCTGCCCGCGTGAGCTGCTGCTGAGTTGTGCAGCCCCTGAGCTGCAGAGGAGCCTGGTTCTTCCGTCCATGGTGGCAGCACCTCTCAGAACCGCCCAGGCGGGGTGCTAGTGGATGGGTACCACCCGGGGGGTGCTGCCGCCACAGCAGAGGAATGGACCCAGACCTCTCTATCCCTCCTTCCCTCCTTCTCTGTCTCTCCCCCTCCCTCCCTTCCCAGAGCAACAGTATGCCCCAGTCCTTTCTTACTCTTTCTCTCCACCCCAGAGCTGTATGATGCCCCAATCCGCTCTCTCTCTTTCTTTCTCTCCTTCTCTCCCCTCCCCCCAGCCCAGAGCTGTAGCATGCCCTGATCCTCCGCCCTGACCAGAAATCTGCAAGCTGTGTTGACAGCTTACACCACCACCCGTCCAGTATGATGGAAGCAGCCCTGGGTGGGAGCCAGCCTAAGCTGTGGACATGCCCAGCAGGTTCCAGGTGGGAATTGGGTCATCCACCCGGCTCTGCAGCTGACACCACCATATCAGCACTGGGCAGAAGCAGCTGTGCCTGCCCCCCCTGGCACCACATGGTGGCCAGAGTCGCATGGACCAGATCCCATCAGTTGGTGGCTGCCTGACCACAGGCTGGATACAATCAACTGGTGGACTGAATCCAGCCTGTGGGCCATATTTTGCCTATCCCTGGCTTACACTTTGTAGATTTTGTATGATTTCTTTGTGTCATCAACATAATTCATAAACAGACCCCCATGTTTTGTGTCATATCTATTAAAGAAAATAATATGGTAAATGAAATCAGTCCTAAGTTAAGTTCTCAAAGAACTCAACTGGAAATCTCCCACTAGCTTGATAGTTCTTCTTTCGGCGCTACTCATTACCATCTTCCCTTTAGCCAGTTACTTATCGTTCTTACAATTTTTAGCTAGTCCCATTATTCTTCAAATACTCTTGGACTTAAATACAGATAGATAAAATCTCACATTCTCCTTGTGTAGAAAGCCAGTTATAAAAAAAAAAACAGATATTGTGTTAGCCTGCTATGGTGTACATTGGGTTAACCCATGTTACATTTTTATCCCATTTCTATTTACATCTGTATTTTAAGTATTTTTCTTTAAATATGTGTTCAGAGCCTTTCTTGAACTCATTCTAGCAGACCTGTAGTTGCCTGGTTCTTTTTTGTTTCATTTTAACTCAGTATGCTAATCTTCATTGAAACAGTACCATCCCCAATACCTTATTAAAATGCCTTGCTGCCAGACTTGCAAGTTTAGATGCCATGTCTTTCGTTGTCCTGGAGTGGAGATTGTTTGCTCTCTGATTTGAGGTGATTGGACTCTTTGAGTTTTGCTTTCATTGCAGTTGTGTTGCTTTTGATTTCCACATACTCATTCCTGTCAGCCATCCTGGGTTTTTCATTATGGTCATTGCTGTTCTTCTTTTTAAAAACTGAAGCAAAGTATTCATTTTGTTTTTGGGCTATACCTAGGTAATCTCAATCCCAAATCTGTCCTCACTACATAGTGGCCTCATTTCTTTTCTGCCTCTTTTAATTTGGTTATTTTTTCAATTGTGGTGTAAAATTACTGTATTTTATTGTGTAGAGGTAGACACTTTGTATAAGTGAACGCATATTTCTGTAAAAA
>NW_017728992.1:132330573-132336113 GCF_001723915.1 Gavialis gangeticus | reverse complement strand
AAAAAAAAAAAAAAAAAAAATTCTGTATAAGTCAACTCTGCCTCAGTGTGCAAGGCTCCAGAAGCCCAGGTGGGCTCATGGGAGAGGCGGTGTGCTGGCAGGCTCTCAGGAACTTGGATTGGGCCCCTGGGAGCTCGGGCAGCACACAGCCTGCATGGCGAGCCCTATAGCAGTCCCAGTGCTGCCATTTCCCACCCTGAGCACAGCCCTGGCTCAACCCTCCCGCACGTGCTGGGAAGAGCCTGACATGGCCCCAGCCCGCAGCTGCAGCCCCCTTCGCCCCTGCCCTGTGCAGACCCAGGGTCACATGCCCCCATGCTCTCTGGGGGTGTGCACAGCAGTGGGAGCCACCCGCCCACACACACCCTATGCTCCCTGGGCAAGTCGCTGCTCCATCTGGCGCCCTGTCCCGCCTCAGGGGTGCAGTGCCTGCCCCAGCCCCACTCCCTCCCTCACCACGGGGGCCTTGATCTGCCCCCCCCACACCTCTTCTCTCCCTATCCACCACAACAGACTTACCAGTTACATCAGAAATCAGATCAGTATCAGCTGATATGCCTCCTTAAAAATAGGCTATTGGTATCGGCCCCCAAAATCTCAATCAGTGCACCCTTAATTTTAAGAGTTAAAAGTTTGTCTTCAAAACTTGACTTATACACCATGATATACAGTAACTCAGTTTGATTTTTGTTTTCCTCACTTTTGTTCCTATGCCTTCTTGTCCGTTAAAAAAAAAAAAAAAAAAAAAAAAGGATTTTTTTCTGATCAATTATTTTACCCAGGTTTTTTTTTATAGGATATCTTAATATCCTTTTTGGAAGTAGTTGCTGTATGAAGCACTTTCCTGCAAGGGTTTTTTTTTCCCCACCATTGCTTGAGATGTTTTCTAGTAGGTTTTTCACCTTTGACTTAAAGAAATCCTAAACCTTATCCATCCAGGACTGGACTACTTTAGTATGGTTGATGTCACCAGCCAGTTGCTTTAGTTTCTCAGTTTGTCCTTTTGAAATTGAAATCTTAACAGAACTGTTTTTGTTTACTTTTTCCACTTAATTTAAATAGAATCAACTTCTGAACACTCGGTTGAAGGTTATTTTCTACAGCATTTATATAATGACTTCTTATTCAACTGAGTCAAAAATAACTTTACTTCTTACTGGTTCTGGTGGAGGAATTAGCTGTTCCACGACCAGAAATAGCTGGGCCCTGCCAATATTAGTAACGTTTGTTAGCCTGTATAAGGACAGTCTCCCACAGTGACACAATTCCTAATAGTATTATTTTTTTCTGATCACATTACAAAGATCTCCACTCCTACCTAGAGCTGTTATTCTACAGCAGACTCTCAAAACTACCCCATTAGGACTTCGTTTACCATCTTGTTGCAAAATCAGCCTGATCCAAATGTCTTCTATGTTATTGCAGCTATCCCTTATTCCTAGTCCATTACATAATTAATGTACATCACTTCCCTTCTTTAATTAATGTACATCACTTCCTTCATTTACCTTACTTTTTTTAATAGCAAATGTTGTTCATAGCTGTGTTCTGTCATGATTGTTATTCCTCTGTGTTTCTGTAATCCCTTTAATGTATGATTTCATGTCTGACGCTATATATGTTAGTTCCCCCATTTTTCTATGTAGGTTCCTTTCATCAGGATACAAATATTTCAGTTATCTGCCACAGATCTCATCAAGTTTCCTAGCTGGATTAGGTACGTAGTTCTGGCCTTAGCTGTATCACCTACCCACTCTCATCAATATTAGAATTTTTTCCTTCCTTACATCCTTGTATATGCTAGTGTTCCTTTCTCCATTGCTGTATCCTCATTTACCTGATCTTCCTCATCCTGTCTGTTAAACTCAGAAGATTACACGAGTCTCTCCAATACCCCCCATTTCTTACTTGAATGCTCTTTTTAATCATTTGCACCAGTCTCAGAAGCCTGGGTTCTCAGGCTAAGTCCTTTTACTGAGAAAAATCCTTTTTTTGGTGAATCTCTCTCAGTAGTTGAACATTCAAGATGTTCTTTCTAACATTATCATTGAACCATCTCTTTATATAGTCCTGCCTTTGCCTTCCTCCCCAAAGGTCTGGGAGAATCCCATTCCCCCATTCCTTTGAGTTTCCCAAGCTTGGCATAATGGTCCTGAAACCATGTCAGTGGGAACCTGGCAGGATCAGATTTATCCTGAATTGGAAGATGAGTGGATTTTTCTCCATTCCCATCAAGACCCCTTTCCATCACAAGTTAATGTTTTATAGTTTGGTTCCTTGTAAACCGCATGCCCTTTTGTTTTCTAGAGCCTTTTCAGAATTTGCTTGTCCTCCTTTGACTGGCATGCTGTTAGATTTTTTTATTTTTACTTGCATACTAAACTACCTCCAAATACACCTTTACATGCCATCTTTGTCTCTCAACTTTCAGATGTCACCAGCTTTTGCTGCTCTTCTACTAGTGCAAAGTTCACATAAGAGGATTTGTGCTCAGCATATTAAATATGCAGTAATGTATTGTATGGATATCAGGATGGTGATTATCGATCTAGTGGTTAATATCTATATTAAACCATCAGATCTCATTTTCAGAATAGCTTTACAAGTCAGACCCTGAGTTGTATGAATCACTGTATGAATGATAAAAGAGTACATGACAAACAAGTAGTTGATGGGGATGTGGAACAAGGATTGTTGAATCTGTGCATGCTTAAAAAAAATCACCCCTCTTCCCCAAAGAAAACCCCTGCCTTTAAATGGTAAAAAGATGAGAGAGATTTTTTTTCTAGATTCAATTTTGATTCCATTAAAAGGTTTTTCCCTAATAGAAATGTTATTTTGTAATCCAGGAACAGGTCCCAACTGGAATACATTTACTTTCTTCTGTACTGGAAGAACACCACACTTGTTAAGATACGAGTGGTGGTTTTGGCCTCTACTCTTAATGTTATGATGTGTCTTCAGCAAAGCATTTAAGTATGTATCTAACTTTTAAGATATGAGTAGCCCTGTGAAGTTAGTAAGGCTCCTAACAAACTTAATTTGGCACATGTAAAAAGTACTTTGCCAAATCACAGGCTTAATATGCTGACATACATTTTTATGCAGATAGTTCTATACTTAAATTCTGTAGTTTGAGTGTAAGTTTTCACACACAAAATTGATAACACGGTCCTTATTCGTTTCTGGTTAGGAGAAAGAAATTAATTTTTTAGAAGAAGTGTTCTGCATGGTTGCCATTTCATGTATGCTCTGTATTTTAATGCTGGTAAAGTTTTAAGACTGAAGTCAATATATCAAAGGAATTTGTGTCGTGAAGCAAAATAGTTTATATGTAAGTAGACTTGAAGAAAAACCATTAGTGAATTTGCCTTGCTGCTTCTCTACCTACAGCTGAGTATGGAGTATTGAAAATAGCTTTGATCTTCCACTGTGTGTTGTAAAGCTCTTTGGCTAAATATCCAGTTAGGGTGACTTTTCCACTTACTTGCCTCCAGAGAACTACTGATTCACTGAACAGGCTAAACTACATTTAAGTAATGCAAAAAGTCAGTGTTTGTTTTAGCTCTGATGAACTGAACGTTTTGTAGTCATTAGGCAGCAAGCTCAGTGAAATTTTATAGTCATTGCACATTTTACTGGAGACTCGATGGCTTAGGCCTTATCTACATGCACACAAATTGTACCAACTTAACTATAGATATTATGCTATCTATATAGTAGATTTACAGCGATACAGCCCATCTCATGTGGATGTGGTTACACTGGTGTTAAATGTGCTTATACCAATATGGTTAGTTCCTACATGGGAAGGATTGTAGAGGGCACCTTTATTCTGGTGCTTCTGGACCATTGTGTCCATAGCAGGGTTTGTTCTGGTATTAGTATTCCATTTAAAAAATCCTACCTTTAACAAATATAGTTAAAGCAGTACAGAATCTGAGTGTGAGCTAGGCTTTAGCGGATCACTGAGTAGCTTTTTTTTTTTTTTTTTTTTTGCTTGCTTGGGTCTAACTGTAATCCAGCTTACTATTTCAGAATAACTAATTGTCACAGGGCACTAAGGTGTCTTCTTTTTTAAGGGCAGAATCTGCCAAGAGAGAGGGCCCTAGGAGCCAGGCAGAAACCCCACAGGTGCAGGTTACTGTGGCAGCAGGCTAATGAAGGAATTAGCCTGCACCTGCACCTGGTCAGCTGACTGGAAAGAGGCAGGGCCCTGGGCACATATAAACCCTAGGGCTGAAGCCAGCAGAGGTTAATTCTCTGGCAGCAGCCAGGGGAAGGAGCCTGCAGAAGAGAACTGCCCAGAGATGCTGTGGCTGCCTGATATACTACTTGGAGGACTAATGGGGCTCCCAGAGCTCACCAGGCTACAAGATACTTAATGCTTGTGCCTCTTTTAAAGGGACAGAGTGCACTCTGCACTATTTGTATTACATTATAGCATAGGGGTTGGTGTTTTCTGTTGTTGTTTAAACTGGTGGACTGAGCTGAGTCTACTGGGGAGGAGGTGGCCTTATTGGGGCACACTACAGTGTGGAGACCCCAGTGCCAGCAGGTGCAGTGCCAGGGGGTACAGTGACAAAGGGGCCATGGAGAGCCCAGTGCCAGTGAGGGTGCAGAGACAGGGCTGTGGAGAGCCCAGCACCAGTGAGGGCACAGAGATGGGGCTGCAGAGAACCCAGTGACAAAGGGAGGCTGAACTATATCAAGGCCTCAGAGGGACAACGTTTGAATACTATCTGCGAGGTATGGGGCATGATAAAGGGGCAGTTTTGGAGTCATGCATCTAACCTATAAGGATTGGGGTGTCCCTTGAGCAGCACCTTGAGGGCAGCCTCTCTATCTACCATCTATTTTCTTAATGATCAAGACGTGTCAGGAGAGAATAGAAGGCACCCATGGGGAGAAGCTAGCAAGGTCACAGGGCCCTAGGGGCATCACGGCCATCCCTAGGGACCCCACCCCATGACACGAATCATTTTTCCTAATATAAATTACATTGTTAACTTGCCTTGTTATCTAATGTAGTGGAAGATCTGTTTGATTTTGGTTTTTGCTTAAGGAAGTGGGTACAGAAACAAAGCACATGTAAAGAGATTCGCACTAGGTTAGTAGTTTTTCAACCTTTTCATTTGTGGACCCCTAAAAAATGACAAATGGAGGTGCAGACCCCTTTAAATTATAAGTGTGGGTATTCACATACTTTGCTTGATCATAGTAATCTTTAACGGACCTGTTGGACATAACCTGTGGACCCCCGGGGTCAACAGACCACAGGTCAAAAACCACTGTACTAGGTTGTAGGGTATTTTATTCTATACTGTGTCACTTGTACAGTGTATAAATTAAATTACCATGGATCAAGAATAAACATTACTGGAATGCTTCAGGAACATCATGTTATCAGTTAAGCTGACCAGTCAATACATTTGAGATGGAAAACATGGCTTTTCAGCTATTTTAAGCTTTGTCACTGACATATACCCACTCTTTTATTAGCAACTCGGTATACAGCTTAAGATCAGAAGTGTGCCATG
>NW_017728992.1:132323887-132325573 GCF_001723915.1 Gavialis gangeticus | reverse complement strand
GCTTTTCAGCTATTTTAAGCTTTGTCACTGACATATACCCACTCTTTTATTAGCAACTCGGTATACAGCTTAAGATCAGAAGTGTGCCATGCATTAAACTTGAAGAGAAACAGAATTAACCTATATTCTTGGAGAATGGTGGTCTTTTTCAAGTCAGAATAGCAATTATTGGCATGTTATTCTGGGAAAACTCAATTATTTGTACTGCATCCTTCTTGTTTTTTGCTTTTCTTTGATCTTTCCCCATTTTGCTCTCTTTTTCCTTTCATAATTGTTAAATATCAAACAGAGACAATCATTCAAGACTAGTAGAGCATGAATGTAAGATATTTGAAGGACAGAAATCTACTCTCTCCTTTTTTTGCCTTTTCTGCTATTGTTTGTGTCATTTATGCTGTGTGGATGGAGCTGAAAGCCTGATCCAAGGAGCTTAATCTTGAAATTATAGTGCTTCAGTGCTACTGTACCTTTTAGGATGCTAGAGGGTTCAGGTTGCTTTACTATATTTACCATGCTGTTTGGGTATATCTAAAGCATTTTGTTCTGTAATTTGATTGAATGGTATAATGAAGGTGTTTTGTTGTTTTTAACATCTAGTCTTCACAGAATATTCACTGTCCTTTTTATTCTTCTTCATCCATAAAAGGCAAGTTAAGTGTCTTGCACAGGAGAGCGAGCAAGAGAGAGATTTCTCTTCCTCCTTTTTCAGTCATCTCTACTGTTTTAGAATGGAGTCAGTGATATAAATGTAGCAAACCTCATGGGGAGTTGCCTTTAATTGCCAAGGAAGTGTGTTGCCTTTGTGCTACTTCCACAAGTACCAAGTCACCATGAACCTGAAACCCAGAGAGCTTCTATGGTGTATTGTGCCAAACATTAATGTTACTATAAATGTGTATTTAGTGCTATAAAAATGTTTTAATGTTTTAGATTGTGTGAATCAAATGTATAGAAAAAGAGGTTTAGTTTCTGTGTTACTAGCCTTTGTTAGTCTTGAAAAGTACGAAATATAAGGGAAACTAACTTTATGGTGCCCAGATCCCCAGTGCAAATGGTTAATACGTTCAGCATGTAAGTCTTGGTAGCATGTTACATAAGCTTCTAATTAAAACAAGTCTTGTCATTAATTTAAACCAGGTTATTTTGGTGGGGATTAGTTTACTGAATAGCAAATTTGTTTCTTCATAGTAGTGATGATGCCTCCGTCAAAATACGTTCATCTACCATGGTTTTTTTCATGCGACTTTTATGCTTTTGATTACAACCTGAATGCTGGCTCTTCACTTCCCCAAAAAGCCATATTTCCTTTTAAAAGAGGGAGTAGAAAGGAAACATCCTGCTATGTCATATTTTTCAGCAATGAAAATTTGTGGGTCCGTTGCATCTTAAAGGATTTTTGATTAGAGCTCATTTTCAGGCAAACTGGAGTCCAAATTTCATACATTTCATAGATTTCATAGACGTTAGGGCTGGAAGGGACCTCGGAAGATCATCGAGTCCAGCCCCCTGCCCAAAGGGCAGGAAGTCAGCTGGGATCATAGGATCCCAGCAAGATAAGCATCCAATTTGCTCTTGAAGGTGTTCAATGTAGGTGCTTGAACCACCTCCAATGGCAGACTGTTCCAGACCTTGGCAGCTCGGACAGTAAAGAAATTCTTCCTTATGTCCAGCCTGAAATGGTCTTGC
>NW_017728992.1:132317134-132318887 GCF_001723915.1 Gavialis gangeticus | reverse complement strand
AGAAGCATCTATGGATGCAAGCCAGCATTTTGGTTGCTTTACTAGCCGCAGCATCGCATTGCAGGCTCATGTTCATCTTGTGGTCAATGATGACCCCCAAGTCCCTTTAATCTGTAGTGCTAACCAGTGTAGCACTGCCAAGCCTATAAGGATGCTGCAGGTTTTTCTTCCCAAGGTAGAGAACCTTGCATTTTTCGGTGTTAAACACCATCAGGTTTAGAAGTCAGGCTGATGGGCCTATAGTTAGCCGGATCCACTTTCCTCCCTTTCTTGAAGATAGGCACCACATTGGCCGCCTTCCAGTCTTCAGGCACTACACCAGAGCACCAGGAGTTTTTAAAGGTCTGTGCCAGGGGCTGGGCTATGATGCTAGCCAGCTCCTTGAGTACCCTGGGGTGCAGATTGTCAGGGCCGGCTGACTTGAAGGCCTACTTGAATGACTACTTTACTTTTGAACTCACACCCATTTATTTATTTTTTTCAGTATAGGTCTGTGTGTGTGGACCTATAGGCTGAAAAAAGGATCCATAGTCAGACTGGTACTAAAAAAAAGCTGTGAATTTGGCAAACTTTCATTTGTTTTTGTTGTAGCTTGTGTGTGTACAAACTCAGAGGCCCTAAACTGAAAAATCACGTAGGTGACAGTTCCAGGAGAAAAAGAGCATGGAAGAACATCATTTGCTTGCTGCATTATCTGCAGCTGGTGAGTTTACCATTGAATATTCTTAGGCAGAGGTGCAGTCATCTGTCAACTGAGACTAACATGCTATGTCCAGATCCTATGATCTCCAGACTGGTTTAGTTTTCTTTTTATCAATATCGTAACTGACAAATGAATACAAAGCAGTTTCTTGGCACATGTTTTTAGACTTTGCAAGACACCCACAGCATCCTAATCCCCAAATTAAACCACTCAATGCAAATTAGGAAAATCATCTCCACATCCCACTCTCTCCTAAATGTTTATTTTTATGTTTTGCAAATATGTATTTTTTGTTCAGTCAGAATCAGTATCCAACTTTGAACAGCATTCCTCAGATAGAGGAGGTGAAGTGTGAAAGAAACTTGCTCAGGGAGATCGTAGTTCCTGTGCCACCTAAACTTTTAAATCAAGATACTTTAAAAGATGCTTTAGCTCAAAGAAATCATTTGTCTATACTAAACAGGAGGTCAGAGTAGATTATGGTAATAGTCCCTTCTAATCTTAAAATATATTAATCTATGGTTTCTTCCTCTTCTGAGGGAAACCTTTTATTCTATGGCACTAATACCCAGCAAGACTTGCAGCAGGCTACAATTCCCAAGTTCCTTTAGCAAAATCTGTCTTCCCGAGACTGCATGTTCTGTGCTGACCTGAGAGAGAGCTCATGCCCAACCTGAAAGGGTTAGTTCATAGCAACATAACAAGTGATTCTTCAAAATCATTTGGAAATTACTTGGAAATTAAAGGAAAAGACAAAGAAACATGTGGATGGGAGGACTCAAGACACTTTGTGTGTTTGTTTTTGTTGGGCTTTTTAAGGTGGGGAAAAATAGAAGCATTATAGCATTTCAGTGCTGGTATAAATACATCTTTCTTTCCTCTTCTTGTACCTACCCTATTAGTTTTCTTATCTTTATGCATCTGAGGGAATTGGCTGAGGTCATTGCGGGACCCCTGGCATGGCTTTACGAGCACTCGTGGTGCTCTGGTGTGGTGCCAGAGGACTGGAAGAGGGTCAGTTTGGTTCCCATCTTCAAAAAGGGGAGGAAG
>NW_017728992.1:132304339-132316411 GCF_001723915.1 Gavialis gangeticus | reverse complement strand
GCTAGGATCTGGAACCAACTTCCAAGAGAAGTGGTGCTGGCTCCTACCCTGGGGGTTTTTAAGAGGAGGCTAGATGAACACCTTGCTGGGGTCATTTGACCCCAGTACTCTTTCCTGCCATGGCAGGAGGTCAGACTCAATGATCTGCTCAGGTCCCTTCCGACCCTACAAACCCGACCCTAGAAACTATGACTCAAGCTTTCTATCCTTTGTTATTTCCTAGTATCTAACTTGAGTTCTCCTGAAGCAGTGCTTCATATCATTAACAGGTCTATGTTGTATTTCGTTTCTCTCTTGCTGTCTCTTCCCCTCATCTTGAAGGATTTTTAGCCACTTTTTCCCCCCTTAAACCCTGCTTGGTACAGGTAGACTGGACCTGATGATCTACAAGGTCCTTTCCAGCCCCTAACAATTTATGAATCTGTGAAACCCAACCTTTGTCCTTTTGCCTTCCCATATTTGTTTTCACTCCTTCCTCAGTTGTGAGTCTTCCTGTCCTGTAATACAGCTTTACTATGGTGTAGGGGCTAGCTCATCATAATTATGCCAGTTTTCCTTTTTATCATTGTTTTCTGTGCAGCTACTTTGATATGTCTTGGGTCTGTTTTCTATTATAACATGCTTTCTTGAAGCCCTAAAGCAATTCTGCTGAATGTGGCACTCCCTGTAGATAACTTGTAGAGCATTGCATGATCAATATTAAGAATTATTGTGCTGCTATTAAGGTTTTAATATATGGTTTGAGACACCAATTTCTAGCTTCTAGAGATGATGAATCTTAATTATACTTTAAAGTACAGTTTGTCTGGGCTGTTATAGTTGGTGTTCAAAATACGTAGTGTTTGAATAGTGTAAAACTTAAAGTTGATCAATAAAAATTGGGGGGGGAGGGGAGAGTGTGGAAGGGGGCAACTTGCCTGCCATACAGTAATGCCACAGCAAAAACCTTGCTTCCCTCAGACTTTCTTTTCATTGACTCACAAAGGAGGTTAAATATGTCATTGTCAGCCTGGCTTCCTCAGGTTAGTGCTGTCATAGTCCTGTTGCTTCCCTTTTTTGTTTTTGTTTTTGTTTTTCTTTTTAACTTTAATTTTTTTAATATCTAGGGTGTTTATTAGAGAATCACTATTTCTTTGTGAAGCTCAAACAATAGAGCATATACCTTTTTAATCTCAATAACTCTGGGCTTTTACTAGCTATTTCCATGAACCCAGATCCACAGAAGTACTTAAGGAGAGTTTAAGTGGCTGAAAGAGTGCTGAAGTGTGAGATCTTCAAAACTCGCACTAATCCATTAACCATCTAAGTTCAGCAGGCACCTAAGTTTTTACTAATAAAGTTAGTCAAAGGAAGAAAAATTGTGCTTCTGTGCATGCCCAGAGCTGCCTTCAACATGGCAAGTGTGAACAGCTTGGTGTTCATCTCACAACTGAGATCCTTGAACTTCTAAGCCACCTGTTCATAGGATCTCTTCTGGTAGACAAGTCATGAGTGCGCCTAACAAATGCCTACAGGAGTAAATGCCACACAAGATGCAAGCAGCTATGGTTACTTGTGGTGATGGTGACCCTTTCAGCAGTTACAACAATGCATCTAGGATGAGGGAGACCTGAGTTCAGTGTCCTTTCAGGGAGCTTCAACCCAAGTCTCCCATCTCCAAAGAGAATAACTTAGTTACCAGGTGGCTGTAAGCTGTTCTGGGCAGGGGGGCCCTTCACCCCTCATGCTCAACAGTAATTAAAATATAATTAAGCCTCCAACCCAATGGGTGCATCTACATGGGTCCCTACAGCACCTTTGGTAATGCACTGTCATTTAATATTTTCTTTTGGAAGTACTAAATGATGGCACAGTAACAGTTTGTACTGTGTTGTGCTGGCAGCTCATCATTATTTTTAGCCCCTGCATCACTGTAGGAATGCACTATAAGGAGGGAGCAAGTTGCTATGGTGAGGTTGCTGCAGCATTGTGGATTGTGCTGCTCATTGACACTATGTTGCTATAGTGTATTGCTAAGGCAGCATAGTGTCACGTGTAGATGCACCCAATAAGTAGGACACTCGCTTGAGGAGAGAACCCTGGATTTTGAGTCCTCGGTGCAAGGATGAGAATCCAGGTCTCCCCCTGAGGTGATTGGCCCTAATCTAGTGATTCTCGAATTTTTTAGGCTCAATATATAGCGCCATAACGTCTCAAAATTTAGTGGCACCCCATTTGAAAAACTAATTTCACTCATTTTTTTGACTATGAGAAAAAATAAAGCCATTTTTTTTGTTGCAGAAAACTTGGACCACAACAGGGCAAAATGTTTAATACAGTGTATTCCTATTTGAAACCTCTTGGTTGTCCAGACAAGCATGTATCTGTGGCTTATGGCACCACAAACCCATCTGTGTTGCCACAAACCACATGCGCCACACATGCACACATTTGCTATCCTGCTAATTTGCAGCGTAGTGGGTATTTTGACACTGAGATCTCCCAGTGTCCAAAAAAAACTGTGCCAGAGAAAAGTGGGGTGGCACATGTGGTGGCAGCATGCACCACCTGAAATTTGTGTGCTGGCACAAATATATGCTGCAACCCCCAGGGAAATGCATATTCCCCTGCCGGGACGCAGCCTCTGTGTTTATCTTGTGAATGACATGTAAGTGTTTGCACACCAGCAGTGCTAATATTGTGTGGCACTTCACATCACCCTTAAGGATCCTTGAGCTACCTTAGTTGAGAATTACTGCCCTAGTCACTGAGTTTACAATCGGGTTCCCTCCTGTATCCTACTGAAACAGGTATCTTTTATTTCAAAAGAAGGGATGTTGAGCATCCTCATCTCTAAACAGCCTACCTTTAGTTGCTTATAGCAAGAGATGAACGCTGCTTAGACAGAGGAGGCATTGTATCCAGTCTTCCATGTTCTCTCTGAAGTGCTGTAACCATTAATTATTTTACAAAAGTGCACCACCACCACTGCCTCTTAGTGGACTAAAAGAAAAATGATCTCTACTCTAGTTTCAAAGGGAATGACTTGAGGTCTTGATCAAGGTGAAGGTTTCCAGTTGTGAATCCAAGTCTGACAGGTGCCTCTCTGCAGCTCAGAGTTAGTTGCTTAAACCCCTGAGAGTGGCGGGATTTAAGACATGTCCTTCTATTCCATACTTCCCCTTGACTAGCTTTGGCAGCTCTCCACTTGGTGGCTATTGTGAATCCCATTCCATAAACTCTGTAAGGAGCTCAGGGCAAGTGACTTCAATTCTGTGAGTCAAGTGTGAGAGTTACGCATCATGAGTTCAGTGTCACAAAGTCTGAGACCTTTTGCAGGTCTAGCCCTTGGTCAGCAGTGATTTAAAAGAGCTCTTCCATAGTTCTTTAAGTGTGGGTGTGCTGTTCATTTTCAAGGCAGGTCGAGCTTTCCTGTCACAGGAAAGATGATAAAGGACCCTAAGGAAATAGATAAAGCAGAGCTCTTTGGTTTTCACTGTTTTTCTGTTTGTGCAATGCCTGAAGGATTCTGCCATTCAAGTAGTGACTAAAGCCAAAGAAAACTACTTCATCACTTTGTACAAGAACACTGGAAACTATTGCACCTAATTTTATCTGGTAACCAAGGTAATAGCTGTTGCAGGAGGTACCCATTTATACCCATCTGCTTCAGCAGCAGTCATTTAAAGTCTGACAGGACACGTGAATATATTTGGACATCTGTGAAGATTTGTCTGGGTGTGCTTCTTAGCAGCCAGATAAACAGAAGTTTTACATTGTGATTAGAATGCAAATACATTTCCATTTCAAGTCATATGTCAGAATACTATGTTAATAGCCTACAGTATCTGCACAGCAGACATGTCATTCTTTAAAAATTGCTGGATGACGTAGAGCACGGTACTGTGGTTACAATATAAAAAATGCTCTTAATTGAAGCATCGTGGGGCCTGTGCATTAAAATTTATCATTTAGTGATTATGCCAAAGTCTAACAGGTGCTTTTTTGGGGGTGGTAGCAATGATATTTCCTTAGCAGGAACACCTTGATTAACCTTGTGTCTCTTCTTCCTCAGCCATCTTCAATCCTCTACTTTCCAGTCCGGGCTGTAAATCATTGCTGGAATTTCTCTCTCTCTCTGTTTGTCCATCTCATGTGCATTTTAGGGAGCCCGTGCAGCATAATGTCTTTTTTTGATTAACCATGTCAGATCATGGCTACATGTGCACCTCCAGGCAAATGTCAGGGGAGGGGCCCATGTAGTTGCTGCTGGCATGGAGCTGGTTTCAGGGCTCCAGAGCCTGGTGCAGCTGCCTGCTCACTGCCTACTACAGCTGCCCAGAGTCCAGGCTACATGTGACAGGCAGCTGGGAGGCTGCAAACAGCTGAACTGGGCCTGGCACCAGCTCCATGCCACCAGCAGGAGGGCTTCAAAGCCCAGTGCGTCTGTTTGCAGCCCCTCAGCTGCCTGCCACAGCCAGCTCAGGCTCTAGGCAGCTGCAGCAGGTGGTGGGCAGGGTGCAAACATCTGCACCAGGATCTGGAGCACTGGCACCACCTCCATGGTAGCAGCAACTGCATGCATGTCTCCAGGCAGACAGCAGAGGAGAGGACAGGGTTGTGCTGCCCCAGGCCCCTCCCCACCATCCTCCCAGTGCACATGCAGTCGCGACTGCCATAGAACCTGGGCTGCTTGAAGCCTCTCAACCGCCTACTACAAGCAGCCCAAACACATTGAAGACCTATGAGCGGTCCCCATTTGGACATTCATTTTAGTACTACTTTTCAAGATGCGTTATAAAAGCAAGATTAGATTGTTCATTAAACAAGTACCTGACTCTCAGAAAATTACAAATGCCAAAAAATACAGCTATAGTTTTCTGTCTCAAGGCAGTGCATACCAAGGAAAATAATTACATTTTTAGGCTAAGGGATGCCAGATATTTGTTTCTAGTGCATCAGAGCAAAGGTCAGTTAGTTTGGCACTTTTTATTAAAATTTGTTGAAACAAAGCCAAGTAAATAGAACAGATTTTAAGTTACCAATGATAGATATATAATATTTTGTTGTTATGTAAAGGTAGGGTGACCATATGTCCCAGATTTCCTATGGTCTCATATGGTCACACTACGTAAAGGTAATCAGTTTATATAGTGAGGGTTTTGAAGTTCTGTCTCAATGATTCTTACTAGCAGAAGTAAAATGTCTTCTAAATCTAAGTTCTTGCCTCTGATGCTTTGACTTTTATTTACAGAAGGGTTAATCAGTGACAAAGTAAGTTCAAGGCAACTCTATGCAAGGTATGGATGCCTGTTTTTTGTTTCATTTTGATCAGTCTTCAGCAGCTTTCCTTTTTGTAGTCCCAGAACAGCGGGTGTAAATAACTGTGCTTTCAGTTACTAGTGCCTGCATTTGATCCCTTTAGATATGTAAGTACCTGATTTGAGGACCCTGCAAGGTACTTAAAACATCTCAGATATCCTGAATTGTAGGCACAAACTCCTACAAATACAGTATTGTGCCAACATTTATTTTGTTAAAAAAGAGCAAAAAAAAAAAAAGTAACTTTTTAAAATATTTCCCCTGGTTACCTTTGACAAGGGAAACATTTTATTCTAAATGCTGTTGTGCAACAGCAAAAGCAAATTTGGGTTCTGGACCAGGAAAATGCTTGGCTTCTGTGATTTCACATGGTCATGGAAAACTCCAAGTTCTCTGCATTTTTCTGGAAACCGATCTTTGGGTAGAAATTGCCCCATGCTGTTATCATCCTTAGTGATGATTTTAGGCTTTTGTTTTTTGTTTCCTACTCTTACTTCTCAACATAACCAACCCCATACTTAGCTGCATGACTGATCTTTGAGTTCATAGTGTCCCAAATGAGGTTAGGGGCCTGTAAAAGCAAAAATGTTGATTTGTATTTTTAATATGTTCTTTTGACTTGTAAAACTCCAGGGGGCAACCTGAGTGTTCTTATATAATAATAACTTATAATATGATGTACACCAGTAATAATACATATATTGGATAAGCACAGAATATGCTTACCAGCATAATATGATGCCAGTCCCAATATTTTTCCTATTGTTTACCTTACAACAGGCAGTAGTTATCTGTATATAGGATAGGTGCACAAACCACTTAAATACATAGCATATTTTGGTGTTGCTCTGAAGTGTTATAATGTGACTGTACTCTGTTTAACTGCATAATAATTGGTGCCAGAAATAGTGAAGAGGAAGCAGCTGTCAAAGGGTGCTGTTGCACATGTTGAAATTGATAGAAGCTAGTCACTTTCAGGGTAGCTATTAGGAGCCTTGAAAATGACAGGAAATAACAGCCCTAAAACTAACTAGCTCCCAGCCCTGATACTTACTAACCCTTGCCATTTTTCAAAGCTTTTGACAGCAAGTTTCAGAGGTGCTATTAGGAACTTTGAAAATGGTGGGAGCTAATCAGTTTCAGGTCTGCTGAGACCACAGCACTGGTTCAGATGGATTGTTTAATACCTTATGAGCATTTACATAAAGTTTACATTAAGTCCTGATAAATGTATGTTCTGTGTAAGTGCATAGCCTATTTTGGATCCTCAGGCTATGCAGTTAAATGGAGTACAGTGTAATAAAAAGCATGTTTCGCTCAGCATGCATTGAAGCTGCTCAGACACCTCAATAAACAATTAAGTACTATATAATAATTCCATAATAATAAAATTATCCCCTGCTATCCCTCCTTATCTTCCCTTCCCAATTCCCTGAGGAAAAACAATGGGCATTGCAGGATATCCCAGAGGTAAAAAAGACAGACTATTGTGGACCAAGGGAGGAAGTGAATTCCAGATTCCAGGGGCCTTCATAATGAATGCTTTCCCATATAGAAGCTAGCCTCAAGGATTACCACTGTTCACAACTGAGCATAGGATGAAAAGTGTTTTCTGACTAACTTGGTCCCATACCATTGATTTTCAACTACAGTGGTTTCATTGATGGATAAGGCCAGTAGACCTTCTGTGTCTTTACTGATAAAGATATTATTGATGACCTGACAGGAGAAGAAATTACTGTTGTTGCTTTTCTTTTTAATGGGAAATAGTTCAGGTTTTCATAGATTCATAGCTATTAGGGTTGCAAGGGATCTCAGTAGGTCATTGAGTTTGACCCCTTGCCCTGGGCAGGAAAGAGCTCTGGGGTCAGACAACCCCAGCCAGGTGCTTTTCCAGTCTCCTCTTGAAGACCCCCAAGGTAAGGGAGAGCACCACCTCCCTTGAAAGCCCATTCTAGATTCTGCCAGCCCTTGCTGTAGAGAAGTTCTTTCTAATGTCGAACCTAAATCGCTCTCCGGCAATTTGTGGCCATTGTTCCTAGTTATTCTAGAGGTGCCCTAGTAAATAGAGCATCTCCTATTCCCTGCTGACCTCTCCTGATGAATTTACAGGCAGCCACTAGATCACCTCTCAGCCTTCTCTTGTGAAGGCTGACGAGATCTAGGTCCCTCAGTCTGTCCTCGTAGGGCCTTGCCTGCAGGCCTCTGACCATACGAGTGGCCCTCCTCTGAGCCCTCGCAAGATTCTCTGCATCTCTCTTGAAGTGTGGCACCCAAAACTGGACACAGTACTCCAACTGCAGTGTGACCAGTGCCGTATAGAGGGGAAACATCGCCTCCCCGGACCTTTTTGTCATGCATCTGTTAATACATGATAAAGTGTGGTTAGCCTTCTTGATCGCTTCGTCACGTTGACGACTCGTGTTCATCTTGGAGTCCACTATGACTGAGAAGGTCATGCCCCAAGCTGTAAGTGTGCTGCTAAGAAGGTTATACCCCAAGCTGTAAGTGTGTTGGTGGTTCTTTTTGCCCGGGTGCAGTACTTTGCACTTGTCTTTGTTGAACTCCATCCTATTTCGTTCTGCCCATTTTTCCAACCTGTCCAGATCCACCTGGATCCATTCCCTATCCTCTAGCATGTTAACTTTGCCCCATAATTTGGTATCATCTGCGAACTTGGACAGGGTGCTCTCCATGCCCTCGTCCAAATCACTGATGAAGACATTGAATAGCACCGGTCCAAGAACCAAGCCTTGTGGATCTCCACTGCCCACATCTTTCCAGGTCAATATCAACCCATCCACCACCATTCTCTGGGTGTGACCCTTAAGCCAATTTGCCACCCACCTGGTCACTGAAGATTTTTGGGTTTGGGCTGGAGAATCCATCTCTTCTTCATTCCTCATTCTGAAGCAGAGGAGGAGATGAAATTCTGGGACTTGAATTTCTAGTTTATAGCCCAAGCTACCTTTGACAGACCCAGTGTGTCTATTACATTACCCCAGCTTTGGCTTGGATTTCATTCTTGGTGAGTTTCATTTCATCTTCCTTAACTTTTGTCTCCTTCTACACTTCCACTTTAAACTTTTTCATAGATTTCACAGACATTAGGGTTGAAAGGGACCTCGCAAGATTATAGGGTCCATCCCCTGCCCAAGGGGCAGGAAGTCTGCTGGGGTCAAATGATCCCAGCAGAATGGCACCGGGGCAGCACAGACAGAGCAGAGAGGGCCCAGAGCAGAGGCTGGGCCCCAGGGGCTCTTACTGGTGGTGCCATATTTTGTCAGGAGGGTACAGATTGTACCCGAGGATATGGTGTCATCAGGCAGTTGTATATGTGGAGAGGAAACTAATGCTGAGCAGATCAAAACAAAGCAAAAAACTGCACCATGGTGGGGATTCAGGATAATACAACTAGGAAAGCTGTATTGATGTTTAACAGTTACGTTATGATGTCCAAAAATATAGCAAGCTTTCAAATGCAAAATTACATTTTCAGGGAGTGTCAGAAAGTTTGAAACCCTATATTATATCATTTCATTTTCTAAAATGAGAAATTTCCCAAAATTTGAAAGAATGCATGAAATTATAGCTACATTTTGTGTATTTGTGGGAAGGAAAGATGTATTATGTTGCTAATACTTATAGGAGATGCTTTTCCCAGTATGAGGGGGAAAAAAGGCTAATCAAGCCAATTGTAGGATGGAAATTCTGAAAAGAATATGGTATTCAGCGTTATATGCCAAGTGCTATCACTGCTCTCTGGTGAATAATTAAGTTACAGCTTTCAAACTTCTGTTAACTAAGTCTGTGTCATATGCTGTTTTAAAGTTATCACAGATCACCAGTGGTAAAAGTGAAACAAAATCTTTTGCGTTCTCAATAATTAAGTGGGTGCTGGGGAGGAACCAGAAGTCTGATATTGTGGTTGTGCTGAGATTGGGCTATCAGGCTGTTTCTTCATGCTAAAGGAGAACCATGATTTGCTAACAAGAGGGCTGTGTCAGGAAGGGACTAGAGGCAAAGCATTGCTCTTAGACTCCTCACAGTGAGTAAACGTGCTGAGAAAAAGTGCAGCTGTGCTTTTTTAATATGCACTGCAGGAGATTTCAGCAGCCTGATGATATATAGTGCATTAATGTTGAAAAGATAAACACATTTGGAGAGCACAGGAAGGCCTTGTGTTTTTATGTTAGCAGAATGCTTCCTAATGAATAAGAATGTGCTGCTGGCTTCACAGAGCCATATGGCAGCTTTTCTAATTTTAGTTCGGTGCAGATGCATAATTTTCCCTTGTTTTACCTCTTAAAACCTTTTTGAGATATTGCATAGGTTGTTTGTTTTTTTGAACTAAAATACCTGATCTCAAGTTCTGATTAGAAAATGTGCATATTAATCTAATGGTTTCTTTACTCTGTGCTGTAAGGTACACCGTGAACCTCACTTTATAATTACTTCCCTAAATCATAGGTAGTTGTATGCATGGGGGAGGGGCAGAAATTGTCATCTCAGTTATAAAATTGGTTACAAGCAAAGTTATGATTTCTTTGACATAAATCTGGTGAAAAATTGGTAGATTTCTAAGAAAAAAATTTGGTTTTGTTCAGGTACTTTGGGCTGGATTGACCCAGTTTGGGTCAGAGGCCAATGGAAGCAGGTGCTAGGAGCCAGCCACCACTTTTCCCACAGCAGCACAGGGAGAATGTCCACAACCAAAGCCCCATGTCCATGGGCTGAATCAGATGGGCTTTGTGGGCTATATCCAGCCCACAGGCCATAAGTTGCCCACCCCAGGGTTAACAAATACTCCTAAGGGTGTAGGTTTCATTTTAGTCAAAGATTCTAATGCTTTGAATAATATAACTACAAGAAAAACTGTGGTCCCTGTGGTTAACCACATATCTGAATAACCTGAAAATTCTTCATTGCTTTGCTTCACTCTGTATCATATTTGCCAGCCTCTAATCTAAAAACAATTTCTCTTTTGCAAATATGGAGCCTACTGTCTCTTGTATAGCCTGTGCTACAGTCAATATAATTTGTTTTAGTGTGTTTATAAATGAATCTTTTGCAATCTGACATTTAAAAGGACACTTAATTAGGAGTCCAGTTAGTTTCTTTTTTTAAATGAGAGCACACTAGTTTGGGATCCTCCATCTGCCTTTGTCCTCTACCAATTTTTATTCATCCATAATCATGTTTTCCTCTTTTTTTACTTCTTCCCCTTGTTGCTGTGTGAGATATTAGTTAACAAAATATGAACACACTATGCACAAATGGTTAGTTAATACATAAATCCAATAAAATGGAGAAAAATTTAAATGCTTTAGAAGCAATTGCATAGTAAAATTTAATGTAGATTCTGAAATGTCATATTTAAGTCACCTTCAAGTGATGGGTGCTTGTGATGATGTTGATTCAGTTGGTACAATTATGGGGAAGCCTCCTGAGTCCTGGCTGTTTTCCCTGTGGAGAAAGAAACCTTCTGGTTTTAGTTATAAGAAAAGTCTCTGTTCATACTTCCAATCTGTTATTTCAGTAAATAAGGATATGTGATGTTGGATGGACGTGACATTTTAATAACATCTCTGGGAAAAGATGGAAAGAATAAACTGTATGTAACTGCTCAGAAATTCTTTTACAGTTAGTTTTTTGCCTGGGTTTTTTGGGGGTTTTTTTACATCATCTGTAGTGCTGCTGTATTGGCAGGAGAAGAAAAATCTGAAATATCAGTTTCAGATATATGCATCATGATGCTTGTGTTGTAGAATGCGGTACACCGGATGTTTTTCAAATCTATTGTGTGTTTCCCCCATGCTTATCTTCAGAACACTTGTATTGCTGTTTGTTTAAGACCTCCTCATTCACCTCTCTCCCTTTCTGTTCTTTTATTCTACTAGGAAGCATGCATAATAATTACTACTATGGGAAAAATAAACATAAAGAAAATATTGATGCAGATCTTTTTCTTTTCTTTCGTAGTGTGACTCATATTAACATAGTCCTTGAAGAGACTGAGGGTTTGTCCTTTGCTTTGAAAATGGAAATCTCATTAATTTGGATTGGATTTCTGTATTGCAGGGGAGAGATTGGTCAAGGAGGGATTGTTTCTCAAAGCTGTTTCATTGAGGAAAAGGGGAAAGCATAAAAAAAAAAAAGACAAAAAGGAATCATTACATTGTTCATCCAGTCAGGATTGTGCATCTGCATGGATATGGTGTTAGAAAAAAAGGGGTGAGGGAGCAGAGAGAGAGTGAACTCATCCTTTTATGGGTTATTTATCTGTCAGGGATAAAGGTACCCAAAAGATTTCAGGAAAGGGGAGAATTAGAAGCAGTAAATAAGATGATAAGTTTTCTATGTTAAAATGTTCCAAGACGTTTTTAATTATTGCCCTTGGCTACTGTTCCTTCAGTTTCAGAATTCCAACTAAGCGAATGTGATAACCTTCTGGTTTATGTGTATGAATCTAGGATGGGCTTCAACTAAACCATGAGATGTTCCCATTGCTGAGCTTACTGAATATTTGCTAAAATGTTTTTTTAATTAGTTTTTACTTTTATTTATATACCCATACATATGCGCTAAATATATGTGGTTTATGACTGACTACTGGCCACATTCCCTTTTAAAAATATTAATCAGTCTCATTTGGCTTATTAACACTTACAGAAGTTTTTAAAAAGCTACAGTTTAAAATAGAAACTACACATTTCACTAAAATGCTACATAATTGCATGTATGTATATATGTGTGTGTGTGTGTGTGTGT
>NW_017728992.1:132290482-132304104 GCF_001723915.1 Gavialis gangeticus | reverse complement strand
TATATATATATATATATATATATATATATATAGTTATTTGACACAGTAGTTTGTCTTGAAAGAGTCCTGTTGTCTTGTCTTATTTTATTTTTAACTCAACCTAAACTCTTCACTAAACAAAGTTCATAATTATTTTGTGTTTTGTTTCCAGATTACATTAATTCTGCTTAAAGTGCACAAAATTAACACTTTCACACGAATAGGATCAGATTCTGGTTTGCACTCATCATTGCACTACTTAGAACAGAGTGGCTACATCTACACGAGATGTAGTCATTTTGTACTTGTGTATACTTGACAAGTACCAAATGGCTTTTAGGTGACGCTGACTGTGCAGTAGCTAGTTACTGACATAGCTCACGGGTCCTCACTGAACCACATCCCTGTCCCACTGTTCAAATCCTGCGTTGCCACAGGATCTTAACATTTTCTAAGTGTTTTAAGTATGAGCAGTTTCCATGATGTTCTAACAAATGCCACAGCTGGGAGAATCACAGAGCCCTAACTGGCTCCTCTGAGATCTCCTGTCCTCTCCCCTGAGCAGCTGCAGTGGAAAATCTGCCCATTATATTCAGTCACATAAATAGGCCCATTGATTTCTGTGGGACTACTTGTGTGAGTAAAGATAACTCCCAAGAAAGAGACTTGGCAGGATTGGACCATCTATTTCATTTTTGTCAACCCTGAACATTCACAGATCATGAGCCAGGGCCTCCAGAAACCATTAAAATGATTTGATAGTAAATAGCTTAAATTTCATGAGACTTTAATAAGAAATGTGTTATTTTTATCTTTTGTTGTTTGAAGGTGTAGTGTTTATGTATTTAAGATTTCTAGCCATTATTCTAATGCAAGAAGTGTGCTCAAAAAATGATAGCTTTAATTCACACTTGACCCCGAGAGCTGAGGCCTTTATGAGAAACACCAGATATTAATCGCATGATAAAAATCTTGGTTGCTGGCAACACTTAATTTGTATAGCTGTTTTGGTTTAATCCTTTCCTAAAACAAAATTCCAACTTTATTTCAGTCAATGTGCTGTAGCTCTGAAAAATGTGATGCATTTCAGAAGCTTATAAGCATTATTTAAAAGCATAGAATGCTGCCATCCTTCCATGATTGCATATCTCTAGATCCATGTTCTTTCTCTGCATTTGCTTGTGGCTTCCCCAATGTAGGCAATAGTTTAATTTCTCAATTTTTTTTTATTACTGTAAAATGGGCAAATCTTCACTGGCTACAATCTTAGACCAGATCTTGCATTAATTTCATGAACATAAACCATGGCTGACCCTCAGTTGAGAGAGCTTATATGTCTGAGGATACTTGGATGGGTAGCCATCAAGAAGCTGTCTGCATGACTCTTTGCTTTTCAGTTTGCAGACAAGGTTCTTTTGGGTAGATATAATATCTTTTACTAGACCAGCTAAATAATAAAAGATATCACATCTGCCCAAAGAACCTTGTCTATATATGTCCTTAGACCAACATAACTGTAACCAACAACCTACTTTTCAATTTTACTTTTCAGTTAGATTATAGACCTTATAGATCCCAAAATCCTGCACCTGGGTCCCACTCTCAGTGCTTTTTAGAATACCTAGACTGTTAAACCAAAGCTGCCTAGTCCAAAAAGTTTCGGAACCCCTGATCTAAAACATTCATCTAGCCATGAGAATTCTCAAGTCAGTAACATTTTGATTAGCCTAGAGCCTGTGTCCTGCTAATCCCCGGCTTTGACTTGATTTTAAGGGACCCTATCTCAAGAGAATTTGTAAAACAGTTATATAAAAGCTGAAACCTCAAAATCCCAACTCTGAAAAGGCATAAACAATTTAGCTCCGATTCTGTGACATTCAAGAGGGTATTAAATGCTACAGTAGTGAAGGTATTAAAGTGCTAAGATGCTATTTAAAAAATATAGACTATGCCGTTGCAGTTATTTTGTGGTGTGAAAACAAGGATTGCTTCTATCAGCGAGAGAACAGGCATGTATATACACTACATCCCCAGATCTTGCCGGATTCCCCTACTCTTGCATTGTTTTGTAACATGACCATTATCCATCCCTCTCTTATCCTATGTACCTAGGCTAGCAGCATTTCAGTCATGGGTAAAATGATTAGTGTATGTGCATAGATTTTAACGCATTAAAATTCATCAGACTAGTATAGAAATGTAAGACGAGAATTATTTCTCTAACAGATGTTCACAGATTTTGGGGGTTGTCCATGGATTTTAAGTACCATCTTCCTGCTTGCTTTGTGTCTAGAGGGGTAGGGTAACTACATTCATTTTATCCTCCTAGCCTCTGCCAAGGAAACAATTCAGAGGAAAATCTGAGAGGGCTTCAAATAGTCAATGGAAAATACTGTAGGTTTGGGTCTTTCTTTGGTACCTTTTAATTTCTGTGAGCAATACTTTAATTTTTTCCCACAGATGTGCTTTGCAAATTCTTAATGGCCCTTCTGCATATGGAATTTTTAATAATTCTTATCAGAATGGGATATTTGGTGATTCAGTGATGTAGAAAATATAAACTTTGGAGTGGGAGTGCAACAATCTCAGTTTACTCCTATTTGTCGTCTTTTAAATATTTTTAGGTATTTACAACATTACAGTAGAATAGCATACCTAAAAATTGTAGGAGTTTGGAATGTTCAGTAACTATTTAGATCATAAGTTTGTATTGATCTCTTAATATAAAAAGTATTTTAACACAATAGTTATTAACACAATGCATTAATCACGTTTCATTAACTTGAAGCCTAGTGGTGTGTATATGTTCTTTTATAGGGGGTTTTTTCAATAATTTTTGGTGAATGTATCTTTAAATGCCAAGATGATGTTTTTCAAAAAATAAAAGTGTAGGATAATTAATACAGGTTGTCATAATTCTGAGTGCAATTTTGGTTACTTATTTAGTTTATTAAATATCTTGACTCTCAAATTCTGGTTTGGATGTTTAATCAATATAGAAATACGTAGATACAAGCAAATATTCTGATCATATCTTGTCAGCAGTCATTGGTGGTATTATCTTCCCCAAAAGTTGTTTGCTTTTGTTGTTTCTAATTTTCATGCAGTGCACTTAAGGTTATATGTATTTTATGTACACATTGGTAAATGATACTAGTTTTCAAGTTACACTGTAATTCTTTTTTCATATGTTTGTTTTAACTTGGGGTGGGGTGGAAATGGGAGTGCCAAGCCTACTATACATTGCATACACTCAGGAGTGGAGCCCGATGTTCTATTCCCTTTTATTTTTAAATTTGTAGGTTGGAGCTTTGCAAGCTCTTATAGATAGCTCTCCTAATACATGTTTTTCCTAACCTGAAACTCTTGTGTAGTTTCTGATCACTTCTTTGTAAATAAAGATCCTGTGTCATTCTAAATAGTGTATATATACCCAGTGGTTTAGTCTAATATCTACCAGGGACTAGGATGAAACCATTATATTGATTTATTTATGTTCTAAAAAATAACTTGTCAAATCGAGTATAATACACTAGTCAGACTTCTGTTGTATTGGAATGGAAATCTCTTTATTCTCATTGGCAGTGGTGTTGCCCTGAGACTACTTGGTAGCTATGTAACAGTGTACTAAGACTTGACAATGCATAATACTTCTAGTATGTTATTTAATGCATAGTCCTCTTTATTGTAGAAAAAGCTGCAGCAGCCAATGAAGATGAAGTACAAAAAGCAGATGTATCATCTACAGGTCAGAGTGTCATTGACAAGGATGCACTTGGACCAATGATGCTTGAGGTAATGGGCACAATTTCCATTGTACTGTATTTGAATTAATTTTGCTACCTATAATAACAAAATGAGTGTCTTGGAATGAAAAAAGCAAAGTGGGGCTGACTCTGAAATGAATGGTCAAGTAGTATGGTTTTAATAAATGCCATCATGGTGTTATTATGCTGTTTCCCATAGGTTATTGCTTGTTATTCCCATAGGTTACTGGGGGGTGAGGGGAATAAACACCTCTTGTTTATTCCAAGAGCAGTAAGATTAGAATAGCATTGATTATATATTTAATTGCTGGAATTTTTCATAGTATTTATGTTTCAGCTTTTTAGGAAATGTCTTTATTTCTGCGTGTTTATATGTACGTAGTTTATACACTGTGAAACCTGAGAGATTTGGAGCACTCAGATGTATACTAGTATTGATTTATGCATGTACACCGTGTAGGAGTGCATCCTCTTAAACTGTACATCATTGCCACAGTCTTAATAACTTTTGCCATTACATTATAGGGAGTATGATTATTTTCCCTGCAGAATGCTAAACAAATCACTTGTGAGAATTCTTCAGGATAAAACTTTTGGTTAGCTTAGCATGGTTAAAAGCTCTAGCTCTTAAAATGAGCCATTGATATCATTGTTATGTATTGTGTAGATGCATCATCTGGGATGCTAATATATTATGTTACCATCGCATACTCTCTGTGGCACTGATATTTTATCTGTTAGCTCTGTTGCAAACAGTTAATACCCATTCTGACTGTAGACTTTATCTCTAAGGATAGATAAACATTGGTTTAGGTAAAACAAAAAAAGAGTTCTGAGTCCAGCTGGAGGAGCCAAGTTTGACAGATCTAAATTATGCTATTATTCCCAAAACATAGCAGGAGCCTGGCTATAAACTGTTATAACTATACCAATTGTATATATTTGAACTGCTTTCCATGATTCATTAGATAAAAACACAAACAGTTGATATTGTTCTTTGCACTGCACATGGATAAATGCCCTAAAAATACTCCAAAACTAAAAAGGTTAGAACTATTTGTTCATCAGAGTTGTCCTTTGGAAAGCTAGTTCATTAATTTAATTAAATAAACACTATAATTAATATTTATTAAACATGCTCACTGAACTGAATGTTGGGGGGGTTGCTAACTATTGGAGTTAAGCCTCATAACTCTTATATTGTTGGATAAAATTCTAATCTCGTATATCTGTTAATTTGATTATAAGAATCTGTCTTAATCACATGGATTTAAAAAAAAAGAAATTATGCTAAAAAGACATTAAGACTAAAAAAACTACCTTCTCCTATTGTGTGTAAATTGTAATAAATATGGTAGGTAAAATACCTGCTTATTAGCCAACCATTAATTTATTAAGGTTTAGTTTCTTTTCTCCTCTACTTCAAAATATGTTTTGTTCAAGCCCTTGTGCAACAGACATATAAAAGATTGCACAGTTGTTAAGCATTCACTGTGTAAAGACTACAGATATAGTCTGTGCTTCTGTGTAAGGAAATATGATTTGGTCTTTTCCATCTCTTTATGTACCTCAGTCTTGATACGTCCACATTTTTTTCTTTTGCCAAGTAAGGAAAATAATGGATGTACCAGTGGACTTGGTGCTAGTTACTCTATTTTTTTTTAGGAACTTTATTATCTGTATCTAGTAAAGAATATAATTTAGATGTCCTCGTGTTTTCCTGTTGAAGAAAGTGAGTCGAGTTCATAATAATCACTGGTTTTGGTGGGACATTTCAGCCAGATACAGATGTTACACTTTTACCTGTGTAGGTGATCAGAAACCAGTCGGTACCCATAATAGAACTGAAGTTTGGCACGCGTAGACTAGTTTAAAAATGGTGGAACCCAGTCTAAGATATGCCCCCACCACCAAGGGGCAAATGTGTGTTCTGTTCACCGCTGGTCTAAACTACGCCACTTAGAGAAAACGGTGTAACTTAGGTTGATTCTGCCTTTGGCTTTCTTTAATGTCTGTACCTAGCCTTCCTGTCTAAATGTGAAGAAGACAGAGAGACAGTAATGAACAGAAACTCAGAACCCAACTTTCTCTGTTCCATTGTGTCCTCTGAAAGAAGTTCTGTTCTTTTTTTCTCCCCTCTGATTACATTGTCTCTAGCAATGACAGAGGGGAGAAGTTGTCAGAGCTATGCCCCTGAAGGAAGGGATGTTGGTTTTCATTATTGTTTCAGCTGTCTGTCCTGTTGGAATACATCTGGAGAAACAATAAGAAATGAGTAGTACCAAAGTGGAAGCCTCAGTAAATTTTAAATGGCTTGATCCATAAGTTGGCTTGACAGCTTACTGGTTGCTGTAAAGGGCAGCTGAATGTGCCTTTTGCTTCAGAACAGTAGGAGATTGGGGTGCTGCAAATAGGACATGCTCAGTTCCTGCACTCCTACCAGCCTCTAACGACTCTCTTGGTCAACTCCAAAAGCTCTGAAGAAGTTGCCTCTAGCAGTCCTTTGCCAAGAAAGCAACTACAATAGGAAGCTTTTGGTTGTGGAAGATATAGCAGAAAAAACTGCTGAAAGTCATTAAAGCACCGATCAACTTGAGACACCTACCTGACATGTGAAAAATCTGCCTTATGTAGCATGAACATAAGTGCATGAGGACATTCTTCCACACCAATGATGTCAACAAATGATTTGCTGTTAGGATTCAAGTCTGAATAAATTAAAACTTGTAATAGATATAGGTTATAAATTAAGTGGTCAACTTCTAAAAAAGGAAATAAAATGGAGGCAAATGTTCACAAACAGCAAAAAAACTATAAAGAAACAGGAAAAAAGCAACAGAAATATTTCTTTTTTTAAAAAAAGTGAGGCTTAAATTGTGACAGTTGACAAAACAAAAGTGGATCTGAAGTATTTCAGTGCTGAAAAAGGTAGAGGCAATTTATGTGTATGTATAAATGGGTACATATATTTTTATAATTTAAAAATTGCCAGTGATTAATTTGAGAACTCAGTTGTTATGCTGTGCTTTCTTTTACCCTCCTTATTTCTGTTTTTCCAGTTTTTTTATATTTTAAGCTGTCTCTGTGCAATCTCAAACATATATTTTGAATATTTTATAGTCTAAATAAAATATTTTTTCCTTTAATGTCCTATAAGATTCAATATTGGATTATGTAGATGTATTATGGATCTGCTAGCAGCTCAGTGGTATGCAGTATTTTTAATGTGTTTCTACAGTCTGAGTGGACTAAATGTGCATATTAGGGAGCCCATGGGTCCTGTATTATATAGGCTGAACCATGTGAAAAAAGCACCCATGGGTTTCATATATAGTATTTGGTATAACAGTGCTCCTAAGAACTAGTTTGTAGCATACTTTAGACAGGTAGATAATTAGTCTGGATTCCTGAAAAAGTCATGGGTAACCATTATGTTCTATCAACAGTGTGCTTTTTTCTTTACTATAGGCATAACATTTGCACTTCCAAATCAAAATGCAAACTAACTAGTTTTTTGATGATTTTCATACACTGTTCTGAAAAGGTTAATAAATCAGGCAAAGTGGGAAAAGTTCTGTTAGCTGATAATAGAATGCTTGGACCCAGTAGCTGTGATACTTTCAATTTTAAACCTGCATCCCTTATCTGTGTGTTATAAAAATTAAACAGAGAGGCTTTGAGTTATTCCTAGGCACTTATGCAGTATTATGTTTGCATCTTAAGACCAAATACCGCTGGGAAACAACACCGTGATTTTATTTTTTCATGGGAATCTCTTGTGGAGACATGTTTTTCCTGATGGGGAGAAACAAAACATAATATTTGGCATATGTTTCAAAAGGTGGATAGGAGATAGTTTTTTAAAAAGTCCTATAATTCAGCTGTCACAAATTATAAAGATAAAGAAATTCAGTGCACGGTAGACTTTAAGATGCTTTCTTCTTCTGACTTTAAGTACTGACTTCATACTAGCCTACTATTAATATGAAATCTACATCTCTGACAATAGTATTATACTTTGAATAGGATTTGATTATATAAAATTTCTTATTCTTTTCACATTTTATTATGAAGACAAGGGCTTGGGGGGGTGGCAGGAACAGGAACAGTGAAGACATCTGTCCTTCAAAGAAGAGTATTGTTTTCTATGTGTGTTTTATTAATCTGAGTATGGCTTTTCTCTCTATTCTAGGCCCTAGATGGGTTCTTCTTTGTAGTGAACCTGGAAGGCAATGTTGTGTTTGTTTCTGAGAATGTGACACAGTACCTAAGGTACAACCAAGAAGAGCTGATGAACACAAGTGTGTACAGCATCCTGCATGTAGGGGACCACAATGAATTTGTCAGAAATCTGCTGCCAAAATCTTTAGGTACATTGAATTCCCTCAAAAAAAAAAAATACCATTGCTTATTTGCATATAACTTTGGTTTCTTAAGTTAATGTTTTAATTACTTCAGCAGATATCACCCCATTACTTAAATCTTTGTCATATGCACTGTATTTACTGTCAGTATATCTAATGGCTATGTGATAATTGATTGTTTCTGAAATACATCCTCCTTTTGTCTCTTCATTTTGGTTTAGCTTTTGTTCAAAGTTGCTCATAGCAACTGGCACATGTGATTGACATTATTATAAGCTCTTTAGAGTGAATCTTTATATTCCCTGTGAGTTCTCCTTCCTCCCACATCTAGTCTGGATATTGTAAGAAATTATACATAATATAAAAGGAGAAAGGACTTTTTTTCCATAGGACAGACTGTCGTGTTAGAAATTTCATTTTGTTATTTTTTTCCCCAAGTGTTTATCCCATTCTTTTAAACAAAAATAAAGCAATTGTATTAGTTGCACCTCTGTTATAGTCATACTTTATTTCTTCTAATGTTATCTTTTTAATTTTTTGATCAAACCTGTTAAAGAAGAAAAAATGTTACATTTTCGAATGGCTAAGAAATACAAGTTACTGCATTGTTCATGTCTGCCTTTTCTTTGCCTTCTCTGTGTATTTATTACCCATTATAAAGGGTTGAGCAGGATTATACATGCTATTTTATTATGGCCTCATTAGTGCTTTATGCAGTGTTACAGTAATTTACTCTGATTTATACCCTGTATCTGTATGCATCCTAGGCTTTTGTTTCCTTTGGTTTTACTTGTCTTAAGTACTCTGGACAGGGCTAGTTTTATTATCCTCTTCCTGTAGTCTTTTGTGTTGTAGCTTAAGATATTTGTTTTATTTTGGCTTGCCCTGCATTTATGTTTTCATCAAGTTAACTTTTTCTCTAATCATGTCCCTAATCTGTCCAAGCTCTTAGTGAATAATATTTTCAATATTATTTATTTTCTATTATAATAGCCAACTGTTTCCAGACTTAAATGGGCTAACATTGCCATACTGCACATTCTTTTTTCCAGGCCTTAGCATAGAAGACCTGGAAATATGATAAATTAACTTAATTTGATTTACATTGGTTTTGTACATGGCTGCAACGCAGAAAGGACAGATGACCAGTTACCTTGGCGTAGCTGCTGCAGAGTAGGTGGCTTACCACTAGGTGGCAGGAATGATGGGAATAGCCTGTTTTCTTTGAGCGGTTCCAGGATAACTGTGGGCATGTGACGCATCTGAAATATTTTCAAATCTGTTTTGTCCTGGGGTAGCTCCACATCAGATTCTAGTAAGTTGCCAGAATTGGGATCTGCACTATGTGTAAACTCCTTTTCCCTCCCACATTAGTATAAAGATGGTTTACACCGGGGTAAATGTGTCCTCTATTCCAGCTCCTCTAGTTGGAATTGGGAGAAGTATCAGTGAGAGGATCGATTATTATGCTCTATCACTTTGTTTGGTAATTAGGACTCTGCACTGCTATACTGCTATTCTAATCAAGATGCCTAATCAAGTAAAAGACAAGGCAGCTGAACTAGAGATTGTCATTCAGTTTAAATTATGAGAATTTTTTCTAAATTACTTTCCACAAGCCAGCTCATGTTCTTATATCAAAATTGTACTACATACTAAATGACATTATAAATAAAGTACCATAATTAATTTTAGGTTTAAACTGTGCTTGGAATGAACACCTCTGAGAATAACCTTACACTGTATTTTTTACTTTACTCAGTGAATGGGGGACCTTGGTCTGGTGAAGCTGCTAGGCGCAACAGTCATACCTTTAATTGTCGGATGCTGGTAAAACCTTCAACTGATTCTGAAGAAGGCCATGATAACCAGGAAGCACATCAAAAATATGAAACTATGCAGTGCTTTGCTGTTTCTCAACCAAAGTCCATCAAGGAGGACGGTGAAGGTAAAGTGAGAATACCTACTAGACTTGCTCACTTCTGTGGCGTTCTAATTTTCTTCTTCCAGTACCAATCCAAATACTTGTGAGCTGAGTTGCATGGAAATCAAGATACAGTAGTTTCAGAGCAGTGGAGAGACTTTTTCCCCTCTTTCATTTGTGAGTTTTCATTCTTTCATTAAGCTGGGTGAGGGTTTTTTCCTCTTAATTTGTGCATGTGTGTGTGGTACACCAGCCTTCACACAACTTATTCAGGTACATTGGTATAAATTAGGAGTGACTTTATATGTCAGTTTGCTCACTCTGGATTTATGCCAGCATAACTATAAGAAAAATGTGGCCCAGTGGTAACAGAATTTCATGTGGCAACTTCCAAGTTATCAGAACATGAAAACTGTTGTGGTTTACCATTTCCTTTGCCACTTACTTCTTCACTAGTTAAATTTTCTCATATGCAGTTTAAGCTCTCAGATCACTCAAAAAGCATTTACTATGAAATTTCCTCCTCAAGAAGGGCAAGTACTTTAGATACATTTTGAAGGAATGCAGTTCAGAAATTAAAATGTAAGAATTGTGCTATTTACTCATGCAATATGTTGTTTTCTATTAATTATCTGAAAAGCTGTTGAGCTGCAGATATATGCATAAACATGGAAAAATATGCAAATAAATGCAGCAATTTATTTGCATGTGCCACCTGTTATGGACCATGGTCTTCTGTCTTTTAAATGAAAGAATTAAGAAAATGTCCATAAATACCCTGATATGGGGCTGGTATAAAGTAATACAACAGAATCCTCCCAGAGATTTTCTTGACAAAAAAAATCCCTCCCCCTGGACTTTTAGTTTAATTGAAGACCAGTGTAAGCCCTGTCAGTGCTATCCATCTCTGCTTTGATGAGTACTTACACATGGAGCTGAATCCAAAATGAAATGCAAGCAGAGGTGAGAGGTGTAGCATGGCAACTCTGCACCTGGGGCATCCATGAATTGTGGGGCAGTGCTGGCTGCAATGCTATGGCTATTTCTGAGCTCGCCCCACAAAGGTAGTGCTCATGGTTCCTGCCCTGGTCAGCCTCCCTCAGTCATGCAACTGCATGCAAAACTTAACTATTCTATTTTGTTCCTTAAAAACATGTTTGCCTGCTCAGCTTCCCTACTTCCAAAGTTTCTGACATATTACTGTTTCGTTTAAGATTTGCAGTCATGCTTGATTTGTGTGGCAAGAAGAGTCCCAGTGAAGGAAAGGCCACTTCCCTCATCAGAGAATTTTACTACTCGCCAAGACCTACAAGGTATCATGAAAACAAAACTTCTCTCTCTCAATTTGCTGTTTTCCATGGGTTTTTTAAAAAAGAGAAAATAACTGTAATGTTGCTTTTGTTTAATGCAGGTAAGATAACATCACTGGACACTAGCACCATGAGAGCAGCCATGAAGCCTGGCTGGGAGGATTTGGTGAGAAGGTGCATTCAAAGATTCCATGCACAGCATGAGGGAGAGATATCATTTGCCAAAAGGCATCACCAAGAAGGTTTGATTTTCTAATTTTAATATTTTTTAATCTTTGAACTCTTTGTTGGTTTATCCATTGGTCATGCTCTGTTTACATAATGTCCACATGGGCTAAGCAAGGGCTATTGAAGACCCCTCTATCTAAAGCCAATATCCCCAGTGAACAGTATACTTTTCTCTAGTTGGATTGTGCATCACTTTCCTTTTTCTCATTCTTACCATGCTTGTTGCTGCTCTATGATAAATTAAGTGGGTGCCTTATGGCATGCTCATCAGTCACTTGCTTTTATATCTTCAAACCTTTGTGATGTTATTAGTGAGAAGGTGGGCTACGACTTCCTTGTTTACAGAAAGCTTTTACTACAGCATTGTCCAGTTCATTGAAACAATTCAAGATGTTTATTTCACTTCTCTCCAAAAAAAAAAATACTCTTGCACTCTTGGTTCACTGTGATTTACTGAAGCTTCAGCACCGATGTCTAGTGAAAGCTGTGTGACAGTGAGGGTAGACCATCATCTAGTGGAAAATAACATTAGAATATCCACAAAGTCAAGAACATAGACAATAAGGAAGGTAGGATGCAGGATAGTGTAGTGCAGTGGAAAGGCTCTTAATGGAATTCATGGCAGAGGCTAGGGCTTGGGGTACTTTTTCTCCTAGGTACCATCTATGCAGATTCTAATCACAGGTCAGAATCAGGTTACTTGTGTTAGTAGTTCTTTATTCCACAAGTATTCCTGTTGAAACACAATTTCCAGTAAAATTTATAGCCAACATTTAAGTTAAAATGAATGTCTGAAGTGTCTCCTTTGCAAGGAGAGACTCCTTGCAGGAGAAAGATGCTACTAAGCGTGTACCAACTCCCATTTCCTTTGTACTTTACAAAAGGAAACCCCATGTCAACTGCTTTAAGGTTTTTGCTGTGATTTGCGTACCGAAGTGAAACAAGGGACATCTAAAGTCAATCCTGCACAGGTATAACTTCTGGCCAGGCTCAACAAAAGAGCTGTATGTTCAGTATCTCAGTTGCAAGCCTTGCAAACTGATCTTGATGCCAAATGCAAAGTATGGCCGGTTTGGTTAAAATGGACCTCTTTTGTATTGGCTGCAATGGGGAAAAAAGCATTTCCTGAAGAGGAATACAGAAAGTTTCTTGTTAGTTTAAAGAATTACTAAAAAAAAAAAATAATCTAAGTAGAGATTTCACTTTTATCTTACTGGCATGGAGTGCTCAAACTTCTTGGTGTGATATATGCTAAGGCTAGTACTGTGGACCTTCTGCTACCCAAAGAGTATCCTGAAACAAGGGCATATGTTAAAGTCAAATTCTGCTTTGTGTTGTTTTGTAGATCTAGGTTTTTATCGTGTTGTTCTTACGCCTGTATATTTTTACTCTACACAAACTCTGGTTGTTTAACTTGTGTGTCCAATTTTCTCATTGCCTAAAAAATGCTGTAAAATAGGGGTAGGCAATAACTTTGGCTGGAGGGCTGCTTACTGAGTTCTGGCAAGCCATTAAGGGCCACATGGGTAGCCCCGCACTCTGACAGATGCCCCACCCCGTGGTCGCCATCATGTGACTGGAAGTCCTGTCCCCTAACCCTTGACCTTTGCTACCAGAAGCCCCTCCCCTTGCCCCCCAGAAGTACTGCTTTCAGCAAGGGGTTTTGCCATCTCAGAACCATAACAATTCCAAATTATATTCTAAAAATCAAACATCTACAACATTCATTAATTTGATTTCAAAATATATTTTTGTCCTTGTTTACATATGTTTCTGTAGGGTACACAGAGGTGATTTGTATCTAATAGCATAAAATGAAGTCTTACTTGTATTTTGGGGAGTGGGTATAGGTTTGTGGGGGGCTGTGGGTGTGTGGGTATGTGGGGTCTGGGGAAGGATGTGAGTGTGTCTGTAGGGGGTGGATAGATGTGGGGAGTGTGAGATGAGGGAGCATGTGGGGTGTGAGTGGGTATGGGGTTTGTGGAGAGCTGTGTGTGGGGAGAGGGTGGCTGGGGTGTGTGGGGGGGTGTAGGGGTCTCTGTGTGTGGCA
>NW_017728992.1:132273033-132285482 GCF_001723915.1 Gavialis gangeticus | reverse complement strand
CCCCCCCCCCCCCCCCCCAGGATCTACTGCCCTTGTCTCCTGTTATCTTTCACTGGCAGCCAGAAGCAAATAAATATTAATTTTCTAAATTTTTTAGGGGCCCTGCTGGCCGGATAGAATGGCCTGGCAGGCCGGATCCGGCCCACAGGCCGTATTTTACCCACCCCTGCTTTAAAACCTTGTACTATGTTATATATAACAGTGTGAGGGTAGGAAAGGAAATGAGTCACATAAGTGTTATCAGTCTGAAGAGGTGGTTGGAGCACTATTCAAAGGATTAATAAAGATACACTTAGAATACTGTTTCAGTGCCATTCATTTCATTATGTCAGGGAAAATTAAAAAAACATATAGAAGACATGAAAACAAATCCAGGGATAGGAAGATACTGTTTAGATAATGTTAATGAAAAGTAGTTAAGAAATTAAAGGGATACTCAGGAATTTGGTTCCAAAGCCTGGCTGCAGTTTTTCTTAAATGTTCTACAGTTCCTAATATAGAAACACTCTCGTTCTTTTTTTTTTCTCTATTGATGAGCATTTGAGTACAGTTTCACAACATGCAAAAAAGTAAACAAACAACATAAAAGCTTAAGGGTTTTGATTTTGAAAAGTATGTAAGCAAATCATGAGGAACTTAGAGTAGGACACATGTAAGTGCTAGACACTTACACTGAACATCTAGGCTAGCTACAGACATTCAAAAAACCCAAGGTGGAATCAATCTAAGTTCCATGGTTTTCTATAAGTGGCATTTAGATCATTAATAAACAGAACATGCATTCACTCTTTGGTCAGAGGGCAAATCTTAGATGGGTTCTGCCATTTTTAAACCAGTCTGCGTGCCAAACTTCTGTTCTGTTATGGGTATAGACCAGTTTTGTGCACCAAGGTTCTGTTCTGTTACAGGTATATACTGGTTTCTAGTCGCTTATACCAGTAAAACTGTAATGTCTGTTCCTGGTTCTATAAACATAGTAGGTGGTAAATATGGAGAAAAACTTACAATACCAGCAAGAGGCATTAGACAGATATTGAAAGAAAAATATTACATATCCACTGAGCAAAAGAAGTGAGGCCATCATGGACTTCCTAGCCTCTCCTTCACTAAAGTCCATTGGGTTCCCCAGATCACAAGTTGATCCAAGTCTGCCAGGGTTGATTTGCTCCAAAATGCATTGCGCACTAATGATTTTATTAGCCCTGTTCATTCATAAGCACATGAGCTCCATTCATAATATTAAATTCCTTTATTTTTATATGTTTCATATTGTGAGTATTGTCAGTATTCAGATCCACAAAACATCTCTAGTCTTTTAATATGCCATATTTTTGTGATGATGATTAAAATCATTCAACTCCTGTGATATCCAGAAGATAGATAAACAGCCAACTCTAATGAATTTTAGGATATTGGTGTTTTACGTCTGCCTCACTAATTTCTCATTAATTTTGTTGTTTGTTTGCAGTGCTGAGGCAGGGACTAGCGTTCAGTCCTGTCTATCGATTTTCCTTGTCTGATGGCACTATAGTTGCTGCCCAAACAAAGAGCAGGCTCATCCGTTCTCAGACTAATGAACCTCAGCTTGTAATATCCTTGCATATGCTTCACAGGTAACCTTTGTTAGTTTCACAGTTTTTTTTCCCCCACTATTTCCCTGAGTGTAGGGAGAGCCATGGCAAGAATAGTTGGTGTTTCATGTACATTATATTGACTGATAGGCTTTTTATTTAGCCTACAGCTAACAGCTTGAAGTAACCTTCTGAATAATATAGTTTTGGAGTTAACTGGTTTAACAGGAAAATTCTAAGAATCAAGATAATTGTCATGTCTTAGAACTTGAAAATTCCTGTAGTTCAGAATGGATCACAAGCTTTGACATAACTTTTTTGTGGAAGACTATAGCGTGGCTGCTAGAGCCATGCTTTAGATAAACTATTACTTTGCAGGACAGTTACCTGTCCTGATCATATTTGGTGGTGTTAGTGCTTTCGCAGCTGCAAACTGTTTCAAAACATGTTAGTATGTAGCATCATAATTTCAGAGTGCTTCCTAAGAAAGAAAGGCTGACACTTTCTAGTTTTGTTTTGTTTTTTTAAGTAACAAAATATTGGATTCAAATGTAAAGAATCCCACACCCCAGCATTTGACAACTAAAATTTGAATTAGTTTAATGCATGAATGGCTTCTTTGTGCCAAATTTTAATTTATAATTATTTTTTGGTACAGTGCTGCAATTATAATATTGTTTCAGTTTGCAGCTACATTACTGCTTTGTTGAGGAGGGGAAAAAAACAGTTGTAAATCTAATTAAAGCTGAAAAAATTTAGAGCAGTTACAGATTTGGATATTGTATTCACCTAACTGAAAGCTGCTATTTAACAGTTTGAAACTTGTTTTGTTTAGATTTGTGAATACATCTGGTATTTCATGAGCATCTGCCAGAGTTGTAAATTAAAGTATTGTCATGTTAAAAATTATACATTTTAATAAAGCAGATGTCCTGACTCTTGCTACAGAACACTTGTACTAAGAGAACACTAGAGTCTTTACTACTCATTCATTTTCTGCATTGTGCCCATCTTGGCTAACAAAAATGGAATAGGTAATTTTACTTTTGTTTGTGATCTGTTATTTTTATTTATGGTTTACTTACACCGGCACTGCTAAATTTGAATATTTGACAGCAATTTTTTTTTTACTGTGCAAGCACTGAAAATGAGTGTTTAAATACAAATAAGTGCTTACAAAATTAATGATTTTTTTTATTTTTATTTTTTTAATTCTCAGTAAAGAGAACCCAGGTTTTATTCTCTTTTCCTCAAAATCTAAATTTTGGCCTGTGTAATTTGACTGGGTCCTAAGTATTTCAGTGTTCCTCTCAGAGGTTGGAAAAATGTTGGATTCAAACAAACAAACAAATGTAACTTTTACAATAGAAGAATAACCTCCCTCTATATTCAAAGAATTTTAGCCAAATTCTAAAGAGAAAAAAACAGAAAGTTCTTAGATGTTCTTTAAACAACTTTCTCCTTGCTCTTTCTCTCTCTCTCTCTCTCTCTCTCTCTCTCTCTCTCTCTCTCTCTCCCTTTCCCAAACCTTGTCTCTGATACATGAGGTACAATTTGCACATTAATTTTCAAAAAGTGTGACTGGAACCAGATTGGTGACCCACTAGTCTCATTCTGAACTTGCTTCCAGTGGGTTTTTTTGGCTTCTGTGCTTTAGGAGCAGTTTTAAAATTCTTTGGCAGCTCTTCTTACACTACGTAAATTTGCCTCATGATTTCCTGACATCTTAAAATTGCTTTTTATTGTGGGCCTAATGGGCAGATACCAAAGATGCTCCAGGCTAGTGGAAGGGCTTTTTCACAGAACTTCAGACTCTGGCAAAGCATCTGGCTACAGCTGTCCTGTAAAATATGTATTTATTTGGGTCATTTGTCTAAGAAGACGAAACCTCCCCCTTGCATGCAAGGTAATTCATCCTGCAATGTAGAAAAAATGTATTCACAAAGAGAGATACTGTAATTGTACTTGTTGCCTTTATCTAGCTTCTATCATTTAAGATAAGTACATTTCTTCTTTGTAGCCAGAGATATACTAATGAGTTCGTGAACAATATACTATTGTTACTGATGCAGAACTGTGCACATATAGCCATGCAGGCAGCTGCAGATAGCTTTTATCAAACCCATCATCTGTTTTTTCAGTTAAATATTTGTTTTCTTATTTTTAAAGGAGTTTTACTTTTAATGTAATTGTAGTATAAAAGTTTTCTTCCTTAGCTAATGCATGCGTTTTCCCCCCTCTCATAATACAGAGAGCAGAATGTCTGTGGAATGAATCAGGATTTGCCTGGACAAGCAGTGGGAAAGACATTGAACCCAATTAGTTCCAGCAGCCCTGCCCATCAGGCTATGTGCAGTGGGAATCCAGGTCAGGATATGACCATCAGTAGCAATATAAATTTTGCCATAAATG
The DNA here is from genome assembly GCF_001723915.1 of Gavialis gangeticus. Taxonomy (NCBI): domain Eukaryota; kingdom Metazoa; phylum Chordata; order Crocodylia; family Gavialidae; genus Gavialis; species Gavialis gangeticus. The sequence goes on along the minus strand of NW_017728992.1, from coordinate 132,281,499 downwards.
GCCCAAAGGAACAAATGGGCATGCCAGCAGGCAGGTTTGGTGGTTCAGGGGGAATGAACCATGTGTCAAGCATACAAGCATCCACACCTCAGGGTAGTAACTATGCACTAAAAATTAATAGTCCCTCACAAAGCAGCCCTGGCATGAACCCAGGACAGCCAAACTCTATGCTTTCCCCAAGGCATCGTGTGAGTCCTGGAGTGGCAGGAAGTCCTCGAATCCCACCCAGTCAATTTTCCCCTGCAGGAAGCTTGCATTCACCTGTGGGAGTTTGCAGCAGCACAGGAAATAGCCATAGTTATACCAACAGTTCCCTAAATGCACTTCAAGCCCTCAGTGAGGGCCATGGAGTTTCTCTAGGGTCATCGTTGGCTTCACCTGACCTAAAAATGGGTAACTTACAAAATTCCCCGGTTAATATGAATCCTCCTCAGCTAAGCAAAATGGGAAGCCTGGACTCTAAAGACTGCTTTGGACTTTATGGGGAGCAATCAGAAGGTACAACTGGACAAACAGAAAGTACCTGCCATTCAGGAGAACAGAAAGACAGTAATGATAACAACATGCCCCAAGTTGTCAGTAGTGAGAGACCTGATGGACAGAACAGACTGCATGATGGAAAAAGCCAGACAAAGCTCTTACAATTGCTGACCACCAAATCTGATCAGATGGAGCCTTCACCCTTGTCCAATCCCACTGGAGACGTTAGCAAAGACTCCACAGGAGGTTTATCTGGTTCTGGTTCAGCACATGGAACCTCGCTCAAGGAGAAGCATAAAATTTTGCACAGACTTTTGCAGGATAGTAGTTCTCCTGTAGATTTGGCCAAGCTTACAGCAGAGGCCACAGGCAAAGAACTGAATCAGGAGTCCAATAGCACAGCTCCTGGTTCAGAGGTGACTGTTAAACAGGAACCAGTGAGTCCTAAGAAGAAAGAGAATGCACTACTTCGCTACTTGCTAGATAAAGATGATACTAAAGATATTGGCTTATCAGACGTAACCCCAAAACTGGAGCGGTTGGATAGTAAGACGGACACTTCTGGTAGCACAAAATTAATAGCTATGAAGACAGAAAAGGAGGAGATAAACTTTGAGCCCAACGAACAGGTAAGAAACCTCTGATTCTGTGTAATTCCAGATATTCTAACGCTTCCTGACTGTGGGTGGGTAATATGTAATTGTTTATTTTTGAGATCTGACCTTGGCTCTAAATCTACCTAAATGTGTTAGTTGTGAATGTCACTTTTCTAGGAAGAGCAGATTAATTGCATAATTGACAACCTTATCCCAGGAGTGACAATGTCAGAGTGAATTCTGGAGGTCACCAGTAAAAAGTCAGTGTTTGCCAACCACCGGTACCTAAGTATGCTTAGAATAGGGGAAACTGTGGCATCTTGCAAATGTTGGTAGATGCTTACCTGTTGACTGCCATAGCACTCATATCTTGAATGGGCTTCTTTCCAAGGCCAAGTGCTGTCTGCAAAGCTGATAAAGAATTTGCATTGTTGTTGCTTGTATTGAATATTACCTGCAATTTAACACTAAAGCAAAAGAGCATTCCCTTTATTTTTAGCTTTTAAATTCAAGTAACTGTAAAATTTAAATACAAGTTGTTTTATATTGTGTGGGTCCATGTCTTAGTGTATTTAGTTATTTATTTATGTATTAGATTTATATCCCGACATATCCAAAAGGCTCAGAGCAGCTCACAATAAAACAAGCAACCCACAGACAGGATTCTCCAAACAACCCTCCAAGATATATGAGGACTTGACTGTAAATAGATTTTTGAAGCACAATTGTTCATCCAAAGTATGTGTGCAAGATAATGCAAAACTGTTGACCTTACATGTTACCTTTGCACACAGTAAGCTCCCTACTTACTCATCAGTAACAAAAATGCACTAAGTTGGGGTATGATCAGTAAACTGTAGTTATTCTTGGCTAGTAGTTATTCAGCTAGACATGGATCCATATGGCAGAATTCTATCAACCCCATATTACTTAATTTGATATATGAGAATGCCATGTTGGACTGTCAGAAGCCTTGCTGACATCTGGGTATATTGTGCTTATCACATTTTGCCTTTAGCCACCAAATTAGTTACTCAGTCAAAGAAAATCAAGTTGGTTTGGTATGATTCATTCTTAACACATTCATGTTGCTCATCACCTCTTCCTCTTTCAGGGATTTACACATTGACTGTTGTATACTTTGCTCTAGTAACTGTTCAGATGTTGAAACAAAGCTGACCATAATTATCCCTGTTCTAAATGGGGTAAAAGCCCAGACATTGACATATGTATAGTGCTTGCCTAGTATAACAAGGCAATCCTGGGCCAGGTATCTGGATGCTACTCAGTAAAAATAACAAGTGATAAATGATTAGGGTTTGTATGGAAAGGAAGTGTACCTTAGGTTTTTGAGTAGGATTTGCTGTCTAGAAATGACCTCTATGGGGGAAGCAGTGTCATAGAATTATAGAAAGTTAGGTTTGGAAGGGACTTCAGGAGGTCATCTGTTCCAACCTCCTGCTCAAAGCAGGACCATCCCCAACTAGACCATCCCAGCCAAAGCTTTGTCTAGCCAGGTTTTGAAAACCTCCAAGGATGGAGCTTCCACCACCTCTCTGGGTAACCTGTTCCAGTGCTTTAGTACCCCCCAGTAACAAGATTCTTCCTAATATCTAACCTAACTTCCCTAGCTGCAACTTGAGGTCATTGCTCCTTGTTCAGTCATCTTCCACTACTGAGAACAGTCTAGCTCCATCCTCTTTCGAACCCCTCCCTCCCCCCCGGTCAGATAATTGAAGGCTGCTATTAAATCCCCCCTCAGTCTTTTCTTTGGACTGAATAAGCCCAATTCCCTTAGTCTTTCCTCATAAGTCATGTCCCTCAGCCCTCACCATTTTTGTTGCCCTCTGCTGGACTGTCTTCAATTTGTCCACATCCTTTCTGTAGTGGGGGGCCCAAAACTGAACGCATTACTCCAGAATGAACACAGTACCTCAGCCATTGTTCATCCTTCTATTTTCATTGTTCTCTCTCAATAATGGAACTGCACAAGAAAGTAAATCACTTTAATATTTTTATTTATTTTTGAATAGGTTATTTCAATAACAGTTCTGGCACAGGGCATTTCCTGGGGAATGAATGATTAGTGGGGGTTACATAGTTTTACCCCATGCCATCAACTCTCCCAGCTGGTTATTAATCCGTAGGTAGTGTGCCTGCATTCTCACCCATAATTCACGATCATTTGAGAAAGTACGTGCATGGCTTTTTCAGAACTGTGCCCTTCTACTTTAAATTGCAGCTTCTGATTTGCTCTTTGGGGTTGAGCTTCTTTATTTATGCATATTTGCTTTTGTGGGGAAGTCTATACTACTTTTTCAGATTGTGAGGCAGCTCAGGGAATAGACAGCATAGTCATATATTGCTACATTGGGGATTTTTAACTGCTGTTTCATCAGTTTCTAACCAGTAAGAGATTGTAGGGGCAAAGGTAAGTGTCAGGAATTCAGAAGCCAAACATGGTTACAGAAATGTACCATGACACAGTTAGAAGCACGCATCACCCAACTGTTTTTTAAGCCTCCTTTATTTCCCTTACTTTGAAAAGTCTTGACAGATGCTACCATTACTTAGGCATAACTATAATTTTCCAATCCTTCCTACCCTTCAGAAGGGAAACTGAGCCAAATTATACTAATTTCTTAAGTGATTAATCTTCAGGCCTTGATGTTAATATAGTTCTCTACAGTTAATAGTCTGCAAGGCATTAAACATAATAGGGTGGAAGCAATCAGATTCTAAATGAAAATGTAATACTTTATTAGGCTGGAAAACATAGATGTGCAGAAGTACAAAACTATGCTGACAGCAGTAAACTATTGTAAATACAGTAAAACCTCATTAAAAAATCATTATAGTAACAACCCCTCACTTTAACAATTCCAACAGCAGGAACCAATTTTTACATATTTTGATACAGCAAACTGATTAACCCTACACAGTGATCACCATTTTTAATAAACTTTTCTCCCAGTCCCATTGGGATTCATTATAATGTACCAGTATAGCAACCAGATGCAGTTCTTACTTATCCTGGTTGAAGGCAGTAGAGTTACCTCAAGTTAAACTGGGTTGTAAATAAGAGTACAGTTTCATTTTCTGAGTTTCACATTGTCAGATTATACAACCTTGTCCAATCACCAAGTGAAATATATATATTTATTCCAGGTGTTCTTAAAAGAGACGGCAGATTTCTGTCATGCTTCCCAATGACTTTTGGTTTTATATGCTATGATAAGTATATGTTTTCATGGTCTTCTCTACTAAACACTTCCTTTTTTAAAAATATGAACCCTGAGATTCTTACTAAGTTACATCACTCCAGGAGCTGCAGCTATGAGAAAAAAACACTAAACACTGCAAGACTCATGACATAATAATGAGAGCTGGGAGTATTGGGTGTGTCTACATATCATATGCAATTAATGTGCCTGAATTTACTGCGAAGAAAATTCAGGCTTATTAAAGCATTCCTGGGGGCACATACACATGTGCCTCTGTCAGGAGCTGCTCCCATTGGGTACAGTTGAGTCCAGGGCTGCTCCTGCTCCCCTCCCCTGCTCTGCCCCCCTGCAGCAGCCTGGGGCGAGCTCCAGGCTCCCCCAAGTGCCAGCTCCAGGTTGGCAGAGGGTACAGAGGTCAGGCTTGGGGCCCCAAGGAGTTGAGAGGAGCTATCTGGGAGCAGAGGACAGCTCCTAGCTACATGGAACTCCAGATCACAACCTGGCTCAGCAGTACTGGTTTAAGACAATGCCCCGTGCCCCAGCATGGGAATAAGCAGTGTCGGGACTAGGGGGAAGATGCGGGGGAGACCAGGAAGCAGTGCTGGGACCAGGAGAGAGATGGGACTGGTGCTGCTTCCCTCTTCTGTGAGCTGAAGGGACAAGGGAGCGCTCTGTCCCTTCAGCCCCTGTGCAGTGCACACTCCAGTTGGCTCCCACTCTTCACCCATGCATGGGGGGAGCCAAGAGCTGAGCAATGCCGGGACTGGAGAAAGAGAGCTCTCCCGTCCCAGCACTGCTCAGCTCCCAGTTCAGCAAATTGCTCCCAGTCAGTATGTACACATGCACTACTGCACAGTAGCTAATGTGCAATTAATCTAGTACTGGTTATAAACTACTGCAAGACCATTTCAGGCTGGACATAAGAAAAAATTTCTTTACTGTCCGAGCCCCCAAGATCTGGAGTAACCTGCCATCGGAGGTGGTTCAAGTACCTACATTGAACACCTCCAAGAGTAAATTGGATGCTTATCTTGTTGGGATCCTATGACCCCAGCTGACTTCCTGCCCTTCGGTTGGGGGTTGGACTCAATGATCTTCCAAGGTCCCTTCCAGCCCTAATGTCAATGAAATTTGTATTTGTTGGTACTAGCAAATGGCACATTAGCCTAATTTCTGCAGAGTAAGTTCTGTTCATGTGTAGATGCACATTAGCTTAGTCTAATGCACAGTGAAACATCTCATGTAGATGCATCCACTGAAATTCAGTCCAGAGACAGGATAGGAAATGTCAAAAATATCATAAATGGCAGCAGTTTTGTAAAAACACTGGAACTCTGAAATATGTGTAGTTTTTGGTGGTTCTTGTTTTGTTTTACTTCATTTTAATACAATTTCAAGCCTTACTTAATTAAGACTTTGTGAAAACTTGAGTTGAACAAGAGCAATCCGACATAAAGTAAAAGAGGAAGTCATGGTAAGTACAGAATACTGAAGGCATTTATCTAACTGAAAGCCAGGATCCTGAACAAATAACCACATTGCCCCAATTATAAAATCACTGAAAATATTTTACCATCAAAAAGTTTTCAGCTTTGGAAAATAGTTTCCCACAGGAAGTGTTCATTACCTAAATTTAGATCAAAGCTGGAACTATTTAATACAAGACTAGGACCCAGATTCTTGTTCTAATTCTTCCATCCTCCTGTGTCCTTCCCCCACCACCCTTCCCGCCTCCCTTATATAAAAACTTGCTGTGTGCTTGAGTTTCCTACTCTGCAGGTTTATTTAAGACTTGTCCTCCCCAGTGGATGTATTTTTAAATAATTAGTCATTTTATCTTGCAGTTTCTCTGGAAGATTAAACAAACTGGCAGTAGTGTGGATTCTGTGTAAGGGGTATGTTGGTGTTCTGAGGCAAAAAGATCCATTACAACCTCTCCTTTTACTTTCGGTATAACTCCTTCTGAACAGGAAATTCTTCAAAGTACACTACTGTACTAAAAATAGCATTCTTCTAGGTACTGTGTTTAAGTATATACTTCTGCAGAGCCCAGCAACTGACAGGAAACTTTGTTCAAATGGTAAAGAATATTTCCACTGCCCCCTCAATGTAATGATTGCTATCTTCCCCAAGCTCTATTGAGCTGATTGTAATTCCAGTATAAGCAACTGTAGGGGTAAGTAGGAAAGGACAAATGTTTTTGTTCCATTTTTTTGTTTGTTTTTAATAAAATCTTTTCCTAAATTAGCATCCTTATTACTGAACAGTGAGTTGGATTCCTATTTTTCTATAAAGACCAAGGAAAAGGCCTGAGGAGTTCTGTGGTGTTAAATCAGGCACAAACTCAAGGTAACGGTTCAAATATGGAGCAACACAGAAAATATTCTTTCAGTTCAAGGAGCTGTAGTGTAAAACCATATTAACTCTGAGATTCAGAATTTCACAGATGTCAAAATGTGAGCATTTATCATAAAAATGAAAACAGGATGTTATAAATGTCATATTTTGAGTATATGAGTAACACTTCCATGATCAGTCACACACAACAGTTTGCTTAGTTGTATTATACGGACATATTTTAAGATATTAACCTAAAATAATGTACTTTGCTTATCTCATCAGTAAACTCACAGTTTTCAGACATTTGCTGTGGTGTGAGAGGAACTTTATAATCTAATATGAAATAAAATTCTAAATCAATGTGTAAGATGAAAGACTGGTGTTAAGATAGCTATTAAGGACTATACAACATGTGAATGACTGAAACTGTTAGTTACAAACCCTTTAGTAACACATGAAAAATAGTGATCATATACTGTTTTATTGCCATGGCAGCTTATTATCTATGTATGCACAGATCTTTAAAACTGTGAAGGTTGTTACTGCCCTCCAATAACAACATAATATGATCTTTTGCATTTTTATGCAATACTTTGCAAAGATGGGTGAGGATGGCTGCAGAAAAACGTAAGGCACTGAAGCATGAAGGGGTTTTCCAAAGTAACACAGCACAATCTTCATAAAGTGAAAAAGAAGTCATATCTCCTAATTTGGTCCCCCATTTTAGGCAAGAAGGGATACAGACCCTCTCAGTACATATACAAATCAAACAAAATTACTTGAGTTCCTGTTTCTATAGACATTGTACTTATCAGTATATGGCCTCCACCAATCTAGTATCAGATAACTTCATATACATAACTTATTCTCACCACACATTTATGAAATAAGTGAGCATTATTCCCCTTTTACAGGTAAGGCACAGTGAAAAAAGATAAGGTGCTCAAGAAATTCTGTGGTGACAGCAGGAAGTAAACCCAGATACTCTTAGTCCCAATAAACCATGCTTCTTCCTCTCTGCAACTTTTTTTTTGCAGTCCTGTGCTTACTTGTTGCTTCCAGTGGAGCAGGTGCAGTTCATTAGCCAAATGTTCCTTGCATGCATACCCACGCATACATATGCCTTGACCTTGAAGCTCTATTGATCTGGGGTAGACTCTTTAAGAGGAGTGTTCTCTTCTCTGAACACTATTACCAGCTTTCTTTGAGATCATCATTTTATTAGGATAGGAGTTGTGATTAGATCAAAAAAGATTGTCATACCATCACTAGCAATACAGGAGATGGCAAACATACTGCACATGGAATTTTGGAATTAAAAGACAAGTGGTGCCCATGTGGGACTATTTTGATCCTGTCATAATACACAGGCCTCACTGTGAAAGAATGACACGCTGTTTTCCTGTGCATGGAGAAAATGCTTAGCGAAACAAAAGTATCATCAGTGGTAGCATTCAAAGAGACCGTATATCTTTACCTGTACTTGTCCCAATCTGTTTCTATGGAAGTGATTATATGATCACAAATTTTGCATTGTCTTCATTCAAGGACTAAAAGATGGAGGAGGCAAGGTGCAAGGAGCAAAGAATAGTAGTATTGCTAAGTAGTAAATTATTTTAAAAATTAAAAGGAAAGAAAATCAAGTAAATATCCTTAGATTTTGGTTTTACCCTTAAAGCGCTGACAAGCTGAACAGTATATTGCATTTTCAGAGCTAGCCGGTATCTCATTTTGGGGTCTTGCTTTGGGAGAGGATGCTGTGTAGGATAAGGAAAGAACCTGAGTTGCAGTACCAGGTCATAGTTCATCCCCCCCTCCCCCCCCCC
>NW_017728992.1:132269909-132273011 GCF_001723915.1 Gavialis gangeticus | reverse complement strand
GGACTAAAAGATGGAGGAGGCAAGGTGCAAGGAGCAAAGAATAGTAGTATTGCTAAGTAGTAAATTATTTTAAAAATTAAAAGGAAAGAAAATCAAGTAAATATCCTTAGATTTTGGTTTTACCCTTAAAGCGCTGACAAGCTGAACAGTATATTGCATTTTCAGAGCTAGCCGGTATCTCATTTTGGGGTCTTGCTTTGGGAGAGGATGCTGTGTAGGATAAGGAAAGAACCTGAGTTGCAGTACCAGGTCATAGTTCATCCCCCCCCCCCCCCCCCCAGCTTTCCTTCTCAATCTACCCTGCTCACCAGCACCTAGCACTGGAAACCTCGAGGGTAAGGATTTCCGGGCAGAGCCCTAAAGCTGCACTGTTCTAAAGCTGGCAAAAGAAGTTTGAATTCTGAGGATCATTTGGATTCATGAAGAGGTAGGAGGCAGCATCAAAGTGTTGAAGAAAGGAAAAAAACTATGCTTCAAGCAGAAGAAAGGAGTGGGGGGGGAGGGAAGAGCAATGAAATCATAGCTTTTTTAGCTCATATCCTTCCCTTTAGAATTTTAAGGAAGAGTACATGTATCCTCAGAATTATTAAGGGGAAAAAAAAACCTGTAAGCTTCTCCCACTCCAGATCTTATTTTTCCCCTCTGTTGATTTGTCTCCTCCCAGTTTTAACTTCTGAACAGGTTATTTGATTGTATACATTGTCTTGCACTAAGCAATCTCTATACTAGGCAAATAATAATAATAATAATCTTCAGGGGTGGAAGGGATTTTTGTGGATGATTGTTTTATTGGTCCAACTGCGTGGTTGGGATAAAGTTAGAGAAGCTTTCAAATGTGAGGCATTTTAACAATGAATATAATTTGAAGTTTGTCTCTTCCCTGCAAACCTGAATAAGGTCCCCAGGTATTTCTGTCCAATGGTGATAAGGAAAATATGCAAAAGATAGAAAGATAGTCTCCTTTTGGAATGCAGAGGTGAAATGTAGCCTGTGTTTGTTGCCTCTGACAGAAAAGGGGAGTCATAAAACAGTGAAGGCCTTATCCAGATGTCTTATGGTACACGTGATGTTTGGCCTGATAATGCTTAAATAAAAATGAATTCTGAAAGCACTTTAAGATGAAACAATACTTACTGTATAAAAGAAAATTTTATTACAGTTAAACCAGTTGATCGGTTAACTCATTCTTCAGCTGTGGGGCACTTTTTATCCAGATGGTGCTGTCTGGAAAGGTACTTCATAAAATATTGGAGTCATTTTAAGGCATGATTTGGTTAATGCTTTCTGGTGCATTATCTTTCAGCTTGCCTTAGGTTTACTATAATAGTATTATTGTAAAGATAGTGAAATATGTACACAAAAACTAGTTTGTGATGATTGGTACTTTATCAGACACAATGTTTTTGAGCTCTTAACAAATAATTGTTTAAGTGGATTTAAGATGTCTTATATTTACCCGAAGTTCAAGCTAGGTTATTGAGAATGTAAATTGAGAACAAAATCTAAATAAATGAAAATCCCCTGATAGCTCGCCAGCTAAATATTAGAATGCCAGTTTTTGTACATAGATGCCATTTGAGGGTAGGTCTGGCAAGTTCTCTGTATATGCGAGGGAAGAATTTAACTGTAACATACAACATCTTGTTACTCATGAAATCAGCCTGAAGCTGTTGTAGAAATTGAGAAACCTACTCTTATTTAAAAGTAAGAATTCAGCAGTAACACTGTGCTACAGCAAAAAGGGTAGTTAGTTTATTGCGTTGCTGTAAGACATCTGTTGTATTTGGCTTTGGCTTGTCAGATATAAAGTTGCCACTTCATGAAACAAAGTAAGCATCTTGGAAGAAAGAGTGCAGTTTTGTAACACAGTGGGATTAAAGTTTTCTCCCCAGTTTTTTAAAAACCTATTGCTTAACACAGAATCATAGTAGCCAGAATGCAACAAAAACAAAAATACAACTTCAACAGGCAAATCGTTCCTTCCTTGTTTATTTATCACTTATTATCTGAAGATTGTATGTTTTAATTCTCCAAAAAGTATGAGATCATCGGTATGTTATTGATAATACTCAATATTAGTCTCTTCTAATGACTCTTAAACTTGTCTCCTCCCTGGTCCTCTAATCCATGTAAAATGCAGCTGCTGGAATCATCTTGCTTGCTTACCTTTTGAAGCAAGACACCCCGTATTTGAATTTCTTCCATCAGTTTCTACTCTAACAAGTTCAAGCTTCCTGTGTTCATGCCCACAAAGCTTTTCTCATTCGTGAATCTGTCCTGTCTCTTATCACGTGGTTCCCACCTGTTCAGCCCTGTCAACAAAGCCTACCCCAGTCCCATCAGTTATCTCTCCCTTCTTTTTCTTTTTCCCTTTTCAGCTGTAAGACTATTAGTGGATATTGAAGAGAGTTGTAGTTTATTATTTGTTTAAAAACCATGCAGTAATTCAGGGCTATCCAGCTTGCAGGTGGTTGGAAGCTGCATACTGCATGGGGGAGGCAAAGCCCCCACCCCACTATGTAGGCTACCGATGCCCCCTTCCTGCTCACACAGCACAGCTCTCCTCCTCTCCCAGCAATATGTATTGTGTGGGTGACCTCCCCCACTTCAAACCATGGGCATCATGGTTCTCAACTACTGCGTGCAGCTCCCCCTCCTCTCCACCACCCACACCACATGGGCAGACCTTCCCCACAGCACAGACAGCTAGCTGTCTTCCCCCTCCAACCCCAGCCATATGTGCAGCACCTGCCTCCCCCTCTCCACCTGGCCATACACACCACCTACCTGCAATGTGGGCAGCCCAGCTCCCTTCTTTGCCACACACATAGTTCAGGCATGTGGAGAATTGGGGAGGAGAGTGAAGAAGTGGCAGCTAGATGGAGGCCCAGGAGCCACTTTTGGCCCACAAGCCATGATCTGGACTCCAGTTAGATGTCTTCCTTTTGGTACAGTGTAATAGCCAGCACTAAGCTGTGTTGCAGTGGTTAGACTGGGCAGTTTGTTCAAGCATGTGGCATGTGAGGGGATAAGTTGCAGCCCCTGGGCTCCTGCTTGGCTGCCTGTTGCTTCAGTTGCAACAACAGCTGGGAGCTTCAGGCT
>NW_017728992.1:132252795-132269899 GCF_001723915.1 Gavialis gangeticus | reverse complement strand
CTGGGGGGTCCCCACCCCCCCCCCCCCCCCCACACACACACACACACACGCGCACACACTTATGGCTGTCACTTCCTTTCTCCACACACCCCAAGGGTGGGTGAAGGGTTTTAAAACCTAAAAGCTTGCTAACAAATTGTTTTTCCAGCTACTTAGTTGGTCTAATAAAAGAGATCAGATTTACCCAAAGAACTTTGTCTTCCTGTGTCCTTAGACCAACACAGCTACACCCTATACCCCTGGATAGAAGGGAGGTGCCCAGGTGTGCATGCAGTGTAGCACATGCCATGTATATGTAGCCCAGGGGCCTGAGGCTCACCCTGGCGCAGCCTGCATGGCATGCGGTTCTTGCTGGTGCAGCTTACAGGGCATACATCCCCTGGCCACATGAAAGTTGGAGGGAGGAGGAGTAAAGGGGAAAATACATGTTCATCAAGAACTGTGTGTATTGCTCTTTCCCTATTCTCCTTACTAATCTGTTAACCATAACTGCATCTGTGGCCTGAAAGAGCAAGCGTTTTTTTTATATCTTTTATTAGACCAACTGAATAGGTGGGAGAGATGTTAGACAGGCATTCAGGTACAAAGTGGTCGTTCTGTGTTTATACAAAGCTTAAAGAAGGTTCTGATCCTGATTGGCGCTTGTCTTATACATACTGAGTTTGTCTAATAAAATACTACATGTGAGATTTAGTAGTAATTAATAAGATACTTATTAATATCTAAAACAGTTTAAGGACACTTGTGGTAAAAATGCCATACTAGAAGGTTGATCATTTTCTTAGTTCCAGCATATTAAGGATTTTAACTACCAACCATGTAATAGGGTAGTTCTGCATTCTCTGGCTGCTGCACTTCCAGAAGCAATGGCACAGCCAGCCACCAGCTGCAGCTATGGCTGCTTTAGCAGTGCCCTTAAAGGTGGGGCCTGGGACTGCAATGCCAGGGCTGCTTCCCTGTTTGCCCGCCCCTCACTTACACTACTGTTAACTACACCTGTTTAAAGATGACAGAGAGACCTGAGCAGTGCTAAAATCTAAAAATGGACGCCTCCATGAAAATACTTATTAATTTTTATGTGTCCTTGTCTGTTAGCTGGATTTTAATTTTCTAACTTTTTTTGTGCATGTTGAATTTCTACCTTAAACGGTTAATAAAAAATCTGTTTTCTTGTTGCTTTACATGGGTAATTCCCTGTTGGTGTTATTGGGAGTTGTGTACATAACTAGGGCAAAATATTCTCCTAGACCTCATTACTAATTTGCCATTGTTAATACACAGCACATAATTTTAACTTTTTTTCAAGTTAATTTTGTGAATCTTTAACATGTGGCCTGTACACCTTATTTAGCCTTTCAGCTAAAGAAAAATATGCATGAATGTGGAGGGATTTTTTGTTCGTTTGTTCGTTTGTTTTAGCCATGGAGAGACTTCTCAATCCTAAATTTTTAGTTATATCATAAAAGAGATACCGATATGATTTGTACCAAAAGGGATATTTGTCAGACCTACATAAATCTCTATCTTCACCATCATTGAAAGATTCCTTTCTCTGCAAAGTTACAGCTGCTTGTGTACTGGGGAAGGAGTGTACAGAAAAAGCATTCTGTGTATGAGGCATCTGTAGTGGGGCTAGATGTACACTCTGACCCTAAGATGAATGCGTGTGCTCTGGGCAGTGCTAAATTCCCCAGATACAGGGATGGTTGGGCTGACTGCCCCTTTTCCAAGTTGTACTAATCCCCCTCCCTGCTTTTTGGATTCCTGGAGAGGAGCTCAAAAGCCTCTCAAGAGCTACAGGTGTTCATTCCCTTCCTGTTGATCTACTGACTTCAAGAGCCATGATTTGACCTTTTGCTCTCTTCATATTGACAACAAAATGGACTGTATTTTTTCCCCTTTGCAGCCAGGCAGTGAATTGGATAACTTGGAGGAGATTCTGGATGATCTACAGAACAGTCAGTTACCACAGCTTTTCCCAGATACTCGGCCAGGTGCTCCAGCTGGTTCAGTTGACAAGCAAGCCATTATCAATGACCTCATGCAGCTTACTGGTGAAAACAGCTCTAGCACTTCCACTGGGGCCCAGAAACCAGCAATGAGGATTTCGCAGAACAGTGAGTTTGGATTATAGTTAATCATGCAAGTACAAAAAATAACCATCAGACAAAAGGTAGTATTTGCTTTCCTGCTTTAGGATCTACCAGGTTATGGAGTCAACAGTTGAACATTTGTGATCTGCGATCAAGCAGAACCCTCTGCTGTCTGTGTTTGGAACAGCATGTTAAGCTCATAGATCAGACTGGGCAATTATTTGGGCTCACGGGCCACATAGGGAGTTTTGATGAGGTACCACAGGCCAGGTTCAACCCTACCTCCTCCTTGCCCTCCCCCCCCATGCTCAACAGCTCACCAGAACTCCCCAAGTGGCATGGGGCCATGAATGGGCAGGGAGCAGCATCCAGGAGCAGGACAGCTGAGTGGGGCTGTGATCATGGGGCTGTGACAGCCAGGGGCCAGGGCAGAGCCATGGTCTACAGCCTACGTACCCCTGTCACAGGTACTGTTTTGATGGGCAGGGGCACGCAGGGAGCTGATCACGGCTCTGCCTCAGGCCCAGCCCCATACTGTCACTACATAGTGATCCCAGAGTCTCCACGGACCTGCGTGGGCAGGGTGCACAGCTGATGGATGGAATGGGGATGCAGGCGAAGCTGCTTCTGGGGCCAGGTTCAGGACCTTGGGGTGGTGACAGGATGGGGCCTGGGCCCAGGGCAAAGCCATGATCCACTCCCTACATGCCCTTGCCTGCAGAAACTGTGCCTGTTGCAGGGCCATGAAGGTAGCAGATCACAGTTCTGCCTGGCCTTGCGCTATCGCTGCCTCCTCATCCCTGCCCTGTCCGACTCCTGAACACTGCTCCCCGCCTATCTGTGGCCACATCCAATCGGGCCATCCATGTGGGTCCCACACAGTGTAGTGGGTATGGGGTAGACCCCATGGGTGTCCAGGCAGCGAGGCTGGGTCTCCTGGCAGTGGCAGCCAGAACCCTGCTGCACACCCAGGGGCGGCAGGACTGGTCACTCGCACCATGACCCAGGCTGCCCCCTGTGCCTGGGCTGGGGAGGACCAAGGGACCCGCTGTAGGCTGGACCAAATTCCTTGGCGAAGCGGGTTGTATTTTGCCCATCCCTGTCATAAATGTAAGTGGGATACTCTGTAACCACAGTGTTTCACTGTGCTGAAAGACTTCTTTTGAGGACATAGAAAGAAATTCTCAAAATAAGCGCCTCTGACAAAGTATCGCTTGATATCAATATAAATAATGATAATATTATGTTATCACAGTTTGTTACCTTTTATGCATTTGACATTATATTCTCCATTGTTTTTATTGTTTCTTATAGTAAAGGGGAAACAAAAAGCTGTTTTGGGATTTTTTCCAATTTAAATTCAAACTCATTTTTTAGTTGATTCTCTTGCAAGTTGACTGTTTTTTAGAGTAATCATGTTAACGAACTAGCAATTTACGATTAAAATATTGGTGTCTCCCCCCCTTCCCCCCCACCAAAATAATGGTGTGGTAGTAAGACACAAATATGGTAAAAATAAAGGTAGAAGTAGAGCAGTTTAAGAAGAAAACTGCTAAATATTCTCCTTATGGACTAGAGTTGATACTAAAAACTTTCTAAATTCTATGGGAGACCTGGCCTGACAATCTTGTCCCATGTGGTCTAGACAGCTGCTTTTCCTGAATTAACTGTCTGCCTTGGCTCACCTTGCTTCCTTCTATCTTTCTTCTTTTAATGAGGGTGGGTGACTCATTTCCAAATTCTTTCTGCTACCCAAAGTGAAAGGTTTCAGAAGTGGCTAGTGATTTTCCTGCTTCGGTTCTTGGGTCCCTATCTTAATTGTTCTTTAAGGTATTTCAAAATGGGAATCCAGAAGAAAAGACTACACATCTTTTGTTCTTTTCCTTTAATGGCAGTCCTGTAAGCAAGGCTTCTTATGACTTCCCACTTTCTTCAGCTTTTTTTAATCAGATCATGAATTTGTAATGACTTGCTCAAACTTTACCAAAGTTCTAGAAAATTAGGAACATTAGACAGTTTTACACTTACTTGCTTCTACTTTGTCATATAAATAAAATAATTAATTATTCTTTTTAATGCTATGTTAAATTGTGATAGGAATCTTGGAAACACACTCACATATGTATTTTAAAATCTGTTTCCACAGCTCCCGTTAATACAACAGCAAAGCAGTTCTGAGCCCCAAAAAGTTGTGCTGGGTATTGACAAGCAGTTTCAGAAACAAGGCAGAAGCTCTGCTTCCCTTACCCAATTAGGTCATAAGCCCAAAATGTGATTTGTCCTAGTTTGGTCTTGCATTAGTGTCCCATTCCAGTGGGGTCATTTGCATAGATACGCTATTTAAAGCATGTAGGGAAAACGTGCAGTAAAATAGTCCATGGGTTGTTCTTTTTTGTCTTCATGTATACACAAACAGAGCTAACAGAATTAGTGTTAAATTATATCAAATTATATAAAATGTTTTGCTGAGGATTTTACATTATCATACTAATGAACATTTTGATAACTCATTTTATAGATACACTGTGGCTGCTAGAATTTGAAGCATTCCTACATTTTTTCTCAGAAAGAAAACTCCGTCAAAACTTCATGCTGTTAATGATAGACATATAATCTGAGCATAATAATCTCTTAGCTGCCTTGTCATTCCTGGCTCCCAGGTTTTCCACTTTAGGATCACTGGCTACTTATAAAGCTACATTCATGATTGCTTTCTCTACCTACATGATATATCAAGCTTTGGGTTAGACTTTGTGGTGCCTGCTTAACCCCATCTTAAATCAGAGGGGATTATCAGTCCCTCTGGTAAGCAAACAAAGTATGAAGTTTCAGGATATGATGGCTGGGAGTATATGTCATGCAGTTTAAACAATAACAACAAATACAGGAGGTTCTTGTTATATGGCATTTTGGGATGCAAGGAAAGCAGTGGACATAATATATCTTCACTTTATCAAGGTTTTTGATACCGTCTTCCATGGCCTTCTTACAAGCAAGATACGGAAGTATGGTTTGGATGAATGGACTGTAAGGAGGATAGAAAGCTGGCTGTATTGTTGGGCTCAGTGGGTAGTAATCAATGGTTCAATGTCTAGTTGGCAGCTGTTATCAAGTGGAGTGCCCTAGCGGTCAGTCTTGGGGCCAAATTTGTTTGATATCTTCAGTAACGATCTGGAAGATGGGGTAGATTGCTCCCTCGGCAAGTTTGCAGATGTCACCAAGCTAGGGGGAGTAGTAGATACGCTGGAGGATAGGGCTAGGATTCAGAGTGACCTAGACAAATTGGAGTACTGGGCCACAAGAAATCTCATAAGGTTCAAGAAGGACAAGTGCAAAGTCTTGCACTTAGGATGGAAGAATCCCACGCACTGCTACAGGCTGGGTACTGATTGGCTAAGGAGCAGCTCTCCAGAAAAGGACCTGGGCGTTGAGTCAGTAGTGTGCCCTTGTTGCCAAGAAGGCTAACAGCATCCTGGGCTGCATTAGTATAAGCATTGCCAGCAGATTGAGGTACGTAATTATTTTGCTCTATTCTGCACTGGTAAGGCCGCATCTGGAGTACTGTGTCCAGTTTTGGGTCCCCCACTATAAGAAGGATGTGAACAAATTGGAGAATCCTGTGGAGAGCAACAAAAATGGTTAGGGGGCTGGGGCACGTGACTTACAAGGAGAGGCTGAGGGAACTGGGTTTATTTAGTTTGGAGAAGAGAAGACAGAGGGGATTTGATAGCAGCCTTTAACTACCTGAAGTGGGGGTTCCACAGAGGATGGAGCTAGACTGTTTTTAGTGGCGGCAGATGACAGAACAAGGAGCAGCAAGGGAGGTTTAAGATGGATTTTGGGAACAACTTTCTCACTAGGAGGGTGATGAAACACTGGAACAAACTACCTAGAGAGGTGGTAGAATCTCCATCCTTTGAGGTTTTTAAGGCTTGGCTCGACAAAGCTTTGGCTGGAATGATTTGGTTGGGGTGGTCCTGCTTTTAGCAGGGCATTGGACTAAATGACCTCCTCCAGTCCGTTCCAATCTTTATTTTCACAGAATCATAGAAAAGTAAGTGGAAGGACAAGTAAGAAACCAACATTTTTTGTTTGTTTTTTTTTAAACTAGCTTAGTGTAACTAATCAGTACCTAAGGAACAGCAAGCTGGTTATGTTTGGGAAGTGTGAGAGATGCTAGACAACTGTTGTTATCTACTTGGAGATCACTCAAGAAAATTGCTAGCTTTCCAACAATTGCTTTCTCCTTTAGAGTCAAATTTTAGGCTTTCTAATAAATGCCATTTGTATTTTTTTTCTGTTGAAGCTGATGTTGGAAACAAAAATGCCTTAAAAATTGGCCTCAAAAGAAAAAAGCAGACTGATTTCTTTAAGAAGGCGAATGTTTTTGAATCTCTTTAAATTCAAATGTAATCGATCAAGTAAGGAGAAATTGTAGGGAGAAGTCAACTTAAAAAAATCTACTTTCCAAGTAACCACATTGTCACTCATAAGCAGAGATCCTAGTTTTCTCCGATTTCAAAAAAATCTCCAATTTTCAGTTTTAAAAAAAAAAGTAACCCCAAATCCACATTTTTCCATGATTTAAATGAAACATCACTAATACAGAGACCTATATATAGTGATGTTTCATTTTAATCGTGGATAAATGTGGATTTGGGGTTATTTTAACCAAAAATTGGGCTTTTTTTTTTTAAATCGGAGAAAACCAGGATTCCTCCTCCATAAGAGAGCCCCAAGCGTTGACTCTGAAATGATTGTTACTGAATCATGCAAGTGCCAATGTTTGTTCTTGGCAAACATTTTTAGAATTTAGATAAGTAAGGAAAGTAACAATATTATGAAGAACAAAATACAACCTCGATTTTTATCATGGTATCTTCTTCAGGGACACAGTTTATGAGGGGAAAATTATGAAACTTAAATAATTCCACAATTCTGAACCTCCCATGCTAAGTCATGGGATAAGAAATCAGGTTAATTGCCAATGATAACCTATCACCTGGTGATGCATATATGCTATAGTTGTACTTCAGTAAAGTATTTTAAGTCGTATCATTTGTGTTTTAAAATGTTAATTACTATTTATGGTAATGGAGTATGCTTGTACCATTTTAAAGAACTGTATTGCTTTTTGCAGTGATGTTGGGGTGAGACATCACTCATAGCTATAGAGTGGTTTATGTACTAAGCAGTGTATTTCTACTCCTCTATCTGTGTTTTTTTTTCAATTTTACTGGAACTTTTTTTGTTTTTGTTTTCCTCTTTCTCTGTCTAGCTTTTAATAACCCACGGGCAGGGCAACTGAGCAGGTTATTACCAAACCAGAATTTACCACTTGACATTACACTGCAAAGCCCAACAGGTGCAGGAAATTTCCCTCCTATAAGAAATAATAGTCCATATTCAGTGATACCTCAGCCAGGAATGATGGGCAGTATGATTGGAAATCAAGGAGCTTTAGGAAACAATAACGCAGGTAAATGTTAAATAGTGTCTCCATGTTTGTTAGTTTTTTGTTTACATTGTGTGTGACATAATCAATGTGAGATAACTGCAGATGCATGCACTGTTTATCTAAGTCTAATCAAACATCATTTGCACAGTAAATGTCAGCATATTTTTCTGTGTAATGGGCAGTTACTTGTTGGCACACTAATTTTGCTCCCAGACTACTTCTGAGTGTTGGTTCATTAACCAGTCCCCAAATATACGTCTTTTGCTCATCATGAAAAAGTATTTAAAGATTCAGTGGCTTTATAGTGGGTTACGGAGTTATTCACATCAGCATTCCAGGTTCAAGTATGGCGTAAATTTGGTTTAAAAAAAAATGGTTTTTTCTTCAGTGTACTATGTGAAATGAGTTGGTGGTCTCAGTCCTTTCTTTTTGTTGGCACGTATATCTACTGCAAAATGGCACCTTTTGGGGCCACGAATTAAATGAGCACAGAGAATTACCTGTCTTCTCCACCATAGAAGTAGCCCCTCCAGAACAAGATTTCAGGCACACCGGTGATCTTGCTGCCCGTACTATGCATGTTCTGTGTTTAAAAAGAAAACTTCAGTCTCTAATGTTGTCAGTCAGTCTTCTTTCTTGAATATTAAAATTCACTTTAAGTAAAAAAAAAAAAAAAAAATCTGGGGTTTGTGGATTTTAATTTCTGATGTCTGTAACACAGTCTTGTTTGAAGCACTGGAAATTTGAAAGGAATTTACCTGTTTTAAATTTGTCTGTTGATTGTGCCATGACAATAATGAGCTATGACTATAATAACTGATTTCTTTGTTACATTTAAAACTTACAAAGATACCAAAGAATATACAAAGAATTATCAGAAATGTTTGTGTGAAGTATTTTATCGTAATTGTTTGTCAGTTACTTCATATTTTAGAATGTAAAGGTATGAAATTGCAATGTGAATTTTGAATAGTGAGATGCTGTAAACCTTGTAAAATGCCAACTGTCAATTACGTGTTTATTTTGCATCAGTATCAGAAAATGGGTATTGTATTACTGAGCCACCAGTTAAAGTATATGCTGCTTTTAGAGCGGTATAGAGGTTGTTTTATAAGCTCTCAGGGGAACTGCTTACCTCAATATTGTGCATTATATATGTACCCCTGCCATTTACCTTAGTTTGTGATACCTTGTAGCTGACAGAATAGTTAGAGTAAAAAGAAAACAGGGCATATTGAAGCAAATTTTGCATTTCAGGTTGAAAACTGGTTGCCTACAGGAGTTAGAAAAAAAAGATTTTTCCCTAAGTATTTCTTATTGCACAGTTGTGTTTGAGTAATTATTTTTTAGCATCCCCTAAAATTAGTGTTGCAAACTGATGTTACAGTATCAAATTAGTGAATCTGAACAAATCGTCCTTATGTTCCTATACTTACACAAAATTGAAAAGTGTTTCGGTGCTGTATTATTCAAGTATTATTTTAAGTACCGTACTAGTACTATACCATAAGCTTATAAATTCCAAGTGTAAATAAATTTTATCAGTTGTTTACAGTAGATGTAGGAGGACTTCCCCTAGTATAACCGTAATAAGCTTCTACAAGAATCGGAAAGTTCCTCTGAGTAATTCCCCTTTACCTTTTATTAATTTAAGCTTGTCTGAGTAAATCTTGTAGTTAGGGGGGCTAATGACTGTGAATGACAAGGCTTATTTAAAGGTGTGTGTTAAATGTGAATTAATGTTTACATCTTTATATTTTATACCATGTATCTGAATAACCTATTGTTGCTCAAATCTTCATATTCTTACCCGGCACTTGGAAAGTAAAGCGTTGACATGTATACCAGCAAACGTGATTCATTTCCTGAGGAAGGAAGTCAGAATTATCCACACACCCTCAGCACCTGTTGCGGAGTACATATGGGAACATTTGCTCTTAACAGCTTTCAGAAATGATAAAAGGGTCACCTTCATGTAAATTCTTTAATGCTTACCCTGGCTGAACAGCGTAATGCATGAGTCTGTAGAGTTGCACATCTGGACAATCAGTTGTGATATAGCTAGCTCCAAGTAACTCAACAAACTCCTGTGTTTTTTATTTTTGAATATTAAGGTTATCAACCAATGGGAATAGCTGGAGTTGTTTTCAAGACACGTATCTGTGTCTCACTTTGTTTGGCTTTTGTACAGGAATGATTGGTGGTAATACCCCTCGGCCTGCCATGACATCTGGAGAGTGGGGAGCCCCAGGTTCTGCTGTAAGGGTAACTTGTGCTGCTACAACCAGTGCCATGAATAGGCCAATCCAAGGAGGCATGATACGTAACCCAACAGCCAGCATTCCTCTGAGACCCAGCAGCCAACCTGCCCCAAGACAGATGCTACAATCTCAGGTCATGAATATGGGTAAGCCCTACTGTAGTTGTCATTTCAATTTACTGGGTTGTAGATCATGAAGTAGAAGGTGACAGCTAGCATTAGTTAGAAACTTGATTAAAATTGTGTTCTGCAAGTTAGATGCTTCCCAATGAAAAAAATCCATCCAGCAAGGGCACAACATAGGTGAACTGTTCATTTTTAATGTTAACCACGTGGCCAGGTTTTGATTTTCTCCAGCTGCTCTGTAGTTTCTAGTTTCATAAGAAATAAGGTCCTAAAAGAAAAGAGAGATTTTAAGCACTTATTTTGTACTAGGTCAGTGCCAAAGTAAGTGCATTTGAATATAGCTTATATATTGGATGCTTAGGGTACTTTTTATGACTATCCAGTGTATTTAGACCTTGTTCACTTTTGCATTTCTTATGACAATTTGATGTAGCTCAGTTTGCGAAGTGCCTTAGATATCACAAACATTTTACAAAGTAGGAGATCTATTGGCTAGTAATTTCTTGATGCTTTGAAACGTAACATTGTCCGACATGAAATTAAATAAAAGTCTAAATCGGCATGATAATAAAATAAGAACAAAGGTGCTTTATACAAGTCAAAATGCCCTTTACAGATGAACATGTTGAATGTTTGGTCACTTGTATTTCAAAGCAAGAAGTAACAGCATAGTGGTGACCTTCCACTGTCATAAATGTTTTCTGATTGTTTTTCCTTGCTTAGGGCCCTCTGAATTGGAGATGAATATAGGGGGACCTCAATATAGCCAACAGCCAGCCCCTCCAAATCAGACTGCACCATGGCCAGACAGCATCTTGCCTATAGATCAGGCAACTTTTAGCAATCAGAACAGGTGAGTTTTTAGTAGCAAATCTAAACATCATATTCTACAGAAAACTGTAGGTCCATATAGTATGATCTTAAAGGGAAAGCAAAATCATTTGATGTGTGCATTACACATTTCCAAGGAACAGGATTGTCAGTTTTGGCTTGTGAAAAATGAACGTGCCTACCAACACATTAGTGACTCAGAGTTGCTTCCTGTTGCTGTTTTGCTGATTCAGGCCTTGTATGCACTGGGATTGATATGTCCATGTTACTCCAACTATCACCAGTGCTGCAAGTGAACACGTAGTGGAAAGCATTGATGTGGACAGAATGTCTTTTTACCGTTATCTCATGAAAAATAGTAGGGGTGTGTGTAAAAAAGATGGTAGGGTTGTCTTAGCACTAATGGCTTACTCTACAACATTGTTGTCTGTTGCTATAAGACGCATATTTTTTTTTCTAGTATAGGTCTGATTTCACCTCTCCGTAGAGGGATGTCTGTGTGTATGTGCACATGTGTGTATGTGTCTTAATTACGATAAAATCCTGTAAAGAACTGAAAAAGAAAAACAAAGTGAAATTGAGGCATCCTTCTTAGAATGCTCAGACTTTCCCATTATGTTTCATGTAGTACCAAACATGTTTTTACTGGTATTTGTGAGTGGCAAGAATATTTGTGGGTAATATATTCCATTGGACCATATATAGTTGGATACCACAAAAATCCTTGACTTGCATATTTACTGGACTATCACAGCTACAATGGGGCAGGCACAGGCACTGGGGGAGACAAGGTGTGCGGGGCAAGTGGCAGGGGAGGAAGAACCAGATGCAGGCAGTGGGGGGACAGGCAGGGGTGGGGATCTGATCCCTCCCTCCTCCCCACTCCT
Source organism: Gavialis gangeticus (assembly GCF_001723915.1). Lineage (NCBI taxonomy): Eukaryota > Metazoa > Chordata > Crocodylia > Gavialidae > Gavialis > Gavialis gangeticus. Next base: position 132,258,244 of record NW_017728992.1, on the reverse strand, counting down.
ACTTCGTTGGGATGAATTTAAGACAATCCAATATATAATTTTCCTTGCATAGAATCTAATTATGGAGGGTTATCTTAAATTCAAAGTCAACTTGGATTTGGATATCTACAGTATTTTGTGCCTTCAAAGACTATACTTTAAGGGTAAACATGGGTCTCCAATGATGGGTAATAGGTGGAAGAGAGGAAAGACAAATATTCAACTAGTTTGAATAATATTGCAAATGAATCAAGTATGTCTGGGTGTATTAAGTAGAAACTATGGAGGAGTACACAAGGAGAAATTAGTAAGAAACAGTTGAAAGAAGTGGATTTTGAGAGAGACTTGAACACCTGAAAAACCTTCATTTTCTTACTGAAGGTTTCCATAAAAGATATTAAGTTAGCCTCAATGCTAGCCTTTTCTGTTGCTTTCCCCCTTTTTTAAAATGTGTTTTTCAAATAGTTTACATAATGCTAATCTCCACAGTCAGCGTTCAGTTTGGTTCCTTAGATGCCTAAATGAGACTTCAGTAGAGTGTGAATACTCAGGTTTCAAGGAGTGATTCATATAGGCTGTGCTCCAATATCTATAAAACACATTAGGCACCTTAGTTACGGATGTTAAAAAAAACCTAGAAAGCCATACTAAAGCTTCTAAGCCTGTTCTGAAGCAAATTCAGGTAGTAGACCTAACTCCTAAGCTCCATTTCAATTCATATTCTTGTACCTCAGCTTACCTTAGGTACCCAGAAGGGCCTCCCATTAGGAGCTCAAAGCCTATGCCTAACTCAGACTGACAGAAGAGTCCCCAAACCAGCAAGCTGTACAATAGACTAAGTAGCTGTATCGAGATGAGTGCGACTGTGTGGTATGTGGTGCCTCAGACATGTTTGTGGTGCCACATGCCACACATTCAGCTGTTTTCTGCGCTGCAAGGGAGCAGCGTGGGGGGTTTCTCTGACCCCCTGAATATCCTGGGGGGGAAAGAAACAGCACAAATAAAAAGCCTAGTAGCGCACATGGCAGAGCACACACTGCTCAAAATGAGCCTGGCTGGCCAGAGCCCCACTTCAGCTGTCAGCCAGACTCTGAGTGGTAGGATTACCACTGCTGCAGCCCCAGGAGGCCCCCAAAACCCCAGGTAAGGCTGCTGGGGCCAGTCCAGTGCTGGCCCCAGGCTTCCCTACCCCACCCAGGGTAACCTGCTACGTGCCAGAAGTCACGTGGCACAGGCATTTCCCAGAGACATCTAGCAGTAGCATAAGGTGTTCTGCTATTAGTTGACCTCCGGGAACCAAATGTCCACTCTCACGTGGTCGCGGCCAGTATGGGCACTCTACACCCACCTCCTTCAACTGAAACTGGCCATTGGGCACCCAAGAATGGAAGATCCATGATGCCAGAAAGAGAGAGAGGATTCCAGTCTTGTCATACAACAGTGTATATATGTAACATAGTATAGTTACTGCCCTAAAAACCATAAATAAACCTAGCAGCAAGGAACTGGAACCCAGTTCTCTTTGTTACGAAGTGGGCATCATGACCAGCTGAGGGGGTCTACAGCCCAGGTCTCCATCTTTCTGGTCAAGTGTTCTAACTGATAGAACACTTTTTCTGTACATTGGATATACTTTTGGCAAAAGGCTCAGCTGACTAAGCAGGGCCACTGTATTTTGTATTTTGTACCAACTTCAGTTTCCAGTAGTAATTTGCATTGTTGTGTAGAGCTTATTGCCTATTCCCAGAAGTGCATTGGGCTCTTTTTTCACTCTGGAAAAATTTGGAATGGGGTCACCCAGGAGCATATTTGTGTCCAGGATGCCAGGGTGAAGGCCAGGTGTCTCTAAGGTCCTGACAGCTGCAGGGCTGCAGCTCCACAGAGAAAGGAAGGAAACCAGAGTGAAGCCAGGGAAGCTCTAGAGTCCTGGCAGCTATGGGGAAAGGTGTCTCCCAGCTAAGGAGTTAACCTGCTTGCCTACTCACACCCCCAGAATGTGCCATTGAATGCCATACTAAATGAAGAAAAACTCCCAGATGTGGGGGGAGCTTCTTTCTGCCACATCACTTACCTGCAGGACCTGAGAGCTTCCCTGATGTGATTGCGTGGCTCCCAGGTCCGTCTCTACACAACTTGAACCCACAGCCCGCAGCTGCTAGACAAACAGCATAGACTCTTCAATTCCACACACCCCTACCCCAAGCTGTTTCAGCACCCATCATAATCAGCACTGGGCCTTGTGCCGCCCATCTCCAACTTATAGTTATGCTATTGCCTATTCCAGCACTTTTGTAATAGGGATCAGGGTATAAATATTGGGGTGTGGGGCTTATCATAATAGAGGCTAATTATGCAGTAAGCAGAATGGGGAACATGCAAAATGTTAAATATGCTTAAAATGTTATATGCTTAAAATGTTAAAAATGTTAAAAATGCTTAATAATTTAATAACAATAATAATAGATTACCACAGTGATTACTGCAGGAGGGTCCATTAGCAAGAAACATGTTCATGCATTTAGCAAGTTACTATGCAGGAAACTGCAGACTTTCAAACTGTGCTGGCCATAACCTCTTTTACTTTGGAGTCAAAACTGGAGATCTGGAAGAAGGAAGATCATCTAGTAATATTATCTACATGGTTCTTTCCAGAACCCAAAAGAGAGACCACAAGAAAACCTGGCACCTTTCTAGTCAGTAACAAAACTCTCATTGACTTCAGTCAATTCCAGATTTCACCCAGACTCCTTACCCCAAGGACCTTACAAACTAAAGGGACAGTTGTGCTAGGTATCAAGCACCTTAATTAACATAGGCGACTCTTTGCATATTGTAGACTTCTGGCAGTTTTGAGCCCAGCGAAGAGATTGCCCTTGATTCGAAAGTTTCTTAAATATAAGACAGTTTTTTCCCTAAATAGCAATGGAGGCGGGAAGCTCCTCGTCTTACATTCACATACAAGTAAACTTCATTAAATACGTTGTCTGTCATTAAACAGCTGTCAAAAGCAACATGTGCTCAGTAATGGAAACCAGCTTATGAAGCTGATTAAACACAGAAAACACTGAGCATGGCTATAAAACGCATGGCCCATATTGGGCAAACATGCTGATGAGAACCTTTTTTCTTTTTAGGTGGCCTTAAAAAAAAAAAAAGGCAGGTGTTCCCCTCACAGGGAACTGACACTAGGGTTGGATGTGTTGCAATACCAGGCCAGCACCAAGAGGGCTAGAGCAAGCTCTGACTCTCTCCTGTGGTGCCAAAAATGATAAAATGTTGAGGCATAAGGAAATACAGAGGACCTGAGTGAGGGGTTACATGATAGAGGGTGTGGTTTAGGGGTGTGAACACAATTAAGTTACATAAGAAACATGCAGCCAACTAAGCCCAGGGATGAGGGGGCATTACGCTTTCATAGCAAATAGTATACAAGAGACCCCACACAACAATACTGTATTCAAGTAAGGAGGTAGTTTGGAGGCACACAGTTACAAGAGAGACGCAGGATATGGTTGCCGGAGAAGGGAAGAGTCCAAGATTTAGAAAGACCTTGGAATCCTTTAGGTGTAGTAGTGCTACATGTGACCTTAGCCAAAAATGCTGGGATGCTGATGGGAATCTACCATAAGGATAGGCTAGGCCAGCCCTTATGCATAAGATATATGCTAGTGCCCGTAGCACTCAATGCCAACTCTTTCATGTCATAGTGAGCCACTCCACCCAATATCTTTCAACTTCCACCTCACTCCTACAGCTGAGCTCAGCTGAGCCTTTCTCTCCTATTTCTATTGATTCCTGTGTCTTCACCAACCTTAAATGTCTGGCAAACATCACCAAACAGGGCCCCAAGCAGTTTACCTAGACTCCCTCTCAGCCTGTCGCATATGATTAGTGTGGCCCCACTCTCCATGAGATGGAGTGAGAACAGGTTGCTCTGCACCTCATCTACATATACATTTTTGGAGGATCCCAGAACTTGTGACAAGAACACATGGTTCCAGTCATGAGAGCACTTGGATCTTTTGTGAGGGGTATTTGGAGTACACCCACATACTGAGCAGTGCTGAGCTATGCGGGGGTCACCGTGGCATGAAATGATGTTGATTCTGTTGTTGATTCTGCCCAGCCCAATGACTTGTATGGTAAATCATGAGCCTTTTGTCTTGGAACTAATGTTATGCATTGCATGTACTATATTTAAATAGATAAAAAAGCGCTGCTCAAAAGTATGTTTATGGAGTACCTGTGCTGTTTATTTCAAAGTCATTTTTTTCAATTTTGCCCCTCACTTCTGACCGGGGCAGGGGGAGGGAGGGGGAGGAGGACTGCAAGGGAAAGAAATGGGGGTAGGGAGGAGGCATGTTGCAGAGGGCAGTCTGACCCCACCATTTTTATTTTCCCTGTCAAAACATTTGGTGGTAGGGAACAAATTCAAAGCAAACCTCCAAATAATTAGATTCTATATGTGGACAATTATAAATTCACAAATCTTCCATATATAGAATCTAATTACTGGGGGAGAGTCATCTTGTATTCAGGATTGTCTGATACTTGAATGAATACAGTAATAGTGACAAATAATGTTATTTGGTTTCAGTAGTTTGCTACTAAATTTAATTTAGGTGGTAGACGGATGCATATTGAGAGCTTTAACTGTAGTATTATGAGAGACATTTAGCATCAGAGTTTAGATTTAGTTTCTCATTTTGTATAAACCCTAGCTTTTGCTGTTCTTTACATCACTTAAAGCAGTCAAACTGTCTTACACATTGCAATTATACAATGATTTATCGCTTTATCATTATGCGCCAGTTCTCCTTCATCAGGTTAACTTGTTTAATCATCTCTTGATGATGGACTGGGTTTCATAATATTTATGGTATTGTATATAAGTGTATATATTGTATATGTAATGATCTCTACTTTACAGAATAAAGAAGTTGACAAGTTGTTTGGCAAACTAGCTTTAAATTGGGGATGGTTTATAATCTGATTATTTTCAGGAATCATATATCATACAGTTTATTACAAACTTAAGTCATCAGAAAATAATATAGTGTTTTAGACGAGAGTTAAACATTAATTAATATATACCAAAATTATGGACTTTGAAGAATAAACAGAAGCTGTGAGGGCTTCTAGGTATTTGACATCCAAAACGGTAACAATTCCTGATTTTTGTTGTAGTTGTCATTTTATATATATATATATATATATATATATATATATATATATATATATATATATATATATATATATATATATATATATATATATATATATATATATATATATATATATATATATATATATATATATATATATATATATATATATATATATATATATATATATATATATATATATATATATATATATATATATATATATATATATATATATATATATATATATATATATATATATATATATATATATATATATATATATATATATATATATATATATA
>NW_017728992.1:132245590-132247795 GCF_001723915.1 Gavialis gangeticus | reverse complement strand
CAAAATTCCTAACCTTTCCCAGAAATTAATTGATGACAAGAAAATAGGGAAAAATTTCACTTCCTTTGCTAAGCTAATGACTATATATATATAGGGCAGTGTTGTGTTACAAGTCACTTTTTAAGTTGTTCATTAGCTTAGCAAAGGAAGTGAAATTTTCCCTATTTTCTTGTCATCAGTTAATTTCTGGGAAAGGTTAGGAATTTTGTTTTTCTGTGATTGATTAGTTTTTTTTCTTGTACAGTGGTTAAAAGATGTAAAATTATATATGTATGTGTGCTATTTTGTATTTTTATAATTTATTCAGTAAATGTGGAAGATGAGAAGATATAATCTTTTGTCATCTTTCTTGATACATATTTTTTTTTCCAGTGCATACCTAACAATTTTTAGCTTTCCCCACCCTTTGGCCAGTAGATTAGCTTCTCATTGGCAAATAATATTTAGTATATTATGAAAGTCAAAAGTATTTTATGTCTTTTCCAAGCTGTATGCATTGTCAGAGACAGCCCAAGAGGTTCAGCATTATCTCCCTGCTGAGTGACAAACCTTGACATTGTGTCTAATTATCTGGGGTAGGACATTTCTATACAACATGTAGAATAATAAATCTTGCAGTGTCAACACATCTCGTACTCTATATGGTCTGTTCACATTAGTCTGTAAATCTGTCTAGTGTATTTTAGATTTTTTGTGTATGGGATACCTGTTATAGAGAGTCTAAACAAGAATTTAAGCACCTGAAATGGGTACCAAAATCCAAAATTACAATCCAGACATCCCTTGTCACAGGTATGACCTGGACATGGGAGTTCAGGGCTCAGAAGCCAAGGGTTAACAAATATCATATGTCCAGAAACTAAAGCCAGGGGTCACAATACTGCATGTGTCGATCTAAGTCCAGTGCATCACACCTCAGTCAAGAGGTTCTGTGGTTAAGGTTAGGTGTTAGGGAATCCCATACACAGGATTGGGTAAGCAGGGAGTAAAGTCCAAGGCAGGAAGAAGCCTGGAGCAAAGCTAAAGACTGGGTAAGAGGGTCCAAAGCAGAGGCAAAATAGGAGTCTGGCAGGGGTTCTGACAGGTTCCAGACAACAGCAGGAATACAGGAGTTGGGGAAGGAGATCTGTAACGGGTACTCAGAATACTGTTTCAGGGTCAAGACGCTGTAGGAAGTGGGAGGGTTTTATAGCTTGTGGCCCCCACTGGTTCTTCCATGTCACCTGATCCTCTGTTAGGAACCTCCTGGGAGGGCCCAGCCTGAGCTCGAGCAGGTGCATAGCTGGTCTTCTAGTGATCCGAAAGCCTGGCGCCTCTGCCTGCAGGCACCATGGGTAGGGGTTTGAATTCTAGGAACCCTGACACCCCTGTTCCACAGCTGTTGCCCCAGGAAGTTCTTTCCCTAGTCTCCTCCCTGTTTGACCAGAAGTTTCCATGGATGTCTCCAGTTCTGTTTTCTGCACATGGCTAGAAATGCCCTAGTCTGATCAGCTGGAAGTCCGGTTTGGATCCAAAAACTACCACAAATGACATCCCAGAGAGAGAGGTGAGAGTACAGACACACCTCTGTGCTTAGTGTTCCCAAGCTTCTGGTGGCTCACCGCTTAGTGTATAGGGTTTTTTTGCATAATCCTTCTGAAGAGCCCCCATTTCACTTGGCATTGTACAGGGAGCCCAGGTACCTTCCTTAGGGAGCCTGGGCACCTAGAAGTTAGATGCTGTGGACTCTAACTTGAGAAGGAAATAAGACTCTCTGGATATGTCTGCAAGTCCCTGCATTGCAGACTTCTTAGACTGGGGAAGGGAAGAAGATGAGTGTGCAAAAATGTGGATTAGCTACCAGAGAAGGTGATCAGCTTCAGAGGCTTCACTGGCCTTCTCTGTAATAAGGTAGAAGAAAGGCTTCCTTGTCTTGGCAAGGTGAGTCTTTGCATGAATAGTGTGATAAGTGAGGCCAATAGTAGTGGTTAAGTGTCCTCCCGTTCTTAAGGATGCTTCCTTTTGGAGTAAGCTTCTCCTGTCTTTTGGTAATAGTATTTTTCTCCAGCCTGTGTAATTTGGAGTTCCTAGTAAAATAATTCAAAAGGCAAGAATTTTTATATCTTATAATCATCCTAGAAATACTTGCCTCTCTCAGATTTCCTGGACCATTACAGTTACAACATTACTTCAACACTAGTAAAAAAAAAAAAAAAAAAAAATAAC
>NW_017728992.1:132235063-132240590 GCF_001723915.1 Gavialis gangeticus | reverse complement strand
AAAAAAAAAAAAAAAAAAAAATAACATTCATTCTCTCTCTGTTTAGTCTTGTTTCTGCCTTTGACAAATGTATTTTACACTGACTTCTTCCTTATTCCTTTGATCCTATTTTGTATTTGCATCTCCCTTTGTTACTTTTAGCCCTGGTAACTTGACAGCTGTTCAGGTGCTTGGGAACTAAATTTTCCATTTGGAGATTACCAAGCAGAATTGGCAGCTGTGGAAATAGTTGCCACCTGTAGTATGGGACTTGTTAGCTCAATTTGTGAGAAATAATCCTTTATCTAAATTAAGTACTCTTCTTCCAGCAGCTGTTTACTCATCTTATATTCATGTTTTCACAGGCAACCATTTGGCAGCTCACCAGATGACTTGCTGTGTAATCATCCTTCATCAGAGTCACCAAGTGATGAGGGGACTCTCCTGGATCAGCTTTATATGGCACTAAGAAATTTTGATGGCCTAGAAGAAATTGACAGGGCTCTAGGAATACCAGAACTGGTTAGCCAGGTATAATTGATACTAATGAATTCTAAATATACATTTAAAGGATAAAATCCCCTGAAGGTCAAGGAGATGAAAATTCATGTTACACGCAAACACTTTTGGCAGTTTGGAAAATAACATGATTTAAGATTCTGATCAGTAGGAAAAATTGTGTGAGGCCTTAAAAATTACATTGCATTTACATCATATTTGTATTATAAAACAAATTTCTGTTTCTTTGTAAAACAAAAAGTGTTTTTACCACAACCACCTAAAACCTTGTAGGTTTACAGATAGAAAAATCCTTACATATGCCCAAAGTACTTAAACTTCAGGCTTTCTCCCCTTTCCTACAATTCCTGTTAACTTTCAGTTGGTTCTTCTCAATTACAATGCCACACAATGTTGATTTAACATGATAGAAATATAAAAAAGGCTTAGGAAAAATTATATGCTGATACTTGATCACTGTTGTGTCTAATTTCTAATTCAAGGTGCATTATCAGACTGTAACATTAAGATAGACAAGTCTGTAACATTGTCTGTAACATTGAGACAGACACACTTGTGCTTGTGGCTCAGTAATATGCAGCCAATCATCTCTCCCCATTTTGTGTGAGAGTAGTACCTACTGAAATAACTCAGTGTGTCATATATGACCTTTTTTCTTTCCCTGTATCTGATTCTTTATCTGTAAAATACTCTAGTTATAAAAGAGAGCTCATAAAGTCCTGAGTTGGACATAAGAAAAATCCATCTATGGATATCTGGTATGACACTGAGCACAGTGCAGTGCTTCATTAGAGACAAGATTTTGATTAACATTTATTTCAGTAGTCAAAACTATCACATATCTCCACCAGCAAGCTCCTAATGAACAGTCCCCAGCTCCAGTAATTCAGATCCATGGTGAGACTCTGGAGAATGTTGAGTATTTCCTGTACCTCAGCAGCCATCTCTCTCAGAAGACTGACATCAGTGAAGAAATCCAGCGTTGCCTCAAATGTACAAGTGCAGCCTTTGGACACTTGAAGAAATGGGTGCTGGAAGATAGTGACATCAGATCTGAAACCAAGATCATGGTTTAACAAGCAATCATGGCTCCCACCTTGCTGTATGGAGCTGAGACATGGACAAACATACAGGACACATCTAAAGATGCTGGAGAAGTACCATCAACACTGCTCACAAAAGATTCTCCAAATCCAATGGGAAGACAGATGCACTGACATTAGTGTCCTCTTGCAAGCAAACACCACGAGTATTGAGGTGATCATCATCCAACATCAACTTTGTTGGACCAGCCGTGTCATCTGGATGTCCGACTCCAGACTCCCGAAGCAAGTTTTATTCTCCGAGCTTAGCCAAGGCATGCACTCTATGAGGAGGGGAGAGAAAACACTTCAGGGACGTCCTCAAGGCCAACTTAAAAAATGTAACATTGATGTCAGCTCATAGGAGACTGTCTCCCAGGACTGCCTTAAATAGAAGGAGAGTGCTGCAGGGATCTCAGTACTTTGAAACCTCACAACAACAACAAGGAGATGTAAAAGCAGGAGCAGCAGAAACGACATATCACAGACCAAACCAAGAATCCAGCACCATCCAACCCACATGGAAACACGTGTCCAAGCTGCAGCAGAATCTCTCGATCCCAGATAGACCTCATCAGCCATCTTCAGACCCACAGATAAGACAATCATAGAAGACGATCATCCTTAACTGTGAGGGATTGCCAAAGAAAAAGGAGGGAGAGGGCTGAATAGCTACAACTGTACTGCTAAAGAACAAGTGTCAAAAGTAATACTTTAGCTGAAGTAGTACGTGCATGTCTTATTAAGAAGTATCTCTATGGAAATGACTTTAAGCATTTTACAAATGTACAGGAAACTATCCAATTTCAGATTTTAAAAATATTATTTACTAATACAAAGATTTTAAAGGAGTATAAGGTCTTGTCTTCACTAGAGTATTTAACCTCCAGCCAATTGGATTCACAGGGTGGATTACAAATGATTATACCTGGAAATAGACATTAGGGAGTGTCTAGACTATTTTATAGAAGTGTGTCAGCTACCTCAAGTTAAGAGCCAACTTCTGAGTAGCTGGGGGCATGGCCCCCAGGCCATATGCTGTACAACTTGCTCACCATGCCCCTCCCTCCTTCCCCTCAGCAGACTGTGTTGGTGCCCCTATGCCGTGCATGCTGCACCATGAGGACCTGACTCTTGGTGCACCCAGGAGAGGGGCTGGCAATGGAAGCAGGAGCTGGGAGATGCTAGCAGCAGCAACTGCTCAAGTGGTGGGGGGGAATAGTGCTCACTCTGGAGCCCAGGGGCAGCAGGTTAACTTAACTGATGACATCTACACTCCAGTTCAGTTCAATTGATGATGGGGGAAGTCCTTGCCATTTATTTATAGTTTCTAGTCATTTTACTTTCAGATTCTCGAGCACTAGCACAATGCAGCAATGTTCATACTGAGAAGACTGCAGGAAGTATGTAGCTTCAAGGAAGAGATACAGATGTGTGCCTTTCTTAACGTATTATGGAAACAATTTAATTCATCTTAAGTTTCATTTAAACAATCATAAAAAATGTACCTATCTTTAGGAGTAAATTTGATCCAGTTGTATGCATTTGGTAAAGGATTTTTTGGCAGGGAGGCTGGGCTTTTAGACTGAAACAATCCCAATGATATTTTTTTTTACTACATAGTTAAAGTAGGTATACTATAGTAAAGGTTACATTTTTTACTACCTGTTCTTATTTTTATGTTTCTGCAGAGCCAGGCTGTAGATCCAGAGACATTCTCAAGTCAGGATTCGAACATCATAATAGAACAAAAGGCACCAGTTTTCACTCAACAGTATGCATCTCAGGCTCAAATGGCCCAGGGTAGCTATACACCCATGCAGGATCCAAACTTTCACCCAATAGGACAGCGACCTGGTTATCCAACGCTGCGTATGCAAACTAGGCCTGGTCTCAGGCCTACTGGTATAGTGCAGAACCAACCAAATCAGCTGAGACTTCAACTTCAACATAGACTCCAAGCACAGCAGGTATTCCGTGTTTACATGTTAGCTATGACAAGTTCAGTCAGAGCACAGTTGTGTAGCATAGCATAAATATATTTACTTCAACTAGCTCTGGATATTCTTATTCCTGAATATGTTCTCTGTCTTATGTATTACCTTCAATTCCAAATCTGAACTAGAAGTATTGGCCAGAATGAATTCCCATAGGAGAGTACATATTTTAACTCGTACAAGAGAATGGTACATATTCTCCTTGTTTACTGCTTCTGCAACTTTTCTAGCCTGTCATTATCTTTTCTGTAATTACATGGTGTAAAAAATGTGCATAGTTTTTTAGTCCTAGTCTCACTAGACCTTTGTGCAAGGTTATAATGGTGTCTTCTGATGCATAGTCACCTGCTTACTTATTGAGACACTGTCAGCTACCTTAAAAATTTCTCTTGTCACTATCTCCACCTTCTGACCATTTTAAGTTATTGTTCCCTTTGTTATTTTTTTACCACCATATTTTGAGTACTGATATAAATAAAACATGGTAAAACATATTATTTGTGGGAAAAATACTGTTTCGGTCTTAAAAGATCAAAGTTATGAAGGAGTTACATTTGGAAGACTAATATGTATAATGTAATAATATTTATAATGGGGTATGTGTGTGTAATTGCTATAGCATAATATCTCGTTATGTGATTTTTTTTACAACAAAAACAATAACACCTAACTATGATTCTGCCAGAACCTGCAACAAGTGTAGAATGTAATTTCCCATTTGGTTTTCTTCTGATTTGTTTTGTTTCTTCAGAATCGCCAGCCCCTGATAAATCAGATCAGCAGTGTCTCCAACATGAACCTGTCTCTGAGGCCTGGAGTACCAACACAGGTGAGGGACGAGGTACTCTCAGTACTTCTGTATTTATTCCTTTTATTTTCCAATTTGTTTTAAGCTTAATTTTTCCCAAAAGTTAGGCTCTTCACTCTAATTACAATGCTAATAATGCATAATAAATGCAAAGAATAAATCACAGCATTTATTGCAAACAATAAATCTCAAAATCACAAAATGCATAAACAAAAATGCATATAAACTATGTGGAAGTTTGGTTATTGAGGGGTGTGGAAGGAATACTTGTGTAATTCCATTTTAACCTGAGTTCTTCTCCTATGAAGTATGATGTGCTTTGAATGGCTTAATGTATGAAGATTTGAAATCGTAAGATTTCAGTACTAATGTCATTTATAACATTAATAGTTATGGAATTCTTCTTTGGAATTCTGTCAGAACTAGTGCTATGCACTTGTACCTTCCAATTATTTAGGTGTCTGGTAAAGAAAGGAACTTCAGTGTTATTGGTCGTTCCCATATATACGCTTCTTCTGTTTCACTTATTTATTACTGTTTATTGATATACCTTTTGTCATTTCTGCCACAGGGACCTCTCAATGCACAGATGCTGGCCCAGAGGCAGAGGGAGATACTGAGTCAGCACCTAAGGCAAAGACAGATGCACCAGCAACAGCAGGTGCAACAGCGAACTCTAATGATGAGAGGACAGGGTTTGAATATGACACCGAGCATGGTGGCCTCTGGTGGTATACCAGCAACCATGAGCAACCCACGGATTCCACAAGCAAATGCACAGCAGTTTCCATTTCCTCCAAACTACGGTACTGGACTTAGATCCCCAACATCTTTCACCAGTCTTTTCTCCCCAGTGTCCCCCAGTCCTGGGTCACAGCTCCTCTCTCACAGCTCCTTGCATGGCTCCCAGATGAATCTGACTAACCAGGGAATGATGGGAAACATGGGAGGACAGTTTGGGCCTGTCATGAATCCCCAAATGCAGCACAGTACCTTCCAGTTTTCTAGCTCAGGTACCACCTTTTCTCTGAGTGCAGGTCTTACTGAAGAATGGCAGAAGTGTGTGTGTGTATATTTATTTATATGTATACATGCATACGTGTGTGTGTGTGTGTGTGTGTGTACAAGCCTATATATATATA
>NW_017728992.1:132215471-132234756 GCF_001723915.1 Gavialis gangeticus | reverse complement strand
TATATATATATAGGCTTGAAAGGCTCTGAATTCTGACCAAAAGAAACAAATCAATATATATCCTTAAAAGGCAGATGAATAAAGATATGCTAATTGTTATCAGTGTTAGTGGATAAAACAAATGAGTGCTGGAAAAAACCATTCAGAAGTAAAGCTATACAGAATTCTTTTAAATCATCTTTATATTGGTTTGTTCTTACATAGTGGTCATGAGAGATTAGTTAATATCAGGTATCACCTTTAAATTGTAATAGTTTGTCTGCATGTTTTAATGTCAAATTAACAGCCTAACCATTGACTTTTAGATAATAAAATTTAATACATAAAAAGGCTTCCATCTCCGTGTCCCCAAGCCTATATGTATCTAATGGTTGATGTCATTCCAGCCTTGTTTTTAACTAAGCTGTTTTCTGCTTTGCTTGGAGGGGGTTGTAGGGAACAGTTATAACTTATCATTTACTGCAGGGTCGGCAACTTGTGGCCCACAGGCCAGATCCAGCCAGCAGGCCATGGGGCTTTGGGAGTGTGGGGGCTTTTCTTGGGTCACAGCAGTGAGAACTGGTGACAGCAGCAGCCAGGTCTTGGCACACACCTGCCTCTAACCTGAGTTGTCATTCTGGCCCCCAACTAGAAAAGGTTGCCTACCACTGATTTGCTACCCAGCTTTGACCTTTCCTTTTACTGTGCAGCTGTTATAGGTTATATCCTTTGCATGCTCTGCTACAATAATTAACAAAAAACAATTCTACCTAATACTGATTTTTTTTTTTTTTTTTTTTTTTAATTTTCTGTCTCTCCTTCTGATATAATATTAATAACACAAGTTTTTAAACAATTGTAGTGCTTTCCATTCCCAGAATTCAGTTTTGTTTATTGGGGTGATTGAGCCTTAATATTCTGTTTTTATGATCGGGAAACTGAGGTACAAAGAGGTTATGACTTGCCCAAAGGGGAACACAGACCCAAATCTGGGAATAGTTTTCCTACTGCTTGTGTCCCATTTCTTCTTCACCAGACATTGGTGTCTTTAATTGCTTGAGCAGATATGCATATAAAATAAGCTGGCAAAATATTTTCTGCTGCTTTTGGGAATATGCCTTTTAAGAATCAGATTTCCACACTTATGAGAGGATAATTTTGATTCATTTTGTATAAAACTCTGGGTAGTAATAACTCTGTATCTCTATCAATTAAAAATGGATAGAAGTTTAAAAATATTTGGTATGAGGGAGAGAATTTGGAGTGCACTGTTGTAGTGGGTGGGTTTTTTTCACTATATGTTTTAGGGTTTTTCCCCTAAAATAGACATGTCCAGTAAAATTGCTTGTATTATACGTATTGTAAATATGTTCAAAAATTTTATGCAGCTTTACCCTATGAAGCCAAGCAGGCAGTTATGTTCTGTTAAGTTATTCTTGTTAATATCAATGAAAGATGCACAGGTGTCTTAGAAATGTTTAATAATATATCCTGGTAATTAAGGCCAAGATTCATATTGGTCCCTTAGGCACATGCACATCAGTGTTGTAGTGCCCAAGGATCAGGCTATCAGTTTGTACTTGTTTACAATGTACACTAAGTAAAAATGACCTTTTATTCTTTAGGAATAAGTCAGCAACCTGATCCAGGCTTCACAGGGGCTACCACTCCCCAGAGTCCACTGATGTCCCCAAGGATGGCTCATACTCAGAGTCCTATGATACAGCAGTCTCAGGCTAACCCTGCCTATCAGTCCTCTACAGAGATGAATGGATGGGCACAAGGGAACATGGGTGGGAACAGGTAAATCTACATAAATAAAAATGTATCATTTCATATGAGAAAAGTATGCCTTTTTCATGTAAACTAGACTTCACATGAAAAATATTTATTTCTTATCTTTACCTTGCTTACTAGAGGTCTTACTGATGCATCCAGCTGTACATGAGCTGGATTTGTAATTTAACAAAATAGTAATTCTTTATTCTGTACATTAGCTATGTACTTCCACAAGAGATGGCTGAGGGCTTACCAGTGTTCACCACACAGTACCCACTGCACACTAACATTAACATTCTTTTGGGTGCATCTACACTTCATATTATAGTATTATCTACCTCACTGCCTTGCCCGAGTGTTTGCACCCTGCTTACCCTGGCTTATCAACGTGTTTGCCTTCTCCTCTGGGATCTTAGTGACTAGACATTACTTCCTTATTCTGATGCTGCAGTGCAGTCTGTTTTGGTCCCTTAATGCTTTCAGGCACCTGGGATCAGCATATAACTTTCATTTTATGTTAGTACTGAGCCATGCCTTGTGTATGCAGTGGAAGTATTTTGTTTTAATAGCAGCACATGGCTCCATCAAAACATCTTTAGCAGTCAAATCTTTCCACACCAGATTGGCTTGTGACTGATGAGTAGCAACTATAAGGGTGAGTTTCTTGGTGATGGCCACATGTTTCTAAATGGAGGGCTGGTGTACAACGGCTGCAGTTCTGGGCTAATCTCATTGCAGATGTCCAGGAAAATGCACTTTATCATTCTGAAGTGCTGAAGCTACTTTGGGCACCCTAGGTCTACAGGATTGTTTCCTCCTGCCAGTTTACACTGGCTTCTCATGCTTAGAAGCGGTGCTGCATAAGCACCTATGTTGCCTCATTGTCATTGTAGTGTCAAACTGCAGCTAATGCTTCTTAGAAGCACAGCAATTGGCTTGCAAATTTGCAGCTGTCCAGCATCAATATGTCAAGTATATTTGCATAAGTATGTCAGCTGTTTATTTGCAGTGACAAGAATTGCAATGCAGAATGGTGTTTCTACCCTCATGGCTAGATAACCATTTGAAAACAGTGCCAACTAGCCCAAAAAAGATGTGATTCATAGGAGGGCAGGAGAAAATCATGGGATTTTTTTTTTTAGATTGCCCCCAGTTCCAGAACTGTAGTTTCTTCTAATTGGCCTCTGGTATCTATCCCACAATAGGCTGTGGTTAAAATTCTACAGCACATAGGTTTCATCAACATTACCAAAATATAGCGTGTACTTTGTACTCCTGTTTGAAATTTTTAGTAAGTTCATCACACAGTAACTACTCTGTGATAACATTTAAATGAGTGCATTTGCACTTCATATTATAGTATATGCCTCTGGTGCCTTGCCACAGTGGTGACACTGAGCTTATTGCAGGGGATGTTCCCCAGCAAATGGAAGAGATTATTTGTATGCAAGTAAAAGCCTGTGTGGCCATGACTGCTGCAAGTCAACCACTATGCAGCATCCTGACTGACGTAATCCTCCCCATGTAGACAAGCTCTTAGTGGGTACATTTACACATGAATATTAATGTTATACAATAAACTCCAGCACACTCATTGCTCTCGAGTGCAGCATTTACACGTATGCCTGGGGCCACAGCACATTAAGCTGGAGCGATGCAGCCCCAGCTGGCAGGAGGCCCAGAGGGTCAGCCTGCCAGCCCAGGCCTGCTTCTGTCCAGCTCAACATGCTGCAGAGGGGGCTAGGGCATTAGGGTGCCTACAGTGTGGGGCTAGCCAGCAGGCAGCCCCACACTGTAGCATCCTCGTGCCCTAGCCAGTCCCAGTTACTGTCTATAAATGTGCTGCAGTGGAGTTAATTCATTTACTCTCTAGCCTAATAGCATCACTCATACAGACGGTGATGCTTTACTGCGGATCTAATTAGACAACTCCGCAGTAAGCATTTTGTGTAGGTGCATTCAGTTATACTTACATTGATGACATACAAGTAGTAACTTGTTTATTCATTGAAAAGAGAAAGGGCCAGTGAGTAAATATTGGAACTCATGTAGGACTTCCTGAGATGTAGTTCTAGTATGATTCACCCAGAATGGGAATTTCTACTCCAGCCTGCACTAAATATTATGTAAAACTTGGATGGAAACTTTTGCAGCTGGTTCTTCTTTAGCTGTCTTCCATCTTGAATATAATGGACATTTGCCTTCCTATGTCTTACAGGACTCTGTTTTCAAAATGTGATGTTTGAAGTCAGTCAGCAAAAATCTCTGCACATTAGCATGCCTGTATTTGTGAGACCACTTGCTATAAGTGTACATGTTAGTCTGGTATTTAAGTGTGCAAATGGCCTTCTAAAATAGTCCTGCAAAATGAGCAAGAAAACTAAGGACCTGATGAAGAATTCCTTGCATTCAAAAGCTTGTCACCTCTATCCCAACTATGCTGTAGGTCCAGTTAGAGATATCACTCTTAAAAAATCCTTGCCTTTCATGTGAAGACTAATTAACCCAGATCTACTCAACCACACTGTACTGTGATGAGCATTGCGGGGAGGAAAGGGCATTTTACTTTCCCTCCAAAAATTGCTCTCCCAAGGCTATTAAACATATGCAGTGAGTAGCCCTTAATACACGTAAATGTCTGTTATGCGCGCACACAACAGATTTGTAGCCTCAGACATAGTTTCATAGTTAGTAGGGTCAGAAGGGACCTGAGCAGATCATCAAGTCCGACCCCCTGCCATGGCAGGAAAGAGTACTGGGGTCAAACAACCCCAGCAAGGTGATTTGTCTAGCCTTGTCTTAAAGACCCCCAAGGTAGGACTTTGCTGGATATAATAATTGCCCATGCAAACAAAGATGCACATTTTTTTGTACAGCTATTAAGCCTTTGATTTTTAAAAAGTAGCTCACAGACATCAATGGTGGCAAAGCAGGCTTTCTTTTAAAATTAGTGTATATTACAATGTGGATCAGTTTGAAGAATTGCAAAACAGAGTTGTTTCTTGGTGGCTTCAGTATTCTATGTCTGACGCATTACTTTTCCATTCCTTGCTGTAGCATGTTTTCACAACAATCCCCACCACATTTTGGGCAGCAAGCAAGCACCAGCATGTATAATAACAACATGAACATCAGTGTATCCATGGCAACCAACACAAGTGGTATGAACAACATGAACCAGATGACAGGGCAGATCAGCATGACCTCAGCGACCTCTGTGCCTACATCAGGGTTGTCCTCCATGGGTCCTGAGCAGGTGAGAATTTAAGGACATGGAACCACAGCTAAAGGATTTATTTGACATGTATATTTTTGGGTAGGTAAGATTAGCTGTAAGTGCTGCAAGCCATTGTATTGAATTTACTGGTCTATTTTGAAAATGGTTATACTACAAAAAGGAAGCCTTTGTTTTAGTTTTATTTTAAAAAGACTTAGACAACTAATAGAGTAGAGTACCTGTAACATCTAAATTTCCAGTTCACATCCAGTTCTAGGCTTTCATTCCCCTGATGACCATAGTAACCTTTCATAGTTGGTTAGGGGTTTGCACCTGTTCCAGTTCATCTTTCCCTGAACATGGGTGACCAAAACATACAGTAGTTGACAGCAGGGCTCACATGTGCATAATGGAATTAATATTGCTCTGTTTATACTAAAGTTTTCTCACTTGATACATCCTAGGATCATTTCCATGTTCTCACAGACATATTGCATTATTCTAAAGGTTTACATACTATTGAGGTCAAACTAGTGGTTCTGTAGTTGCCCAATCAATTTATGTTTTCTTTTATTAAGTACAGGTGCTATGTTTGCTGTTTTCCAGTTATTTAATACCACCTTTGAGTTATTTATTCTTACAATCAGACATACAATTCCGTTTGCCAGTTCTTTCAGCATACCCAGCTGTCTCAGTTTTGCATCCACTGCAGTGAAAGCCACTTTACTAGACATCATTCTCACTAGTCATCCTGCTGTCTTTGCTCCTGTGCAGAACACTGTCATCCTGTTTCTGGAAAATGGAGTATTTTGGGGGCCATGCCTAGATTATCTTTATACTTAGTCCCATCCTCCCTGGATATTGGCCCTATTTTTTCATTTATTCCTTTTTTTACTTATGTGTCTAAAGAGTCTATTTTTTTAACATTCTTTGTGAGTTCTAACTTACCTGAACTTTTCCCACTTAATACCTCTGGGACAGAACAGTCTCTGCTAATCACTCCCTCTTCTCCATTTCTTTTAGGCTCCCTGCTTTTGTCTAATATCCTTTTAGAAATCATTATTCATCCAGTTAGGTCAGGAATGTTTCCCTACATGTTTTCTTTCTCTTGGTTGCAAATTCTGGATAGTATCTACATTTTTTACTTAAAGAAGTTCCCAGGTTCCTCCACAAAACATGTTTAACTCCATGAGTTCTTCCATCCAATTTACTTTCTTAAGTTCTTTTCCTTAATTTCTCAAACTTTGTCCTTTTGAAATAAAAACTTTAGTCATTGAATTATCTTTTGTTTAGCTACGAATAAATACATTTTTGCTATCACTCAGTCTAAAATTTGATCACTCAATTTTTCACAACCAGTTAATTTATAATGTCTTATTACATACGGGGCATGTGTACACACGCAGTTAAATTTAATACACCTTTGCTTAAGATGTATTAAATCTATTTAGGCATGTGTCTACACATGGACACACAGAAGCGCATTAAGGTGCGTTAAATTTAGGCACAAGTAGCTAAGTCGCATTAGTGCATATGCAGACGCACTAATGTACGTTAACATGATGTCTGTCCATTGATGCATACCACGTTAATGTGCATTAGCGCATCTACATGTGTGGTAATGCAACTTAGCTTGATACCTTGCTTTATGCAGGTATCAAATTTAGGCTCACATAGCCTTAAATTGCCATTTTAAGGTGTATTTAAGGGCACACATGTGTAGACATACACCATTAATGTGCCTTAGAAATGACAGTTTTAGGCTAAGTCTGCTTAAAAGTGGCACATGTAGACGCACCCACTGGAACCAAATCTAGAATAGCACCAACTCTTGGTTCTGTCACTGTGAAAAAACAAATGGATGCTGCAATTATTAATAGTATTTGTACAATATCTGGGAAATTTGAGAATATTTTCCCCAGGTAAGGTTTAATGTAGTAATACTAATTAAGCAATGGAAGATGAGAATACACATGTAAGGATTCCCCACTTTTCCAACATTACCCTGAGAGCTTTTCTTGAGGCAGAGCCTGACTTGATGACCGCTTTTTATTTATTTATATTATCTCCACTTCCACATATCCTTTTAACAGATGGCTTCTTGCTTAGCGTCACTTTTTTTTTGGCGCGCATTACAGATGGTACTTACAGATGGGTTTGTCATGTTACCTGAGAGGTTGCATATAGCAAAATATCCCTTAGTGCTGGATCACCTGTGACACTGACACTGTAACAGATAATGGTTTCTTTTGATGTAAAGTGCTACCCTTTACCCATTTATCTTTAGAGAACAAACTGTAACTTTTATTTTAACGTTTCGTTTGCATAATTCCTTTCTCCAAATTTTAGTAATACCAACTATATCATGTTATTTCTTATACATTAACTTTTCCAGCTCCATTTGTTATTACCTAGGCTTCCCAGAGCACTATATATTGAGAGTTTTAAAAATGTCACATTTGGGTGCAGGGGCAGTTCTGGGGAGGGGATGAGGCGACAGTGTTGCAGTTCCTGTTTGATTCCTGCTCCACCCAACCTTTAAAACCAAGAGGGGAAGCAGCATTTCTGTTCAGACAGTGCTGACAATCAATTGATTTAATGGCTTATTATACTGTACCTGATTACTACTAATCTCTTCACTTCAGTGATGTTAACAACCCTCTCTCCTTTTCAATGATCTCGATGTTCTGTTAATCTAGTTACCCTTTCTTCTGCAATTTTGCTGTCTGTTAGCCATTCCTTGGTAATATCGCTCATCTATTTCACAGACTGTTTATAGTTCGAAGTAAAAATCTTAACCCAGGTGTGGTAATTTAAACTCAAGTGAACATTAACTCAGATATGGGCATGATTGACAGTCAAGTATTGGATGCCATCTCAAGATGCTCAAGAAGGCTAGGTTTCATTTTACAAATCTTTATAGATAAATGTACATTTTTTATTCGGACTACAGGACTAATAGAACACTATATTTTGACTGTTTTGGCCTAGTCTGTTATGCATTTAAAATCAATATATAACCTAGCAAACTAGTGCACATTCCAATAAAGTTATATTTGTGTTTGCTCTGATCTTAAACTGAATAATAGAGCACTGGGCCCCTAGCATATTAGGAAATCTGGGGGTTTTTTAACTGTAGAAAAATGCATTATGTAATATGATGTTGCACTACACCGTGTGCACTCCGCTTTTCAAAATCCTAGATCCACCAATATTTGAATGTTAATACACTAATTGTCTTACCACTTTCCACTTCAAGATTAAGTGAAGCCCTTTCGGCCAGCTTAGTTATTCTTTCAGTAGATTGCTACCATACTGCTACTATTAAAGAATGTTCTTCCTTTAGGTTGGATATTAGAAAGAACTTTGTCATTCTGAGCATTGTTAAGCATTGGAAAAGGCTACTGAGCAAGTTATGGAATCTCCATTCTTGGAAGATAAGAGCAGATAAGAGATAAGAGTGTTTTGTCTAAAACACTTGACTGAGATGGTTTAGGCAGGGGTGATTCTGCCTTGAGTCAAGGGCTAGACTAGACAACCACCTGATGTCCCTTTGAGCCTTATTTTTGTTTGATCCTACTGAAATGGAAACCATCAAAACCAAACAGGCCCCCTCTGTGTAGTGGATTCTCCAGTGTTCAGCAAAACCAAAATTGTACCCATTTACTAACAATTCATCTCTAGTATCTTCCTGTTTATTGGTTTAGGCATGCGGTATTGTTACTTGTTTTGTATTTTGAATCATGTAGAAACGGGATGTTAAAATCTCCACAGCGGTACAGGAGGAGAGGTTTTGCAATATGTAAATAAACTATTACAAGGTGACCACTGAGGATTCATTCTATTCATCCACACAGATGCATTACTGTCAAGGTCAAATTGGCATGAATTACCTTGAAAAGTTACTCTGAAAACTGTCTTGAGTATCTTGTATATGGGATCAAAAGAGTTAAGAAAGAATCTGCAACAGTCTATTGGGAATTTTCCAAACAGTTCAGCTCGATTGGCAGGCAGGCTGTGGTAATTTGCTCTTTAGAAATGTTATTGGAAAACAAGTCTGATTTTTGTTTTACTCTGGTTTAATATCTAAATCATAACCAGACCAGCCATCCCATTGGTATAAACCGTAAGCATTCTCTAGTGCAGCAGAAGCACTTGGTAACAAATATAAAATAATAATAATGTTAGGTCCCATGTTTTTGCTTTTCTGATGGAAACAGTAACACAACTTCGATTTCAATTGTAGTCAGAAACATGACTATGGAAAAAAATACTTTGGGGTTGTTTTGTCTTTCAGTGACTTCCAAATTATATTTGCTGCATTTACAAAACAACAAGATGATTTTTGAACTCTTGTATTTTTACTGACAATAAAAAATTATCTGCAATTGGATGTCACCTGATGGTTTTGTTAACCTTGTGCAAGACAGACTAGGGCCAGGTTGCTGTTCTGCATCTCTGCTGGATCTACTGTCACAATATCTATCATATACATGCTGCTGTTTTTGAGAAGAGTTATTTTCTTTAATATATATTTTTTATTTAAATATAAATTTTATCTTCTGCTTTTTTTCAATTGCTTCCTCCCAGTTGACTGAATGAAATGGAAAATATTGTATATTTTGAGACTCTTACATATAGTAGCAAATCTACTGCCCAATTGTCAATAAAAGAGAATAGTCTTCCTAAATTCATGTTTTTGTTATTTAGCCAAACACACAGTTGCAAGGCTTTCTAATCCCTTTCTATCCAGGAAAGAATACCATAGTTATATTATCTGCTGATTGGGTTTACAAAAATCCATTCACCTGCTTATCATTGAGAAAGGGAAAACAGGGGGGCTTAAACAGACTTTAAACTATCATATTAAAAGCGAGGCCTCTACCCATCTGTTTGAAAAAAT
Organism: Gavialis gangeticus; assembly: GCF_001723915.1. NCBI lineage: Eukaryota > Metazoa > Chordata > Crocodylia > Gavialidae > Gavialis > Gavialis gangeticus. The sequence goes on along the minus strand of NW_017728992.1, from coordinate 132,224,878 downwards.
AACTTTCCTAATGTGAACTACTTGAAAACTAGTGCGTGGTTGTCCTCCTAGATCTTTAAACAGATCACTCCAATATCCTTGCTGTAGCTCCTCCTTATTTGCCATTATTTGGCAACTCGGTGAATCATGGCACAAGCAGCAGGGTAGGGGAAAAAGACCTTAAACTGGAAGGGCATAATGATTGGTGGCAGGTTGTCTTCTCCTTTTGCCACACCCAAGACAATGGACAGTAGTGGGTAGTGTAGTAAAAAGACATCCCAGCAGCCAGGAGGTACTGGAGGGAGGCAAGACAGAAAACTTACTTCCCTTCCAGCAAAGGAATGGTGCAGGAATTTTCAAATGTACTAGACACCTTCTATCCAAAGGTTCGTATAATAGGTAATGGTCCCAACAGGAACCCAGGAACAGGAGGCTAAGGCTAGTGAGGAAAGTTGGATTGTACAGTGCCCCTAGAGCTTGCTATTCAGTCACTCTCATTTTACACCGCTCCCCTGCCCCTCTCCCCTGCTTATTAGATTCTAGACATTGAAAATTATACATTTGTTTTAATTTTCTATGTCTAGAATCTAATTACTGGAGGGTCATCTTAAATTCACCCATCCCCCTTACTGTCACAGGGAAAGTAGTGGCAGGGAAAGCAGCAGCTGAGAGGCAGACAGCCTTCCCCAGGCCCTTTGGTACCCCCTTTACCATTCCTCCTACTTACTTTGAAGCTGATTGGCTCTGTCTCCGCCAAGGGCACAGAGCACCTGCCTGAGCCAGGCAGTAGTAGCAGTTCCAGCTCCAGCCTCCAGCCCAGGTCAGGGTTAGGGCCAGAGCAGCGGCAGCTCCCCCTGTTGTTCGGTGCTCCCTCCTGCTCCATGCATCACTGTCACCGTGCTCCCCCTCTTCCGTCCATTCCTTCTCTACACTCCCTTCACTCTGCGCTCCCTACACTGGCTCCCCTGCCCCCTCCTTGCTTCACATATTCCTTTCCCTGCCGCACTTTTCCCCTGTGCTCCCTCCAACACTACATGCCTCCTTCTCTGTGCTCCCCTCACTCCACTTGTCCCTTCCCCCACACTCCCCCTAGCACTGCATGTCCCCTTCCCTCCCCGCTTCCCCTCACACTGCACGCCCCTTACCCCCGTGCTCCCTCTGCTGCATGCATGGTCTTGCTGTCACGTGAGCCACCCTGGCCTTGTCCGGAGCTGCAGCAGCTGCTTGCCTGCCCCATACCCAAATCTAAGACAAGGGTTTTTTAATGGGGGTGAGGGGTGGTAAATCTATCATCTTAGATTTGAGTAAGCACGGTATGTTCTCTGGCTAAGCAAACTTGAAATTTGTCAAGCACTAACTACATCTGCAAACTTGAACCTTCCTGTGTAGCACCGAGAAATGAGCACACATAGCAACAACCTTTCCCCCACCACCTCTCCCACTGAAGACCATCCATATGAGAACAAGTACAGACACAGTTTTGCACTTAAAATCACCTTCCTCCTGTTATCCCTCCTGAGCAGGGAAAATGAGCTATTTGCACCTAATCTGTATTTAATGCAGTTCAGCCCTGTTTCCTTACCATACTCATAAAGCTGTGCTGTGGTTTTGCATCAAGGAGAACCAATGCTATCTTTGTCCCTGAGAATAGGAAGATACCTGGTGGTCTGTAGCTTCTGGCCATTCCCAGCAGGTAGCTACTTTTAGATCCCACTTAAGTAGAGCACTTATGCAAAAACAGTATCAAGAGTGAAGTCTGCTATTGTCAGTAAAGATAGTATGGGTCAGGCCTACATGCTGAATAAGAATGGTGCCTATTTACCTAGTTGTTTGTCTGACCATAATTTAATTTTAGAGGCGAGTTATCATGTGCATTTACAACGTGACGTATTATTCTGTAATATTTCTTTTTACTGTCTCCTCGTGTTTTCTGACATGTTGCTTCAATATCTTGTTACTGTTAGGTTAATGATCCTGCTATGAGGGGAGGCAATCTTTTTCCAAACCAGCTGCCTGGAATGGATATGATAAAGCAGGAGGGGGATGCAACACGGGTAAGAAATAATACATGCACACAGAGTCGACTAGAAACTGAGTAGTTTGAGGACTTGAAGGTGTATTGATGCCCTTGTTTGTAGCAGAGCTAGAAACAGCTATTGTGCGAGTAATTTTTTCCTTTTTGATAACCCATGATTTTAATCCATTTTTCTTTGTGTTAGTGTTTTTAAAAGGTTTTTCCAGTGAATTCATTGTTAATTCAACTGGCAGTGACATCTGTGTTACAGATCCTCATTTAGACTCCAAGTGGTGGTGTTAAATCTTTCTCATGTAATTACCCATTCTACATTAACATTTATGAAGGTAACAAACAATTAAATTCAGCAAAGTTTCGTTTAGAGTTTATTTCCTTTTTACAGTGCAATTACACAAGTGTTCGGTAAAGAGGAGTGCGGTTTCACTGCTGATGTATATGTCCGCTGTTGTTTGCTTAATCCATTTTAAATTTAATGCTATCTAAGTGTTCTGCTTTTCATTGCATTGTACTTAAGGCAACGATTTTATGAATTATTTAAATTACCTTCTGTACAATACTTGTTCCAAGGAGAGTAGCAGCACTGAGCTAGCTTGCAGACCGATATGTAACTGATATAGTAATTAACACTCGCAACTACACTGATATGTATTCCAGTAGTAGTATTAAAGGAAAGCCACCATAGGCTTTTGACACATTGGCAGATGAACAAGGAAGTTTTTAGGTGCCCCCTCACTGGAGTGTTCTTCATGGAAAATAGCCTTCTCAGCTTTTAGAAGAAGCTTGCTATAACAAAGTTGGTTCTTGTGGACCAGAGTTAATTTTAAATAAAGGTGTGTGATCCAAGCATCATTACAATTGTCTAAACCTACACAAATATAAAAGGAAGGTCACTGCAATTGAAGTATTTTTGCATGGAAGTTTATAAGCTGAAAATAATTAAATATCCTGGCTTTTAAAACCGTACCAAAACTAAATTGATGCCTTCACATTTTCATTGCACATCCAGCATTGTAAGGATTAAACAGGGTTTGTTACTCCATAACATGGTTTCAAAGCACCATCTAGTGGTTGATGTTTTTATTATCTAATTTTTGCATCAGTGTTCATTTTTACTTTTCATTAAAGGTACTTCAAAGGAAACAGAAAGATTTTATGTAGGTTTCCACTCTAAAATAAAGTGCATGCAGCATTACTCTCTTGTTCAGTTGTTTTCACCTGCCATAGAATGCCAACACAGACTGCCTAATCATGGAGCCAGCCACCATGTCATACAAACTTTAAAGCTGTTGAAATAGTTTAGACTTGGTCATCCCTCTGTGCTGAAACAGAGGCAGGGTTGCAAATGAGTTGCCCAGGCCCTTTTGGGTGGTTGGGGTTTTTTTGTTTTTTTTTTTGTAATTGGTTCCTTACTTGCTTATTTCTGACCACATTTAATTTTTCCAGTTTTTTCATTGTATTTTTTTCTTCCCTTCAAAGTTTTTTTCTGAACCATTAAAACAGGAAAAATATGGAAAAGAGTGTAAGCAAAATAAGGGACAAAAAACTTGGATTTCTTGTCACTTCTTTCCATTTCTCAATGATAAAAGCCAAGGAAAAAGAAATGGAATTAAAATGCAAGCATTAAAGACTGAGGCCAATAATAACATTTAGAAGTAAAATTTTCCACTTTCAGGGTAAAAAATTTAAAAAGAGGAGGAAAAATTCTGTTCAGAGATGAAATATGTTGAGATCAGTCGAGAAGTTGAGGAGAGAAACCTGAAGGGTTATCTATCTCTTCAGAACCACTCTGTATTTTCACATGCATATAACACCACAACTGCCTGAAAGGCTGTTTTCAATACCACTGGGATTCATGTGACATTGTGTGTGTCTCCAAGACTGGAAGATTTACCTGCAGGTAATTTTTTTTGTGGAGTGGATCATGTAAATAGAAATAATAGAAAAGATGGCCACTGAGGCCAATATATCTCCTTTTTCTGGACGGTATCTTTGAAGTATCTTCTTGCCATTTAGACACAAGTATGGTCCTTACCCTGTAGAGTTCAACATTATAGAAACAGTGTTGTTGATCATGAGTATAAGGGGGGAAAGTTTGTAGAGGTGGTGGATTTTAAGGACAGATTGAATGGAAGAGGAAGAAGTATGCGACAGAAGAGGGCAGTAGGTACAGAAGCTGAGGCTGGGAAAAAGATCAAGGAAAATGTTAATCAATAGGATAGAAAGCAAATAAGCTTTAAATGTTGGTGGGCAGGAAGATGCTGGAGTCTTATGTGAGAATTTGCTATGGTAAGAGTTCCAACATGGGATTGCAAATCAAAATTAAACTCATTTCAAATGGCAATGTTTAATTAGCTAAAATATGGATAATCTGAGTATGTAGTAATGATTTTAGATGTATTAGTAATAGTAAGTAAACAATTTAACTTGTCCTGGTTAAAAACTACTGAATTCTACAGAAGTCTTTGGGAGTCCACTTGTGTCCCCAGTCAGAATTTTGCATAAGTACCTGTAAAATATGTAACACATTTTTAAAAATACAAGTTTTGCAAACTTCCTTAATCCTGAAGATAGGGTTAAAGCAGGTTTGCTTCTCTACCGTATTTTAATCAGTCACGGCTGGTAGCATTGTTTGGAACATTTTTATTATATTGCAGCAGTAAGCAGTTTGTTGTATATTGTGTACTCTAAGAATAGGCTTTCTTTGATAAAAATAAAAAATATACAATAGATGTAGCTATATGAAGAAAATTCGAATCAGGAATTAGTTATGTTGTATTACAACACAAATACTAAAAATTTTCAGAGTTCTGTATGTAGAAATGTAACTTTAGCTGATGGTAGCTTAATGTGTGGTTGCAATCCCCTGAAAAAGATGGGGGTTTTTTCCTCACCAAGACTGTATTTTTGTATATTCTCCTTCTCATATCATGTAACTTTGTTATGATGCAATGACCCAAGTTTATTCCCCCTGAAAGCCTTTATAGTCATTGGAATGAATGTGGCTCATTGCTGCCTGGCTGATTTAGTGGATACACCAAAAGCATAAGGACACATTTCTTTATGAATGTTTATTTTTCTTCAGGGTTTTGAATCCATATGCTAATATTGTTGCAGCACATGTTGTCAGTGCATTAAACATGGAAGCTAATGCATAGTAATTTTTTGTTAGGCCTAGCTCAACTAGAGAAAGTATATAGATATTTTTGCCTACTTAAGATGACAAAATTAGAGGTCATTTAAATTATGAACATATTCAGATTAACATCACAGGGGTGTTGTGTTGGATGCATGGAGTTCCTGAGGTTCAGCCATGTCTGTAGGCAGCAGGCCTGGAGTAATGAGTAGACATGAATTTAGGGCCCTGGATTCCTGAATACGGTGATGTTTTGGAATGAGTTGTCATTCAGGAAAAACAGGTACCTTCCTAGTCTTCATGGCCAAAAAGAAAAGCTTGAAATGGGAATCAAATGCAATATGATGAGATCTGCCTGAATCTACAGACAGCCTTTAGAAGCTAGAAATACAGCAACCATACCAGCCAAGAAGAAAGCTACCTTGCTCCAAAATCACCACAAAGAAAACCACACCTTTGTTTGGGAGGGCCAAAATACAAAGTTTATCAACAAGGATTTGACTGTTTGAGCTCTTGCACTAAATTGGAAAGCAATGTTTTCACAGTAGGATTAGCAAGGCACTTGGGGGTGCTCGTATACCCCCTACAGGAGTCTCCACTTCGCTTCTTGCCTGTCATTTCTCAGGGGGTCAAACTGTGAGGGGCAATCAAAGAGGTGTTTTTCTGGCAAGTGTCACTGATCACAATGAATTACACTCTTGGTAGCTTGTGGATATGATCAGCACCCCACTTTTCTGTGATCAGGAATGTGGAATAGTTAACCACAACTATTTAAATATCAATATTGCTATGTATTTGCAGCAACATCTCATTCAGATAAATGGAGTGGCTCACATCTCTCAGAGCTGTTGTTTCAGGTAGAGCCGGTTGGATATTTTTGATGGAAAATGCTGATTTACTTAAATGGAAACTTTCTTTGGGAAGAATCCAGTTTTGGATTTTTCAAGTTCAGAATGATGTTCAGAATAATGTTTCCAACCCAAACATGAGAAGACAGGTACCCAGAAAGAGCTGGTGGGCTGAGCACTTGTTGAGGGTTCTCAATTTCAGAGGTTATCATCAGAGGTGTTACAAGCAGTTTTTGCGCTAAGGGCAGTGGCCAGGGCAGCAACAATGGGTGGCATACCATGTGCCTCTTCAAAATCAACACCTATGGTTAGTGCCCCAGTTTCTACCTTTAGCAATGTTACTGGTTGCTGTCTGAATTTCTCTCAGCTTCTAAATATGGGCACATACAAAGATGCAGTAGCAGAGCAGCAAAGCACAACTTTACACTTCTGAATAGTCCCACTCACTTCAGCAGTACTAATCATATTTAAAGTAACATGTGGTCTTTGGTGTTGAAGTAAAGCCTTAATGGCATCAGCACAGAGAACTGTGAAGCTGCCTGTTTTACGGCCAGTTTTGGAAGTTTGGTCCCTTTGGTCTCGTTTAATCATGACATGTAGGTTGACTGAGTTCTGTTTAAATCTGTATTGTGCAAGATAGATGCATGTGTCTATGGCCTCTGGTAGATGTTACCTTTATAATACATTTAACGTGTTTTTGTACTATAAATTACAACATGCCACATATTCAGTCAACTTGTGGTACCATAAAATAGAAAACCAGACACAAAGGTATTCCACGTAATGTAGAACGTCTGTGTGGCTGGTTTTTGTGGTATCTTAAATTGAACATTTGCACATGTTGTTCCACACTGGGGCTGCCCCAAATTCTGCCAGTTAGCTGAGTGTCGGCATCTCCAGGGAACAGCCCCAGATCTAAAACAGCACTGACCCTGTATACTCCCATATCTCCAACCAGACTCAGGGCTGTCTAGAGCTGGTGCCAACAATCAGGTGATTGTACCTCGAGCCAATCTCGAACTAGCTGATTGTTGGATCTGGCCCCAAATAGCTCTCAGTCTTGGGGCTGCCTGTGCCCATTCCTGACACTCAGCTGAGCATCAGGATAGGATAAAGGAGAGCCCTAGGATCCAAGACAAAGCTGCATGTCTGAATCTCAGGATTGGACTTGGGGTAGTCTTGCAGTGGCACAATTCGGATTTAAGAAATTTAATGCCCATCCCAAATACTGTGTATTCTGCCATACAGTGTTTGAGATAGAGCATAAAATTCCTTACATCTCAGTGACTCCCTTATTTTAACATCTGTATGTGGGCAACATAGCCTTGTTCCCCTACTCTCTGCGTCTCTGTCCATGAAGAAGTAATTGATTTTGTTCCTATTTCTGTTTTTGCAGAAATATTGCTGACCCTGAAGGTTGTTGGTTGCTCCCTTCTCCAGCTGACTGGGCTCCCCAGCCCAAAACCCTAACCAGTTTGAAGAGCTGCATCTGTTTGTTATGACCCATCTGACCTGCCAGCCAGTTCCACTGGAGCAAGTTCAGCTAAGCGCTGCAGACAGGACTCAGCTCTGCCTTCCAGAGTGGGGTCAAAATGGTTGTTGCTGGAAGAGCAGCCTCTTCTTTGACAGTCTGAAGCTAGCGTACAGACAGTTGCTCAGTCTGTTCACTGCATTCACCTTAGTGCAACTTAGATCTCTCCTGCAAAGTAAATGTTGACAGGCAATTTTCATAAACCATGTCAGATTGAATGTATTTAAATGTATGTAATTAAGGAATAACAACCATGCTCTCGTTCTGTTTCTGTTTAGTTCTAGACCTTATTTTTTTGCTTTGTTTTCCCTGGCTACTCAGTCTGGTGCAAAGGATTCAGTTCCATCTGAAAATTTGTGTTTTAAACTAAGGCCTGCATTTTGGGGGTGGGGAGTGGATCAAAACCTGGTAAGGGTGGGAGGCAATGTCTGGTGCATATACAAATATAATAAGTGGGTTTGATTTCAAGGACAAGTTAGGGAAGGTGAACGTGTAGAATACTGTACGAATCAATTTTGAATGGGTTCAAAGTTGTGAAACGGGCTAAGAATACTCTGTGAGAGGGCTGTTTACAAGGCACATTTTTTAATGCTTGTAATACCAATCATGAATCAAAAAGATCGATGTAAGTTACTTTTTTGTTAAATTCCTAAAAATCAGCAACCATGATTTTACCTGACTCTTGACATTTTTCTCATTCACCTCTTCTATACAATAAAAGAACAGGTAAGCCCTTCATTTCCCTAAGTGTGTTACCAGCAGTTTAGACTGCAAGTAACCAGTTGCTGAATAATGGGGTTCAATGAGAATGCATTTACTGGTGATGGTAGTGGCAGAATTGGTGCATAATATCAAAAAGAGCTAAAGACACCTGCTTTAAAACATGTTAATTTCCATTCCCTGTCCCCTTTGTTGGGAAAATAATGATTTTTTAAAAACCTATGGCAGATATCACTACAGGCAGAACCACCATCGTGCATTTTTAATTATTTTAAAGCAGTGTGGACTCTGAGGAAGTTTTGTAAGGTACATAAAATCCAGTTTATATATAAACAAGCAATAATTTAAGTTCAAAACTTAAGTGTTTTAACTGTATAATTTTTGTGAGATATACATGTTGTGGAGTTGATTCCAAATGAGGTACTTCAGTATTAAATTAGATATCTTCATAGCTGTGTGTGTCTCCTGAAAAAGTGTTTTGTAAAGGATCACAATGCCTTGATTAGACCTAATTTGTAGGCTTGAGAGTTTTCATTTTTTAAACCTTGTGATTCTGCTCATGAAGTCATTTATCTAAACTATATTATATGCAGCCACTGTAGGAACCAATTCTTGATTTTTGTATGTTTATATTCTTTCTTAATGACTCTTAGAGAAACTAACTGTTACTAAGCAGGCCACTGTGGGGGTGGCTTTTTTCTTGCCCATTGGGGTTGGAGTAATCTTTACAAAACTGGCATCAGTTTATGAGGACTTGAAATACCAAGGAATTGATGAAGTTCTTTGACTTCCTGTTTCTTTCCTCTAACTCCCAATCCACACACTTTCTTACCTGATCTCCAATGTTTTGATGTCATTTAAAATGCAATGCATTTGATAATATCTCATCAGCCATGTCTTTTGGGAGTGAAAGGTTTATTTTCTTGTAATTTGATTTTTTTTTGAGGTGGGGATTAAAATGTACAAACCTACTTCTTGCTCTATATAAAGCTGAAGAAAATATGTTAAAGATGATTGGAAAGAGCTGTTTTCCATGGAGCAGTTTTGCTGAAAACCAAGGAAAATCAGAATCTGTTTGTCTCCTGTGAGGGGGATTCAAAACCCATGGGAAAAAAAGTATCTTTCAGCAGTTACCATTTTGTTGATCAAACTAAAAAAATG
>NW_017728992.1:132198714-132210471 GCF_001723915.1 Gavialis gangeticus | reverse complement strand
ATCAGAATCTGTTTGTCTCCTGTGAGGGGGATTCAAAACCCATGGGAAAAAAAGTATCTTTCAGCAGTTACCATTTTGTTGATCAAACTAAAAAAAGGAAATACTTAATCAACTGAGCCATTGTGTTTTGCTCTGGTGAAAAACTAAAGTAACTGTCAGCCCTGAGCTCCATAGCCTCATTGACATGATGACATTTGTATTAAATATACATTATATACCTGATTTTAAATTATTTATATAAGAATTGTATAAATTAGAAGGACTTTAATGTCATGCAACACAAAGTGTAAATGGGTTTTAAACTAATTCTGTTTGTATTATATTTTGTTTCTAACCTCTTTTCATAACCTTTGGCACCATGGACAAAATTAGCAGTTTATATTTCTCCCAATTCATGACAGATCTGCACATCTTTCTAATATATTTGCGATTGTTAGCTCATCACCCATTTTCATTTTAAAAGAAAATAGATTTTACCTATCCCGTTGGCTCAGATTGCGTTCCTGCTGTTTTAGTTACTGTCTAACTAATTAAAAACACGAGTGAAGGATTTTTCTGATCATATTGATCACTGTAGAAACAAAAATAAAAAACCAAATCAAGTCCCTTCATCTTCAGTATTTTTCATCCTGTATACAGCAGATTTGTTGGAGAAAGTATTCAAATTTTGTTTATTAGACAAAAAAACAGTGTTCAAGTTACATTGCTAAATGTGAAAACACATAATGTGAAAAATTAACATACATAAACTTGGTAATATGACCCATTTAAGTGTTCACGTAATGTAGTAAGTTTGAAAAGTGGACTGAGCTGTTTTGCTATAACAAATTAATTTGTACTTAAAGTTGAAAATATTGTCCCACACAATATCTCTCTTGGTCTGTATTAATAGAAAGCAATGTTTTTGCAGTTTATATAATGCATTTTTTAGTCTTTGTTTAAAATGGAGTTCATATGGGCTTAACAGATGAAGTGGGTGGCACAGCTCCACTTGCAGAACCCAAAGATACACAATCAGTTTTGAAATGCAACTTAAGCCATTAATTGTTGGTGTGAATTTAAAGTTTTCTAGTATTTGTATGGTAGTATGCTGCCTAAGAGCAAAAGCATTCTCTGCACAAAAAATTACTGTAGTGGCTTTGATTTTAATTAGAATTTTCTCCCTGGTGTTTCTTTGTAGACTAAAACAAAATCTTTTCAGTTTCTTACTACAGGTAAAGCTATGTGCAAGAACCTCAAAATGCTAAAATCTAGCATAATGCCTTAGATCTGTTTTTAAGTCTTGTATATTCCTACATAGCTGTCTGATGTATTATATTTGTATAGTGAATTGTGTACAATTTTGGAATAAGTGCATCATCACTTATCTTTATGTTGCTCGGTAGAGATGATGGACACGTTTCTTCAAACATTTACTGTCATTTAATTTTTCCCTTTTGTCATTTGTGGGTTTTATTTGTACAGTTCCTCATGAAGTTGCATCTGAGATGTGTGTATATGAAAAGATTATACAAGGGTAAAATTTAAGCAATATATTAACTATGGTTCTTCAGGAGAAAGCTTACAGTGTTTCAGGTTGTGATTTATTTTCAAAATGGAGTTGACTCTGAACATCACCTTGTTCACCTGCATTGATGTTTGTATTTCTAGTGTGAGCAGTTTATGCAAAGGTAGATATATTCAGAGAAATTTTAAATACATTTATGCAAGTTAATATTGCTTTGCTGATGCTATTTGCTTATTTGATGTTAAATAATGCTATTGTAAATAAAGAATTCTGTTGTTATTGCATCATTTAATAAATTTTAATGCCTTCGGGTTTTACATGGCTTTAGAGATCTCAGTGTGTTTCTGTTGTGCCTTCATTTTCTCAGATAAATGTAATGAAATAGAAACTACAGAGAAGGGAGATTCGTGTCTACATTTTTAAAAGGCTACTTTTTTTTTTAGCTAAATAATGTTACTTTTAAATTTTCAAACTAGTGGCCACATTGCAAATCCTTTCACCTGTAGGATGTTGAATCCTGCCTAAAGTCAGTTTGACTAAAAGTTACTGCAATCTGACACAGATAAGTGGCCTATTTGAAACAAGCCCCTTAATAACCGTTCTTTACATCACAGTTGGCTCTTAACAGGGCACCCTTTTAGACATTCTCAGCAGGCATTAAGGCTGAATGGCTTGGAATTTAGACTTACAGAAGGGCCTTGAGAGACAAGGAAATGGCATGTTGGCAGAACACTGCACTGTCATTTTCCCCTTGAAGTCAGGTCATTCAGAAAATAAATTATTGGAGGTGGCTACTGCACTGAGAAAAGAATATTAAACCAGTGAGATTTTTGGATTGTCAGAACTTTCTACTATCTACAGAAAATAAGTGGAAAAAAAGGGTGATTATTTTTATTAAACTAAAATATGCTTATAACATCCAATGGGGTTGTTTCTGTACAAATACTTGCAAACAGTGGCATGATACTACTATTCATGATAAAGTATTCATTTTGGACAAGATAGGCTTTTGCAGTCCCCTTGATCTTGCCTGAACTCTTTCTACTCTAATCCTCTAAAAAGACAAAATTATGTTGCTTATAATTGTCATTTTATAGCAGTCTGGAAGGACAAATTGCAGTATGAGGAGTGTTATTTCTCAGCATGAAGTTAGAAAGATTACCTACACTAGTCAGTTTCATGTGTACAGTAGAAGTGACTCCAGTATGAACATGACTTTAGAGATCAGCATTGTCCACTTCATTCATCCTTTGAGGAGTTGAGATTTCTTGACAAGAATTACTCTCAGCATCGGCCTGCCCACCTGTCTGAAATAAAGAGTAGCTGCTAATAAATGCTTATCTATAGAGGATTTTTTTTTTAACTTGCAAACAAAGCTTTAGGAAAGAATTCATGAGACCAGTAGATATCTTCTTATGTGAACAACACATGGGAGTGGTTCAAATCTAGCAAAAAGAAAAGACAGGATACATTCTTAAAGAGAGTCTTATCAGTTAATGCTTTAAGTCACATCCCCCATCAGACTTTCCATTATACTAGGACCAGATTCTTTTCACTCTCATGTTGAATAGCATCAGTTTGGTAAATGGTCCTTACAGCTATTCTCTAATCACTTTTTAAGTAGTATTTACATAGTAGCATTGAAAAGGATACAACAGGCTCTCTTGTGCCTGACTGAAACAGCTGCAAACAGACTTGACACTTGAACAGTTCCAAGCGGGTTATTGATTGAGAACCGGTTCACAATTGTCCCTGGGTAGAGGTGGCCACACAGACATCGCTACGGGTTCCAGGTAGACCCCTCACCTAGGAATTTCACTGCTGCTGAAATGCCACTGGGGTGAGAGAGTACCCAGACTTTCTGGGGAAAAGTGGAGTGGCTGCCAGGAGCAGGGGGCTTGGCCCTCTGCTTATAGTTCCTGGGAGTGGTGCAGGCTGTTTATAGTTCCCAGGATGGCTGTGGGCTCCAGGAGGTCCGCAAGATCTCCACAGCTTTACAGCCTGTGTTTTGAAAGCTACGCTGTTGGTTTGACTTCCTTGCTGGAGACCCTGCACTTCGGGGTGCCACTTTTATTTGGGGCAAGGAGGAAGCAACACTCCAGCACCTGCCAGCCCCTCAACTCGTCCCATCCCCATCACCCCAAATGACCCTTGCAACCTGGAGAGTGGAGTCTTTAGCAGGTGAGATTGACATTCATTTCACCTACAAGACAGGTTTTGTAAAGCCACCAAGATCTTGGGGAAGGAGGAGCCACACGAACCCTCCAGCTACTGTTGGGGCAGATCCATAAGAGGTGAAGCAGTACAGTCACATCCCTTCCTTCCCCCACCACCCGCTTTGGATCACACTGTAGGAGTAGCAGTCTCCAAAGCAGGTAAGAATCTTTCCCCTCCCTTCCCCACTGCTCAGCAGCATGTCCCCTCCTCTCCCATTCCCCTTTTCCAACTCCCCACTGCCACGGTCCCCAACCAATGTGTGTGGGTGTGGGGGGGGAATGGGGCAGGGAAAGATGAAGAATACCTGCCTAGGTATTCTTCAGTCAGGGACAGCAACAATAACAGTGTGTGGGTCCCCATTCCCATGTTTGCTTCCAGGCTGGCAGAGAACACATGGGGGACCAGGCAGAAAGAAGGAACCTGCCTGCTGCTGTCACTGTCACTGGCTGGAGAAAAGCAGGAGCAGCTCTGGCGCCCTCCACTCAATCACTTGGAGACAGCAGGGACATTGGCAGCCACCTGTGGGGAAGGAGTGAAATGGAAGAGGAAGGAATCCTGAAGAGGGATCCTGGTTTTCTGTTTAAAAATGACAAAAGTCTGACTATAATCTGCAATTAAAATGAAAGACCATTTTTTTTATATATATATATATATATATATATATATATATAAAATATAAAAAATGTGTGTGGGTGTATCAGTTGAACACAATGTTTTATTTATATTTTTACAATTATCAATAATGCAATTTGGATGCCTGCCAGTGCCCCTTACTCCCAAGCCACAGCCCCCCCCCCCATCCTCCCAGCCCTGCCAGCATGATCAATACCCCCCTGCCATGCTACTGGCAGCCCTGCCAGCATGACCTGCAAGCAGAGCCAGCCTTAGGAGTGGGCAGCAAAGGCAACCAACCAAGGCACCAAAGTGGAGGCATCATGGCACCCTGGGGTAGGGCCCCGCTTGAGCTTGCACAGGGAGGAGGCAGCAAGGCTGGGTGGAGGTACCGCCTGCCATGCTCCAAGGTGGAGGAGTGTGGCACCCCCAGCCACCAAACCTGCCCTGAGGGCACCTGGACTGTCAGGTAGGGGCACAGTGCTGCGCTTCCCCCTTCCTTGTTACTACTTCAGCCCTGCTGCCACCACTGCGGGGCAGGATCAGTGGCAGCGGCTGGGAGCTGCAGGCACTGGGCATGGAATACTCTTCAACTTCTTGCAGGTGATTCAGGATAAAGCAGCAGCCTGGCATCCACCCCAGCCCCCAAGCACAAGACAGGGTGTTCACCCAGTGGTACAGCAGGAGTGCCCTGGATTCCACAGTGTCCCTTGAGCTGCAGCACTGCACCTTGGCCACCACCACCTCCTCACAGGAGCAGGTGGCAGGGTAGGTGCCCCAGCTCTTCAACACTGCTAGGCACGCAGGTAAAAGACCCTGCCTGCTCGCCCATCCCTATCCACAGCAGGGTGCAGGGCTGCTGGCTGGGTTCTCCTGTGCAGGCCTGAGAGTGCCTGCAGATGCCTCCTCACTCCTTCAGCTCTCACCCACATACCCTTGCCCTGCCTCCCACCTGCCCTGCTGGTTCTTCCCACAGTCCCCAATTCCCCCCCAGCCCTGGCAGTCATCTGCACCCAATCCACAGCTCCCCACCCCAGCCCAGCCCTGCTGGTGCCCCTCATTCCTGACCCACAGCCTCCTGCCCACCCCCCAGCCCTTTCAGAGGGGGTCCCCTATCTGGCCTCCAGCCCCCTGCAAGCTTTACTTACCCCAATGAGCTTCAGGAATGAAAAGTGAGCCTGAGCCAACCTCTGACTGACTTGAGTATCTCAGGCCCACCCTGAGTGCTCTTTGCAAAACTGGAAAATCCACATTTTTCTCAGTTAAAGGGCAAAATCTGTGGGGGGACAGGTTCCATTTTCCCTTGGGAAACGGAAAACCCGGATTCCTGCTGCTGAGCATGATGGGAGAGGAGGGGGAGAAAGCAGTGGGGCAACAAGGAAAATAGGATTGTTGTGATTCAGGAACTTCAAATAGTCCTACTTCTGTGCCCAGGGCCTGCCCACCCTAGTGCCAGAGGAAGATGGGAACAAGATTTTGGACAATAGTGTCCTGGCTACATTCCAGAGCAGTCCCTTGCCCTGCACATGTTTCTGGGGTGGTGAAGACTGGTGCAGTCTGGGATGCCTGAAGGACTGACCAGACATTAGGCAGAGAATGTTTTGTGTCTCCACATAACATTGACTTGGTTCATGGAGGACCAGCTCAAAATCATGCCTGATTATTCCCAGTGTGCTTTTGAAAGGGTTGAGAGGAAGATTAGGCTGGTTTTAAGTGGCCTGTATGTCTAGACTCTTCAGGGAGGAGGCAGCAAGGTTTTAAGTGGCCTGTATGTCTAGACTCTTCAGGCACATCCAGATGAGTGCTTGTGCATTTCCCTTGGGACAAATAACAGCAGCACATATTTGTGCCACTGCTTGTTGTCCCTGGGGAACGCCCCTGTATACACACTCTGGTGTAGGGCAGGTTGCCCCAGATGGGGTAGGGGAGGCTGAGACCAGCACTGGGCTCACCCCAGCAGCCTTACTTAGTGTCCTGGGGGCCTCCCAGTGCTGCAGTGGCAGTGATCCAGGTGCATGGAGCCTGGCCAACAGCTGGAGCATGGCTCTGGCCAGCCAGGCTCTGGTTTCAGGTGACACATGCTGCTGCCAATGCTGCTTTCTTTTGGTGCACTTTATTTTGATGTTGGGATTTCCTACTATCTAAATTTGGCTCATATTTGCAGTGCAGACAGCCAAATCACATGTGCAAGGTGCATTTTGTGGTGTCTCAAAAGCCTTTGAGGCCCCACAAAGTGCATGCACGCACTCATGCAGACGTACCCGTGGGGTTTAAAGTGAATATGAACATTCTAAGTGTTAACGTCTGTTCACACCCTAGGAATGGTTGATGATATTATTTTTGGGGAAAATTATAAAAAAAAAAAAAAAAATCCAAAGAAACACCTGCATGACACCAAAACGAGTCAATCTAATTATGTTAATCTGTTCTAACAAATTAATTAAAACTGGAGCAGGTTGCTCATCACAGATCCTAATTATGGTGCAAACCAAAGCCCCTAAAGGTTACTGTGACTTTTGGATTTCTACATTGATCAGATCATAATCTGTGCTACCTCTGGCTATTGTCTTATATTGACTAACGGTAGCTGCCTGTCCTCCAAGGTAAAACCCTTCGCTCAGAGAATAAAGCCTTCTTTCTGCCAAAACGCAACAAAACCAAGAGTTCTGGATTCTATCCCTAACTCTGTCACAATGATCCCGAGTACTTGGGAATCCTCAGTGCATTAATTTCTCCACTACAAAGTGGAACTAAGATCCTATATTTTCTTAATTTATAGAATGTTCTGAGAACCCTGCATGGAGTGTGCTACACAAGTACTATGAACTATTTCTGACATGTCCTTTGCTGTCCAGAGGAGGTAGCAGCAATAAACCCAAAGTTTCTCAGAAGGAAGAAGTGGAGAGCTGTGGGTGGGAGATGACCATTTTGTAAAATCTACTGGCCCAAAACAAGAAGTCAGAGTTACTTGATTTTGTTCATTATGCTGAATTGTGTTGTTTTTAGAACAATATTCTGAATAAAATAAACTACATGAGCTAGAACCTGCATCTGGACTGTTGCTCTTCACCTATTCGCTGGAAACAAGAATAGGATTTTACTAAAAGAAGTAGGATGGCAATAATAAAGGTGCTGCAATGTTTTTGTAAAATTGCAATGTAAAGTTTCACAGAGTCTAATATTCAACAATTTCAAATTTGCAACAATTTCTTTTTTTTATGTGTCACTTATTTAGTTGTTTTTGTTTGTTTAAAACAAGCCTATCATTCCAGTCCTCCTAGTATCAATGAGACTCCCACACAAAAGGGGTAGCACATCCGGTTCTGTATGATTGGGTCTCATGAGCAAAGTTCTTAAATGAAATATCAGAACATTTTCTTTTTGCCTATGCAGAATCATTTATGCTGTTGTAAAAATATTAGTCTGTGATGCACCTTAGAAAAAAGGGCTTAATTAAAAAAAAAACTAATCAAGCAACCAAAATCAAATTTTTTAAATATTATTATTAGGATGGGTTTCCCATGCAATAGTGCATAAAGCATCATCAATCTATATTGTGCTTTAAAAAACAACCAGATCTTTTACCTGTGTGTTGATGGGCTAGGGCTACAATGATGGGCCCTTGGATAAGACACATTCCTGCCCCCAAAAGCTAGTCTAAATCCCAGTCTTGCAACCCCTTTAAAGTATGTGCTGTCTTTACTCTGGTGTTTTAACCTAACTGAACTCCATGGAGATGCACAGAAATAAAATTACACACATGACTAAGTATTTGCAAGAGCACGGCTTAAGAGCTCTCTTGTGTTTCCATGCAAGTCAGTGGCAAAATTTCCAGTGACTTTAATGGGAAAGAACTGAGCATCTTCTTGGAAGGTACTGATTAGCCTGAAATCCTATTTATAACAATGGAAGTTAAAGGCAGTATCATTCAGAAAGCCAACAGCAGCTGGTGACATGCATAAGTCATGTTTTTAAAACAACGGTCTAAATACATATGTGCATAATAAGCTAATTATTCTCTTCAGAGATGAGGGTTTTTAAAAAAGTGTCTTGAGTATATTCACACTAGATATTAATCTCTGTCTTTTGTAAAGGTCCTCACAATATTTAGTACTTGCCTGCTGTAAATCTTACCCCAACACTCCAAGGAAATCATTAGTCAGTTCTGCTCTCCTGGTTTCTATAAAGAGATTGTGATTTGTTGGCAATCTCAGGTGAATAAAACAACTTCTGAGACTGATGGTAAAAAGGCCAGTTTGTACCTGGATATTGCTGGGTTTTCTGAATTAAAAGTGTGTTTACTTCATCTTGGGCATGTCTACCTGGGCTTTAAAGCAAGCATACTTTATTACCATATTTACCTCTAATCAAACTTTGAATTTAAGACAAATTTCCAATAATTAGATTCCATACATGGAAAGTTATACATTTTTATTACCAGAGGGTCATTTTAAATTTGTCCCCTCTCTGCTGCTGCTGGAAAAGCAGTGCTGGGCTGGAGAGTGAGCAGGGAAAGCACCAGTGGGGGAGAGGGGCAGGCAACATGCCTCCATGCCACTTGCTCCCGCTGCCACCACTTATGCTATGCAACTGCTCTGGTTTCAGCTCCAGCTTGGACACAAAACACACGGTAGAACCTGCTCCCATCCCACCCCTGCTTGAGGCCAGGGCCACAGCTGGAGCCACAGGTGGCAATGGGAGGGATCTGCTCTGGGTTCCTAAAAATATTCCGGTTTCTGGACCCAAGTCCTGATGCTAAAGAAGAGACTGTTATAGCCAAAAGAATTAGTGGAAAGCAAGAGACTTTCAATCTATTCTGAAACAATATCATGCGTGTTGTTTTCATGTGCTCATTGAGTTAACAATGTGTAGTTTCCTCTACATGCACACATGGGAAATCCAAGACAAAAATATGTGTGAACCGGATTTTAAAGTTGCCAGTGCCCATTTCTAAATTATGCTAAAGTACAGTCAATCTTGAGGTAAGCAGCTTTAACCTTTAGAAACACCATCTTTCATTCAGAACAATTCATTCAAGTAACAGAATAAAAAATAATCAAGATTCAGAAGCCAACCCTTGCTCTGACCCAGTACACATTGCTGTTTTCTGGTGTGCTGTAGTTTATGATGTGATTTGCAGGTTTTTCTGATGTACACATTTCCCCATGTTATCCTGCTTTGTTCAGATGAATGCAGGCAGTATTTTGCAATGTGTAGGTATGGGTGTGTACATATGTGCATGTATATTTGTATAATTAGTTATGTAGGTAGATATGTAATTTTGTTTTGGTTTTTTATTTTTACATTTTAATATCTGTCGGGGCGGCTAGGATCTGGAACCAATTTCTAAGCCAAGTGGTGCTGGCTCCTACCCTGGGGGTCTTTAAGACAAGGCTGACAGCCACCTTGCTGGGGTTGTTTGACCCCAGTACTCTTACCTGCTATGGCAGGGGGTCGGACTCGATGATCTGCTCAGGTCCTTTCCGACCCTACTAACTCTGAAACTCTGAAACTATCTAAATTTCATTTTTAAATTTCATGAAATAAATGAAAATTAGACATCAGTACTTAGTTTCTATATGTATATCTTTATTAAAACTCTTATGTTCCCTGTCATTTTGGTATGCTTGTGTAATCATGCACATAATGGTTTTTTTCCTAATAAATGATTTATAGTTTTGGTAAATTGAATCTTACGTGTCGTATACAAATGTGCAATTTCATATGAATATAACTGTCAAGCTGGACTTTTAAAAAATGGTCTGAATGTGACCTGTCAGCATTGGAGTGGGTTTTAGGGCAAGGAGACGAGACTGAATTCACCTTTGGTGTAGCCGGAATTGAGATTTGGGCGTATGAACTTTGTTTTCCTCTCCATATTCATGCCTCTGTGTTGAATGAAATATCATTTATGAAAAGGTTGGTAATTTCTAAAACCTGCAATTTCTTTTACTCTGGATTTCTTTAAGGAATGGATTTCATCCCACAGGGTAGCAGAAGGGAGCAGTTCCAGGGCTGGTTCCTTTGGGTTTTGTTGTTTTTGTTTGCTAGGTTGTTACATAGGAAATGTTGCACCTTTCTGCTGGGAGATGGGAGTTTATCGTTGTCGATGCCTGAGGCCATTAGCAGAGTAAAAATCTTCCCCGGGATCTCTCTTTCCAAACAAAGACGTGGCTCGTATTTCGGGGATGCCTCTGCGGCACTAGGGAGACGGTCTTAAGCACGTGTCGCTCGGTCACGGAGGGCTGGGAGCTGGGGGAGCCGTCCTCTGCCCCTGCTCCCCCGTGCCCGGCGGAGGCGACACAACGAAACCTCGCTTCCAGGAAGCAGCAGTCCCGGGGGCTGGATCCCCTCCTCCTGCCCCCGGCCACTCGCACCGGAGAGACCGTGTCCCGGCCGAGCCTGCCGGGGTACTTCAGGCAGCCCCGACCCCTCCTTTTAACTCGGGCTGGGGGAGGCCGAGAGCAGCTGCCTCGGGAGGGGAGAGGCGAGCCTTTCCCTTCCTGCAGCCCACGAGGCTGCTGGTGCTGGACGGGGTGAGGGGAGCCTGCTCGCGGGCAAGTGGAGGCCCCGGAGCCAGGCAGCCCCGCGGGTGCCGCCCGAGCCCGGCGTGTCGCTGCACGGCCGCCGGGAGAGTCCTCGAGGGGGCCGGGGCTCAGCCCCGAGGTGCGCAGCCCCCTGGGGACTTCCACTACGTGGTGCTGAGAGCCCTCGGCCCGGCCCGGCCCGGCCCGGCCCGCCGCAGCAAGGAAAAGCTCCCGAGACCTGGCCGGAGCCAGTGGAGGGGCCGTGGGGGAGAGCAGGGGGAGCAGCACAGCCGGCTCGGGGGTGCGCGGGTGTTGGAAACCGCCGGCACGGCTGCACCGGGGAGGCAGGGCTGGAAGGGACCTCCAGAGTCATCTGGTCCAGCATCCCTTCGCTTCCCCGCCCCCTGTATTAGACCAATTTAAATCGTCGGGGGAAAAAAATTCTTAGCAAGCGGTTGGTGTGTGCTCTTCCTAAGGTCACTCCATCCAGGACGAGCACACGCCAGCTGCAGGGGCGTCCTCGGCCTGACGAAGGGTTTTAAAACCGGAAAGCTTGCTAAGAAAATGTTTTTCCAACGATTTAAGTTGGTCTAATAAAAGATCAGATTCACCCAAAGAACCTTGTCTGCCTGTGTCTTTCGACCAACACGGCTACAACCTACCCCCGTACCATATGTGCTATGAGTCTGAGCAGTCATATATGTCTGAGCAATCCCTCATCTCATCTCATATAATCATGTCATATCAGTCTGCCTAACCCATTACACTATACTATACTACTCAAATCCCACATGACAAATTCTGACATGTGATACGTGATAGATGTCTGACCAACTGTTATATTATATTATATTATATTATATTATATTATATTATATTATATTATATTATATT
>NW_017728992.1:132162607-132198514 GCF_001723915.1 Gavialis gangeticus | reverse complement strand
GCTGCGCTCCCGGACCCCGACGCGCTGCAGGTGCCCTCAGGTAAGTGGCGGCCGCGGGGCTGGGGCGTCCGCGCCGCGCCCGGAGCCCCCGGGGCTGCTCCGCTCCGCTCCGCTCCGCTCCGCTCTGCTCTCCCCGCAGGCCTGGCCGTGCTGCAGGCGCTGTGCGGCGACGTGCCTCAGCTGGGGGTCTTCTGCACCGAGCCCATCCCCAAAGGGGTCCGCTTCGGCCCCTTCCAGGGCAGAGTGGTCAACACCAGCGAGATCAAGACGTACGATGACAACTCCTTGATGTGGGAGGTAGATGCGGCTCCGGCTCCCCCCGGGGCAGCGGCCGGGCTGGCGGGAGGGGGGTCCCCGCGCCCCCCTCACGCCCCTCGGTCTCCCCGCAGATTTTCGAGGACGGCCGCCTGAGCCACTTCATCGACGGCAGGGGCGCCGCGGGCAACTGGATGTCCCTCGTCAACTGCGCGCGGTTCCCGGAGGAGCAGAACCTCACTGCCGTCCAGTGCCAGGGCCAGATCTTCTACGAGACCTGCAAGGAGATCTTGCCCGAGCAGGAGCTGCTCGTGTGGTACGGGGACTGCTACCTCCAGTTCCTGGGCATCCCCCTCAGCCTGAAAGGCACGAGCCAAGGGAAGAGACCCCAGCTACACGCCGAAGGTCGGTGCCCTGGAACCCTCCCTCCCCCTCCCCCCGCAAGGCATCGTCATCCCATTTTTCATTTCTCTGTGGCTCTGCTTGCAGCCGGCGGAGACCCTCTCTCCTCCCTAACATCTCGCTTGAACCTCCAGCAGGTGCGGGCCGCCTGCAACAGCCCTCCAGGAGGGGACAGGTGCCGCTTGTCCTTTCTGTCTAGAATTTAAATCTCAGCATTCAAGACAAAACCCCGCAAACCTAGGGCCCGATCCCTCTTTCCAGCCAAAGGCAGAAGGGTCCCCGGGGGAGGGGGGAGGAGAGGGGTTGGGGAGGTTGGAGATTTGTGTCCAGACTCCGAGTAAAAACAACAACAAAAAACAACCTGTTGCTTGCAGACACTTGAAACGGATTGAGACCCAAGCTACACACGCGGGGAAGCCCAAGCCATGCGATGAGCTGGATTTGCTTTTGGATTCTGTTTTGCGATCAAAGGTTTATTTTAGCTCACGAAAAATGAGGGGGCTCAAGCGCCCGCGTGTAGTGCCAGGAAGGCAGGCATGGCAAACAGCAGCACGGGCCCGATCCTGCTCTCTAAGGGCAAGGGCACAATCCCCACAACGAAGCACCTTGTATTTATATTTTCTTTGCCCGGGATTAAACACTCAGTGTCACACAACATTTGTTTTAGGTGGTCTTGATCTACCGCTCTTAAGTTCGTCAACTGGAAATGCAATTAATGAGGATAGACCTACTCCGGTTAATTCACAGCAGATCTGGTTTCTGGGGAGGCTGATTTCAGAGGTGTCTGTCTTGGTAGAAAGACAGCAACCCCGGGACCACTGGGTTGATTCTTTGTGGGGATGTATGTTACATACCCGAAGGAAGATAGATCCCGAGGAAACTGCAGCAAATACTACTAGTAGTAGTAAGTAGTAGTAGTAGTAGTAAAAAATGCGTTGTGGATTTGTTTTAATGCACATTTTGGAAATGACATTTTGCAGTTGTTTAACTCTGATACATTGGGCCGACCCCTGATTCGATGCTGAGGTCTGATTTCAAACCACTTAGTCGGGGCATGCAGCCAACGAGAGCTGGCATTTAAATATTTCTGCATTTCTGATCAGAACTATTTCCAAACTTAGAGAAAGCCGATGAGATGGTTCAGATCCAACGATCTGAAACAGAATCCCTCGTATTTGATTTTGCCTTGAAAACTTTCAGCTGTCTGATTTTTGGATTTCGGGAAATGTGCAGAGGCGATACTCATACTCTAGGCGGACCAGCAGGTTTTGTCGGGGCCAGGAGGTTCTTCTATGTTGCAAGAAATGCACTTTTGCAGACATTAAAGCCAAGGTGGAAATCGAGGGACTGACTTCTGTCTCTGCCTATAGTTCCTGCGGAGTTATTCTCTTTGCTGTGCCTGCCTTCAGGCAAAAGGCGATCTCCTTTAAATGAAGTAGGCACAAGGAGAGAAATCCTGGTTTCACTGAAGTCAGTGGCGCAACTTGTCATTTCCTCGGATTTCGCCCAGCGGGAATGTGCGCTCCTCACTGCTGTGACCGCAACCACTGTAGCATGGGAGAGCACAGGCGGGAACCCCAGAGTTAAGCGTTGCCAGTTGCATTTTTGCTAATTATCGCGCCCTGAATATTTACTGTAATCCTGTTACCATTTCTAAAAGCTACAACTGGCCTCGACCGAGTGGCAGCGCCGGCAGAAGGGCGTGAAACCTCCGCGTGGTCGAATGACGGCGCTTTCCCTTGTGTTGTACAGAATCTGGGGAGAGTTATAAATGCGAGAGGTGCGGCAAAGTGTTTGCCTACAAATACTACAGAGACAAGCACTTGAAATACACTCGCTGCGTGGATCAAGGAGACAGGAAGTTCCCTTGTCACCTGTGCGACCGGTCTTTTGAGAAGAGAGACAGGCTGAGGATCCACATCCTGCACGTGCACGAGAAGCACAGACCTCACAAGGTGAGCCTGGTTTCCGGATGCTATGCCAGATGCAGGGCGATGGCTAGTTAAGACATCTTATTATGGCCAATGGTAGCAAACCCCTGGAATTAGAATCCCCCCCCCATCCTCAAACGATAGTTATCCTGTAAATGATCAGCTCTTTCCGCATTTAAGACCTTCCCCCCTAAACATTAACCCTCAAAATATAACATTTCTTAGTCCCCCTTGACTCCCCATGAGGTTTGTAGTGAACCCTGGCGGTGTGAAATAGATCTCAGTACAAGAGGGTCAGGGATTTACACACGATCGTTTTGAATCCCCAGTCACGACCCCGTCTCTGGATGAATGTGTATAAAACATTTCCCTTACCTAACTTGCAGCGTCAACCATGCTTAAAGTATGCAGAAAGGGAGAATGAGGCTGGCTCCTGCAATACCTCAGTCCTGTTTTGTTTTTTCCTGAGAGGTTGCTCCTGGCTTGTTAAGCTGCTTTTCCTGCTTTCTCTCAGAATGTCGACCTGTGTTCTCAAACCCAGTCCCTCTTGAATAAAGCAGCGTTGAAATTTAAATTGGGACCATCAGCTCTGAGTTAAAACAATTAAGAGCCTTAGCCAGACAATGAGCCCCGGGCACGCAAGCTCTTATTGTTCCTAAAATCACGAACACTTAAAGGCACCAGGAACGGAGGTTTTACAGGCACTTCTCTGTTTCTTTAAAGCTGCCTTCCTATTGCTAATATTTGTCCCGTGGGGAGAGCCCAGGGAGAGCAGGGCGGAAAGCCAGGGTGCCTCTGAACTCGTTGCCTACCTTATTCTAAAACTTTATGGCACCTGTTTTAACAGTTGCCCTGGGAGGGTTTTTTTTTAACTTGTCTGGTTTGGGGCATCAGGTAGCAGAAAGTAGGAAGCATGCAGGCTTGAAGAGGTGATCAGACCAGGAAATACCTTACCTATCATCCTTGAAGAGTCTTTATGAATCAGGAATTCAGTTAGAGAGTTAGCTCCCCGGTTTAGGAGTTGTCATAAATTCTGCATATTTGCATCCACTGAGACACTTGCTATAGCTTGGGGACCTGCACTTGCCTTGCTTCCCTAGACACTTTAAGGGGTCAGTGTTTTAAAAATAGGGTGCTAGGATATTCCTTTATGGGAGCAAATGCATGGTGTGATATTTGACTAATCTTTGCCATTAGCTTGTCAGAAACATGGAAAAAGTGAGAATAAGACATGCTCATAAATTCTATATCAGGATAAAGTTAGGATGTTGAAGGTGACACCGGTGAATCATACATAACAACTGTATGTATTTGTACGTATGCCCTCATTCCTGTGTGTTTGAAAAATCATCCTTCAAATGTCTCCCTATTTTATGGATCCTCCCAGAACTAAGGTGAAATTCCTTAGTGACAATGTTACAATTTAATAATAACATCATATTTATTCAGGAATAAGGATTAGAGATTTAAAAAGTGGGTTTAACAAATTCAACAAATTTTGGAACACCATATATTATGTTTAGATATTTCTTTTTTCTCTTTCTGGCTATCTCTTCTTGGAATTTAGGCATTTTATTTTGAAATGTATGCAGAAGAAAGGTTATTGTCATCCAAAACAGGACAGGGAAAATATCCATTGTACATAGCCATAAAAAATTAAATGGGTCAGAGGATACTGCATTTATGGGACTACCCACATTGCATACAATTTCTCTTTCTTAAAAAAATTCTCTTTCACTTAATTTCTTTGAATATTATGGGTGAGAGAGAATTTATTTCAGGCAAATCATAGCTGAAAAATAACCACTTGTGACCTGATCCAAATTTAATGGATGCCAATGTAAATCTTTCATTTAATTGTTATGGACTTTAAATCAGCATCTGTCCCATCACTGGCAGCCCTAGAAGCACATTCTACAGGTAACTACTGATTCTATTAGAAGTGATTCACACACTCAGCTGAGTTGCATGTGTAGTATAGCACTGAGTGTAAAGTGCATATAGGTACAGCATTTTACAGGTATTAAAGCTATCTGAGACATTCTGTATATATATTTTTTATAAAAAATATATATTTTTCAGAAATGACAATTATTTAAAAAGTGTTTACTTTTTATTGTGAAATGTTTATCCAGACTATCATATCATTGACACTGGATACAAATCTGTTCATTAACTCCAAACCAGGTTTTGGTAAACAAGGAAATCAATATGTTTAATTAATATTTTGATGAAAAATGAACTAATGGATTTTTTGATAGATGAATCCATTTTAAACCTCCTCACTGGAAACAGCTTCAAAATTGTGCATGTTTGTTATAGTTTTTGGGACATTACAAAGACTCTGATGGCTTTTAACTTGATTTTTATTAGTTAGGGTTATGGAGTTTGCATGTGTGTATGTGGAGACACAAACATGCACATCCCAATATGTTTGTCATTGTCTCCTCCAGTTTTTTCACTGCCCTTTTGATAGAAAAGCTTTAGCTGGTTAATGTTGATGTTAACTTTATTTGTCCCTCTAGTGCTCAGTATGTGGGAAGAGTTTTTCCCAATCTTCAAGCCTGAACAAACACATGAGGGTACACTCTGGAGAAAGACCCTACAAATGTGTGTATTGTAACAAGGTAAAAGAAAACACAATCCACTCAGAAGCTTGCTTTGTGTTTGTCTGATTGCTCATCTCTTGTAGATTTCTGTGCTAGATTCAATATATAGCATGAGTGTAGATTCTTTTATTTATATTTATCTTAAATTGTTCTAGTTCAAAACTGAAGGGATGGGGATACGCTGGATTTTTCATAGATTGTTCAAAGACCCAAATAAATTAATCTATAATTTACTTACATTTGGGACACTTCTATAACAAAAAGAATGTGGAAGTGACAGGGAAGATGAAATGGTGGGCATTATATTGGACTGAGATATGGAACAGATGGAGTCAGATTTCCTGGATGACTTTAAGCATCTATACTATGTTTAAATTCTTGATCTGTAAATAAAATCAATAACATTTTCCTTCTCAGATGAGGGTGTTGTGAGGATGAAATCTACAAATGAACATGTGGTGGTCCAGAAGTGTGTTGGATATTTAGATAGATAAGAATGAATGGGCTGAAATACTGCATGAGTTTATTTCTGCTCCCTTCCCCAGCAAAGAGTCTTTGAATTCATTTGCACTACTTAATGGGTACAGTGAATAGGACTTGTTCCACACACCTGTTCTAATTATCTGTCTATTGACTTTGAAGTAATGAAACTCTTTCTGAGTAAGGCTTACTCACATGGTTAGGTGAGAAATTAGGTATTTGTATGCAGGCTTAGCTCTAAAATACAAGTTAAAACCACAGACTGTATAGCTTTGTTCAGAAACCTCAGCTTCTGGTACAACTACCACTAATAATCCACATCAATATTACCTTCTGTTGTTAAAGCTGCAGTTGTAAGTAAGGGTTGGAAATCATAACTTGGCTTTTATGCTTCTGTGGAGAAACCCGTTGGAGAAAACTTTGAGGAAGGGACTTCTGTTCCCCTCCCATTGTTCTATCAAGGTGAAGGATCCGAGTCCCCATGGAATAGATAATCCAAGCTACACTTGACTTTTGGGAAGCTGCATGTGGCTAAAACCATCCATCTCCTGCTTCTCTGTCTACTGCTGTTTCTTTTTCTTTGTCCTACCCTCAGCAGTGGCAACTCCAGTGACTCCCCGACCAGGGAAAGCTATTTTGAAAATAGAATACAGCCTACCTTCATTGCCTTTTCTACTTAAACTAAACGGCTCTGGAGAAATGGGCCTTTATACATTCATCCTGACTCCTTGTCTCCCACATCTGGCATCCTGGACTTGCCTGATTCCCACATTATCCTCCTTCCCAAGGTCCTTGAAATGAAAAGAAAAGGATATCGTGAAGGGCAGTGATCCTCTCTTCCACAGAGGCCTGGCAACATTTGCCTGTAATCCCCTGTGTGAACAGAATTGAGATCAAAGATCAGGTGGTTTGAAGGGTGGCTTGAAAAGATTTGTTGCTAAAAACTTTGATGATTCACAGCAGATGGGGATGTAGCCCAGTGTTGTTCTTACCAATCTGCTCAAAATACATTTTTGCTGTCTGTTGCTACTCTTGCCTACCTTATTTGGGTACTTAAGCCGCTGCTTCCTGTATGACAACAGCAGCTAAGGCTTCACTGCAGTACGGAAGTCCATAAGGAATAGCAGCTGGGTGGGAAAATGTGTTGATTATGCTGAAGTGTTTATTGAATAAGGAAGAAGAAAACAGGCTGGGAGGTATCTCTTCCCAGAAAAGAAGGGATCAGGTATGATGGGTGAAAGTAAACAGAAACATAAAGAAATGCTGGATTTCTGACAGCTGAATCCTAATTCTCTATACAGGCGTACCTCGGAGATATTGCGGGTTCGGTTCCAGACCACCGCAATAAAGCGAAAATTGACATAAAGCGAGTCACATGAATTTTTTGGTTTCCCAGTGCATATAAAAGTTATGTTTACACTATACTGTAGTCTATTAAGTGTGCAATAGCATTATGTCTAAAAAAAAATGTACATACCTTAATTAAAGAATACTTTATTGCTAAAAAATGCTAACCATCATCTGAGCCTTCAGCAAGTCATAATCTTTTTGCTGGTGGAGGGTCTTGCCTCAATTTGTAAAAAACGCAGTATCTGCGAAGCGCAATAAAGCAAAGCGCAATAAAACGAGGTATGCCTGTATTGTGTTTCCTTGCTTGTGTAAATATAAGCAAATCCCTACATAGGAAAAATATATTTTTTAGTTAAAATATTTACAGTAAAGATTGTAACAAAGAGGGAAATATACAATAATAGACAGTTAATTAAATAAGAAGCAGGGATTTTTTTTCTAGTTATCTCTTTTATTGGACAACTCTCTAGTTGGGTGAAATGTTAAGCAGGTTTTTGGGCCCAAGGTGCCCTTCTTCAGGTCCTGAAGTGACTTGAGGAAGGATGCTTCATGCCTGAAATCTTGCTAAGATCTCTCCCAAATATACAGTTGGTCCAGCAAAAGATATATCCAGAAAAAACCTTGTTTCTTATATATTTTCTGGACCATCACAGCTACAAATGCACCACAACACTACTACAGGTAGTTAAAGACACTTGACTTTATCCAACCTTCTCTGACATGAAGAAATATATATGCTTGTATCTTCTGGTCAGAAATATTTTGAATATAATAAACCAACCTGACTGTCCTCTTCAATCAGTGTCATTCCACTGACTTTGCTGGAGTTAGACCTGACTATACCTACTACTTTGGATGACAGAACAGTCTAACCCTTTCAGTTCTGTTTTTATGGCTTCTTTGCTGAGTGAAGAAAAAATTTGGTCAGTGCTGTGGAAATTCTGAAGATTTTTGAAGGAGGAATAAACTGACTGAATCTTAATTGGCAGACTGACCTGGCCATGCTGGGTGGAGTGGGACCTTTATATGATAGTTTTGTAGTTAATTGTATAACTTTAAATACTCTTCTTTTTTCTCTTTCATCAACCATCACATCCTTAGGCATTTACAGCATCCAGTATTCTGCGCACTCACATCCGCCAGCACTCGGGAGAGAAGCCCTTCAAGTGTAAATACTGTGGCAAAGCCTTTGCCTCACATGCAGCCCATGACAGTCATGTGCGACGCACACACAAAGGTGGCACTTGCTTAGTGTGTGGCAAACACTTCCTAGAGCAGGAGGAATTCAGATTCCATATGAAGTTCCACACAACTCTTTAGCCAACCAGCTGTGTATGTGCTTTTGTGTGTTTGTATATGTGTGTGTGTATGTGTATATATATATGTGTGTATAAGTATATGAATATGTATGTGTGTGTATGTATATATACATCTCAGAAGATGAAATCTGCTTTTGGACAGAGGCTAGCACAGGACCTGGCTGCCACTCACGTCCCACTCAGGAACCCCCTAATTAAGGGATTGGATGGTACCTAGGCTTTGTGCTAGGGACAAATTTCACCCAAGACAAATATCTCTTATGTGAGTATTGCATGACCATTTTTGTGGTTCCGATCTGGTCTTACCATGGACTGTCCAATATTAGTGTGGAAACTCCTTCTGGCGTGTTTTTACCAAATGCATTTCTTAAAAACAATTTAATCCGTATTTATTTTATCTGATCTCAGGATCAGCCAGCTGTTATATTATGAAAAGTGTATTTCAGACGATTGCATAAATCTAACTATTGAAATGTGAACGTGAACTGTCCCTGCCATATTGCTTGTTAAAGCAAGGTCTCTTCCATTGTTGAATATATAGTTCCTTTGTTCAGCTGCATATTGCCTAGGAAAAATATAGGATCATAGGAAAATAGAACTAAATGGGACCTCACAAGATCCTCTGATCCAGCCTCCCGCTCAAGGCAAGATCATCCCTGACTAAACCATCGCAGTCAAATGTCTGTTCAACCAGCTCTTGAAAATTTCCAGGGATGGGGACTCCACAACTTCTCAAAGTAGCCTGTTCCAATATTTAACCACCCTCATTGTCCAGAAGTTCCTCCTAATTTGCAACCTAAATATCCTTTGCAGCTTGTGGCCATTGTTCCTAGTCCTGTCCCCTGTGGCCACAAGGTAAAGCTCATCTCCATCCTTTCTATAATCACCCTTTAGTAGCCTGTTACTAAATTCCCCCTCAGTCTTCTCTTCTCCAGACTAAATAGCCCTAATGTATGGTCCTTCCCTAATAATAAATAACCTTTCTACAACATAGGGAATTATAGGTCATTTCCTGTTTACTTGACACTTGATTCAAATCAGATATGCAAGCTCAGAGGGTGGGGCACAGTGGTGACTCCATACCTTGGGGCAAACTATAAAATAATCTGCCCCAGGGTGGTAGAACACCTGCAAGAACCACCGGCCATATCAGTGATTAATATTAATTTTCTAAATTTTTTAGGTGCCCTGCGGGCCAGATAAATTGGCCTGGCAGGCTGCATCCAGCCCCCGGGCTGCATTTTGCCCACCCCTGCTATAACATCTTTTACCTCTCCTGCTATTATACATGGGACCTACAGGGAATCCTGACAAGTCTGAAGCCCTGTATTTTTTTTTAATTTGTTTTGAAACAAAATTAAGAAATTGGTTCAGTTCTGTATTAGCAGCGTCAGTATCTCTAGTGAAAGGGTGAACACAGTCTCAGTGTAAGACTGGAAGCTTGAGAAGGACCCAGGAGTCCTTGATTTTGCCAGTTTTGATATATCTTGTGGCATGTGTCAAGGATTAAAGCCTAAAGACTTGTTGCATGCCAGCTTCTATTTATTGTGAGGACTTCCAAGACCTGCCTCCATTTCCCAATGATGTTGCAAATTGAGGCTTCTTTGGGTCCAGTGTTGATTTCTTAAACAATATTGAAACCCTTTGTTTATATATTGCTCTTTGGGAGCCACTGAGTCCTGTTAGAAAGACTACCCAGGTAGGTGACTAAATATGAATTTAAGATATTTACTTTGTGTTCCTGAAAAATCTTGTCCCTGTGTGTGTATATGTGCTGAATTCAAAAAATGGTCCCAGTCTTTTACAACAGACTGGACCAATTAAATTAAAAAAAAAATTTGGGGGGTGGTTGAAATTCAGATTTTGCAGTCAGATAAAAGTCTAATCAGAACTTTTAATGGAACGGTTTTTCCTCCCTTGTAGATAACCAGTCTGGCATGGAGGGTCAGCGAAAAGGCTATGCACCAATACAGTCTTACTAAAACTTAACAGAGCTGTTATGATTTACATGGACCTTGTACTCTTAACTGAGGAGAAAAAAAGAACCATGTTTTGGGGCTACCAACCTTGACAGTGTTTCTTTTAAATATGGCACAGACCTAAGATGTTACTTGCATGTTTCACCATGCCATGCAAATACACTGTATTGATTTGCACTATTTTTTCTATTTATTCTTGCACACAAGTAATTCCTTCCTAGTTTTTAATGGTTAAAACTGGAAGGAATATTTATGAAGTCATTTAATTGCAAATGTGATGTTAAGAGTCAACACCAGGTAACATGCAGGATTTCCAGTAAATAAATATTGTACATATGTGAGGGTAGGATGATGGGTGTACATCGTTTTTGCACATATTTTGGTACCAAAGATTCTCAAAGTGTTTAATGTATGTTAAGGGCCTGAGCCTTTAAGTGTTGACTAAACAAAATTCACTTCTGGATAAAGAGCTTTTCCAAGACCTGCATATTGTTCAAGTCATGCTGATGTATGGTTGGAGGGCTTAAGTGGGAATTAATTATTGTCTGGGCCTTGTTCTGGCTGTTGGCTTGGAGGTCAATGTCACCCCTTGTCCAGAATTCTAGATGACTGAAATGGTCATTCTGAGTGCAAAGAACTTGTTGGTTTAGACTCTTAATTAACTCAGGATTATATGAAAACATCAGCTACCTCAGTAATGAATCAAATGTTTCTGATGTACTTGTAATTTGCTGAAAGTGCTATGAAATGCATGTGAATGGTTTCATATGTAAGTAATGTTCAGTGCTCATAAGTGAGATATATTTATTAAACTGTGGTTGCTCTATTTGAAGTCTTCTAGTTGTATATGCTTTCCTCTGCTGAAAAGGTTTCATATAAAACCATAAACATTGATTTCCAAAAATTTCTTTAGTGTAGTTTTACCAAATTGCCTGTGAGCAAGTGTAAGGGGCTTGCATGAGGTTCTGGCTGTGTGTATTCTAGTTGTTACCTCACATTTGAAGCTTTTATCTTTCAATCCATTTTTTTTATGCTACTACTAAGAATGAGATTAATGCAGAAGACACTGTAATAAATTATATGAGGTTCTGACATTCAGGAAAGGGATTCAGGGTTTTTGGACTTTTTATTTTTATTTTTTTTACAAACACATAATGGTGTCTTTTCTGGGAATTAGCCTGATCCTGCAAACTGCCACTTGACTTCAGCTGGAATAAAGGATATTTAGTATCTTGCAGGATCAGGTCATTAATAGATACATGAGTGTTCTGTGACACTGAACCCGTATAGCCATAGTTCTAGTATGCATGCACTGAGGACTCATGCAAGTAAAAGCTTTTTAAATATACTTTTGTATATGACTACATGATACACAAAGAAAAGGTAAGAGTCCTGCATACAACTCCTGTCACGTAGCACCTGTCTCTGGGATGAAAGCTAGCAGGCAACCAACGTATTGCACTAGTGTATAGAGAGAAAGAAAATAAAGTAATGTGGATATGTAGCAGGAAGTAAGAATGGGCCATCCTGAGCTTTCCATGAGTCCATGTGTGGGTAGAAACGGGTGTGTTTGTATCTGGTCAGAGAAGTACCATCATCAAAGCAAACGCATGTGCACCAATGTTCCTGCAGCATAAAGCTGAGGAGAGATTAGATTTAGGTTGGGGATAATGCATTTTTTACTTCCTGTGCTGTATGTGTGTCCCGTTTGCAGCCAGTGTACTAATGTTTTCCATCCGTAGGATTTCAGTTGTTGAATGTTTGCATCTTCCGTTCAAAGGGGCTTGGCAAAAGAATAATCCCTGGTCAGCTCACCTGGGAATGGGGTTTCATGGGCGTGTGCAGTGGGCTGTGAGTGCCCTGCAGTTTTCATCTACCATGCTCCCAGAAGGATTACTGTAAATTTGGAGGCCACTAACACAAAAGAAACATTGCTGTTTAAGTGAGAGTATTTATCACCAAGCTAACTGTAAAGCCTCTGTTTCCTTTTTACTGAGATTATCTCATCTGTTAGGTCATCTTGCACTAAAGAGCACAGCATTTGCAAATGGTATTAAATTTTCCTTCTAGCCCTGAGGTAAAATATGGAGAACAGAGCTATAAACCACCTATATTTATAGAAACCAAGAGTCAGATCCTACCCCACCTACCAGGTACCCATGTGGATTTAGCTTCGTGTGATCCTATTCCACCCTGACAAAAGCTGTTACTATTAATATAAAAGTTGCTGTTCTGCTTCTGGTGATGTGTTGTAAAGGTAGATGCAGTAGTGGATCTTCAGGGATTTGAATGGGGATTCATACCTAGGCATCTAAATCCACACCGGTTTCTAACAGGTGAAATAGGATTTGACCCTTAGCGAATAAGGTGACTTTTTGGTTAGCTACCTCCTCACAAATTCACATTCCGTACAGACACTGCTCCAAGGGCCACGCACTTCCGTGGGAGCAGGATATGGCCCATATGCTGTAGCATTCTTTTACCTAGCCACATTCAGCTTGCATTGTTCTGCATTTTTCTATATCTGCAAAAAGACAGTGCCTGACAATTGAAGCACCAAGCAAAGTCGCTGTCATGAATCTAACCCTTGGGAAACTAATTGATTTCAGTGCTTTGCATTATCTGTATAAAAGTATTTTAAATGTTAAATGGGAAGTGATCTAAATAGAAACCAGAGGGTGATGGCCATCTCAGCTGTTGGGAAAGGGGGGTAGATAACTCCTGAAAAGGCTCAACATGAATGACAATAGAGAGACAAAAAGAATAAAATAGCCTTAAAGCTCAGCCTGGTAAAGCAGCAAAACAAAAGCCACCCTAGTGACATCTGCTGCCCTTTGGCTGTGTCCAGCATGTTACCAAATGTTCAAATACTGCCCCCCACACACTTCTTCAAACCTCTTGTTCTGCTGTATTTAGTAGAGAATTGAGTGAAAGAAGTAGGCAGTTAACTAGCATAGAAAGGAAAAAAAGCAGCAAGGAGCTTAGTGAGTTACAGATAATGCAGCAAACAAATATTGATTAAGCCAAACTGTTCGTTAAACTAGAGGAATCATCTTGCCTAAGGGCTGCTAGTGTGGGATGGGTCCATCTTCTGAATAGGAGTTTCTCTGGGATCCTTCCTCTCCTATCTATTCCTGAAAACACAATAAGGGTTTTTCACTCAGAAGCAAGCTTTACTGGCCCCCCCCACCTCCGCTTTCTCTGTCTCACACAGACACATGCACACACATGAACACAGGCACACACACAGACAAGCGCACACACACATTGTAGTTCTACTTTTTCCACACCGACAAGGACACGGATAGATATGCACACAATCTCACCCACCCTGCCAGGCAGAAAATACACGTATTTCACATAGTCCTTTCACAAAAGTCATGAAAGCCCTGGGGCTTGGGGAGTGAAAGACAGAAAATGTAGGAAACAATTGGTTTCCTGTTGCTTTTCTGGTAAATCAGCCTGGGGGCTGAAAGTCAAAATCTGCATTTCCATAGAGGCCGAAGATGCCATCCAAACCCTCTGTTCTGTTGCCACCCATGTACCAAGCCAAAACAGTCTGAAGAATTCTCCCAGATTATCTTGTAAGTGCCCATGACAGATTTATCATATATTGAGGTGGAGGCTCTATAAAGAAATTGGGATATATGGGAAGTTCATCAGGAAATGTCCAAATTATATTATGATGTCTGGTTCAAAACCCAATTGTTGATTTTAAGACAACTAAATCCCATCTCATGAAATAGGCACCCACTGGGTCCTGTCTGCACCTGATACAGTCATGCCTAGATCACACAGCAATCAGTATAATATGATAACATGAATTAGATGAGATGGAAGGAGGTAGGGATGCAACATGCATCTTTCTGTTTTGTGTTGGCTTAGTTGGTCAACTGCTGCCAACCAGATGAATGGAGAAAGAAATGATTCTCCTCGTCCTCCTTTTTGATCCTGGAAGAGTCAGTTCTGGAAATGCTGCTATGGGTAAAGGTGATGGTATAAGTCTGGAGTCAGGAGATCTGAGCTCTCTCACTCTGGGTTGCTGTGTCAGGATTCTCAACAATGACTGATCATCCTGGATGCTTCTGATTTTGGGTGTCCAGCTTAAAATGGTTCAGGAAGGCCTGATTGTCAAGGAGAAGTGCTCTTTCAGAAAAGCAGTTCCTTATCAGTTATCACAAGTTGGGTAGACAAAACCTGAGACATCCAAAATCAATTTAGAAAAGCTTTGTCGTAGCCTGTCTGTTCTGCGGTGATATGGAGCAGTAGTATTTACAATCTATCTGTACCAAGTTTCTTTGCACTGGTGTAGCTACATTGATTCAGTCACCCGGCGAGAGCCACTAATGTACAAAAAATGGGAGGGTTCCCTCAGTTTGTGCCAGGAATTTACCAGAGTAAATCACATTGCTGTTAGTTAAGTCTTACCAGAGCACATTGCCTCCACACGGAGTATTGTATCAGTGTAGCTCATTGATGAAAAAACTCTCAGTTCTTGGGGCTGGAGCTGTGTTTTCCAATGCGTTTGTAAAGAGGTTAATACCATGAGGTACTATCCTAAGTGACTGCTGCTGATTGGGTGTTACTGTCATTTTCAGTAATCGTGGTGGTACTACTTAACTCACAGGGTACAGCAGAATATCATTCTTTAATACACTTGAAGCTTTTGAGATTCCCTGAGACAGGAAGTAAGAGGTGCCAAATACAAGACCACCATATATATGGAGGACAATCAGCTCTCTAACATTGAGCAGACTTCAGATAGTTGAAAAATACTCAGGAGACAGAAAAATGTCTTGTGCATGGGAGTATTTCATCCTAACTGCAGGACTTTGCACTTGTCTTTGTTGAGCCTCAGGCAGATTTATTTTGGCCCAATCTTCCAATTTGTCTAGGTCACTCTGAATCCTAGCCCTACCCTCCAGTGTACCGACTACTCCCCCCAGCTTGGTGTTATCTGCAAACTTGCTGAGGGTGCAATCTACCCCATCTTCCAGGTCTCTGATGAAGACATTGAACAAAAGTGGCCCTGTGACTGACTCCTGGGGCGCTCCACCTGATACTGACTGCCAGCTAGACAGTCAGCCTGTTGAGCCAGACAGTCCAGCCAACCTTCTATACACTTTATTGTCCATTCATCAAACCCATATTTCCTCAGTTTTCTTGCAACAAGGGTGAAGAAAATGTTTTAAACCATCTGTACATTTGTTCAGCAGCAGTTTGTTTAATTGATTTAATTGTCTAATTGTTAAAACAATGACTGCTCCCATGCACTGACACAGCCTGGGGGCTGACTGGCTGGGCAGCAGCTCTGAAGAAAAGGCCCTGTGGGTTACAGTGGACAACAAGCTGAATACGAGCCAGCAGTGTGCCCTTGCTGCCAAGAAAGCTAACGGCATACTTGGCTGCATTGGTAGGTGTGTTGGCAGTAGGTCAAGGGAAGTGATTATTCCCTTCAGCACTGGTGAGGCCACATCTGGAGTACTGTGTTCAGTTTTGGGCCCCCCACTACAGAAAGGATGTGAACAAATTGGAGAGAGTCCAGCAGAGGGCAACAAAAATGTTGAGGGGGCTGGGGCACATGACTTCTGAGGAAAGACTGAGGGAGCTGAGCTTATTTAGTCTATAGAAGAAGAGACTGAGAGGGTATTTCATAGCAGCCTTCAGCTACCTGAAGGGGAATTCAAAAGAGGATGAAGCTAGACTGTTCTCAGTGGTGGCAGATGACAGAACAAGGAGCAATAATCTCAAATTGCAGCAAGGAAAGTTTAGATTAGATATTAGGACATTTTTTCTCGCCAGAAGGGTTACCCAGAGAGGGTAGTAAAACACTGGACCCAGGTTACTCTCCATCCTTGGAGGTTTTCAAGACCCAGCTAGATAAAGCTTTGGCTGGGGTGATCTAGTTGGGGATGGTCCTACTTTGAGCAGGGGGCTGGACTAAATGACCTCCTGAGGTCCCTTCCAACCCTAACTTGCTATGATTCTATGATCAGGAAATTAAATATTAATTTGTTTTTTAGTAGCAAAATAATTTCTCTACCCTTGGTTATTTGTTTTATTGTCAATACTGTATTTAACTGAAATACTTTGTAGCCTCTTTCTGGAATGAGGGGGCAGCATAAAATCTGCAATCAATATTAAGCAAACAGGAAGAGACCTAGGAGTATGGTGACATGAAAGCTAAAATTCAATCTAAGTTTGGGTGATTTCAGGGCCCCTGACATCTCCCACTGTGTTGAGAGAACAAGTTGGGTTCCTCCTTGGTATAATGGAGTTTCACTGGGATGATTTGACCCAGCATGTTTCAGTCATTTGCAGCAGACATTGTCCTTGTTTGGATATAAGACACCAGTTCCTTTGGCACAAGGGTTAACACTGGGTTCTGTGTGGTTTTAAGGGCGTCTGGCCTTTGCACCTTATCTTTTCCCATCTAATCCCAGAGCTGACTGGGGTATGATGATACTCCCAGGAGAAGCTTCACTTTTCAACTTGTTTGACCCACAGACTCTCTCTAAGTGGCTACCTGTCAGTTTTCATTTCAGCCCTACCTTACTGTTTATAGGAGTGCTGACCACTGGCTGACATATTACCTGTATTGATTCTCTAATAGCTGTCAAGGTGGAGAGAAAGACTATTCTAAGACAAGCTCTGAGCTCTTAGCTGAATGGGATCATAAACGGCCCATTAAAGGTTTCATTCAATAACAATCTTTACTAAAGTAAATGGACATCGGTGTCCTCCCCCTCAGACCCTCTAATGCAAGGGCCATTACGAAACAGGAAGCCAGCACCCGAGGCACACTTAGTTCTGCAGTATCAGTTTCAACAATGTTTTCAAACGAGTCTTTTAATGAAATGCTCATCTTTTTCCCTATGACCATGAACCACTAAGCAAAGCACCCGTTCATTCATCTTGTGGAGGTCTTCAGTTGTACTTACAGCTGATTTCAGCAGCCACATCTGTCAAAATATAATTACAGGTTAAAAATGTAGCACTGAGTCAGAAAGCAGGATAATGGCAATAGTAGCGGTAGCCGTTGTAGTAATAACAACAGCAGTAAACATTTCTATAGTGGTGGTGCCCATGGACACCAGTTGGGATCGTGTGCTGGGCATCATACAAAAATATGACCTCTGTTTAGGAGGGTTACAAGCTAAAGCCGCTTTGAATGCTTATTCTCATTGACAGACAAGTGGTTAGTGTTGGTAAATCTACTCCTTCTGAAGTCAGTGGAGCAAAGTGAAGCCAGTGTTCAGTGCCTTGAC
Source organism: Gavialis gangeticus (assembly GCF_001723915.1). Lineage (NCBI taxonomy): Eukaryota > Metazoa > Chordata > Crocodylia > Gavialidae > Gavialis > Gavialis gangeticus. The sequence goes on along the minus strand of NW_017728992.1, from coordinate 132,180,921 downwards.
TCGCAGTGCCTGGTAAGACTGAGTCAAACCCCACACAATCAAAGGGAGCTTTTCCATGAACTCTACAAGACTTTGATTCAGGTCCAGTATGACTGTGTAATGGTGACTATGTTTGTTAGCCTGGGCCAGCATAGTAGATTAATCTCTTCCTTTGCCTTTAAGCATTGGCTGTCTGCTTTTTTCCATGTCTGCTTCAAAATTATATAAGGATTCTCAGCATAAAAATGGATCTCAGTTACCGTCTGTACAAAGGAGTAGATGTTGTCAGCGAGAACTGAACACTAAAGTCAGTTAAAGGGGAAATTTCCTGGAAAGGTGACTTCTGACTTTCTAGTGACTTGCTTATCAGCTGTGCCCTTGTAAGCAATACAGTCAGCCTTACTCACTACAAAAAAGGGGCGTCTCATCCAAGGAAATGGAAATGATGCTTCTTCTCTGATTACCTTAATACTGGGAGAAGGAAGGTGCAGATACCAAGGAGAGATCTGTAGGATCCCTTATAGCAGGAGCCTGGGAAATATCAGAGATTGAGGGAAAAGGAGTTGGTGAGGGAACAAAGATTTTTTTTTGAGGGAGACTAAGCAATATGCAGTCAAAACAATGACAATGTTGACATCCTCAGAGAACTGGAGTCTGTAATTATGCTCCATGTACAAAGATTCTGCCTGAAACGAGCATTTTCAAGTCCTGTTTGTATTTCCATTTGCCTATCACATTCATCCTCTTATTTCTATACACAAGCACTAACATTTTAATGCAGGATGTTTCAATGAATTTGTTTTTGTTTACATATTGGGTAAAGTTCATATTCAGAAGAATACTAGTTCAGATTAGCATGGGGAATTCTTAATGCTTTGCTTGAGGTCTAGCTGATCCTTTTATTTTTTTGTTTTTATAACTTTAAGAAAGAAGCAGTAGGCCTCGAGTGACAAAACAGTTCTGCTTTTATAGCTTTGATTGATTCAGTCTAGCGGGAGCTGTTTTGGATGTAATTATGATAAAAAGGTTCTATGGGAGGGTTAAGGAAAGAAGTTTTTCTCGTGAATGGGGAAGAATTGTTACGGTTTTAAAGCAGGTTTAGAATATCGGGAGAGAGTAAAAATCAAATGTTTTAAACCATCTGTGCTTTTGTTCAGCAGCAGTTTGTTTAATTAGCTCTATTGTGTGGATGGGTTACTCCTTTGTTTTCCCATTAGAAGCACCAATTAAAAAATCTTTATAACACTTGATTTTCTTAACTTCACCATTTTCTCTCTCTTGAAATGATGTTGGGTTTGGTCCTTTGGAAACCAGAGCATGTTATTAGTTTAGGCTAAGTTGCAAGCCTCCATTTTCATAAAAGTAGCAAAATGTGTTGGATTCAAGTTGGAATATGTTATGTAAGTAATTTTTCTGAAATAATTTTTCCAGAAAAAAATCAAATGCACCTCTGCTTTGCTTACATTAGATACTAAAATGTGGGCAACCATAACATTATAGCCAGATTGTTAAAACAAGGTGAAATAATTGAAATCAATATCTTCCGATTTGTTTCAATCTCATTTCACAGTGTACGGTATATTTCATTAATAATCTTATGCTCTGGGTCGCATTAGTCAGCTTGTTCCACATACTACTAGTGGCTCCTACTAGTTACAGCTGTATAATTTACCACTTCTGATATATTTTAAATCTTGAAGTTCTGACAGATTTTTCTTTTGAAAACCAATGATTACTGGCTGAATATTACAGAAAATATAATTATTCTCATACTTGGTGTTATTTCTGCTCTTGATGGCTTTTAGTTGTAAAACTTAATGAGTGCAATAGAGTTTGCTACTATTGTTGCTTCCTTTCTCTTTAGCTTTAAGACTCAGCATCCTCGGGTTTATTTCCACGCACAACTTGAAAGGAGATTGAGCAGATGACTTTACAACAATGGCAGATGGTTGGCACTCTGAATGTAAGACTGCTGATTATGATTGTGTTTCTTCTCAGTCCCACAGGAATAGTGGTTCAGTAGTCACTAATTCATTCTTCCCAACCTTTGTTTTAAATTGATATCTGGGGTGGTTTGCAGGTTTAGCATTCTTAGTCTTTGTTGTTTTTCCTACTGTGGGTTAATATCTAGCTGAAAGTGCAAGTTTCAAATGACTTCTTTCCTTTCACAATGGACAAACAGGTCTACCAGTTTATGATGAAGCTTCATTAGTTGCATAATTTTACCAGATTAGTATTGATCATCTACAGTCTTTCAAAGACATATTTTCAGCGATATCTACAAAGGGAGGAGTCAAAGGTCACCTGGTAAATGGTTATAAAACTGAAGGTCAAAGGTGAGTATTTACAGTCATTAAAAACTAATCAGAATTTCAGTCTGCAGGTATTTAATTGGGGCTGTAATGTCCAAACAATTTAGCTTTACCACTGGTTGTTTTCTCTGAAAGAGTTAAGGCACAATTGGCAGCTCAACACAACCATTAACAAGAACAGACAAACATCCCTTGCCTCTCTTTAATCCTTATATATGTAAAGTCTGAAGAGATCTGGTGGGATAGTTCTACTCTCCTCCCATTCAGCTGGGTCTCTTCCCAGCTAGCAATTTAGGAGATCCATAAGTACTATATGTTGCCTATATACATATCAACTCCCAGAGGCCTTTAAAATAAAAACGGTTAACCTACTATGTAACTATTTTAATGTGAGACTGCCAGCCTGTAATCTGACCCCCTTCCCACTTTACAACCTAGGGCTATGAAAGGAGCCAATCTTACTGTAAAGGTCAACTTTACCTGCAAAGCCAAATCTTTCACTTCTATCACATCTTCCAGGTTTTGCGGGGGTATATGTAGGGGAGTTGTCATTACTTTAAGTGCTTAAAATATATGTTTAAATCTGGATAGAGAAAATAGGAAAAATGTCAAATGATTTCAATTTTCTCTCCTTTTAAAAATGTAAATAAAATATTTTGACAAAATTTTGAAATTTGAAAATAATCAGCCAGCTCAGTGACTCTCTATAATAAGTTAATTGTGCATTTTTGTAATATTCTTTTCCTGAATGAATGTTCTTACACAATCAAGTAGATTAACAATTTGCTTCATTTTATATGAACTTGATAAGCCTGTATATTTTCCAAAGAACTAATCTTATTTTTCTAAATTTCAATCTGATTCCATTCAGTGTAGGTCACTAAGCATTTTTCCATCAAGAATTAGCATGGCTGTGAAATTTACCAATCTGATAGTTTAAAAAATATTTCTTTTCTTGTATTTTGCACAAGCCCTGAGTGAATAAATTAAAACTTTATTAGAGGAATTACTGCCTATTCTTTAAAAAAAAAATCTCAACCAGCATAATGCAGTTTTGAAAAACATTCTTCAGACATGCAGTTTTCTGTAGATCGTGAACGATACGATGAGAAACAAGTTAACATTTCCTTTGCTAACGTGTTTGCCATATAAATAAGATGTATGCAAATTCTGATCTGTAGTATGTCTTTTGCAACTGAAAAGACCTGGATGTCCTTATTTTTCTAATGCCTAGACTTTCTGGCACCTATGAGTATTGTTTTACTGTCGATATTCAGCGAGGGATGTAATTGTGACTGCACCAAAACGAACAAACCCAAACATCAGTAAAATGAGTTAAAATAAGGAAAGCAAAGGCATTTTAGAGCAGGAGAATAAACGACTGTAGCAAGAGTAACCAGAATGCATCCCTATTTGCAGGGTTAATCTTCATATAGGAGCAGAAGGCTAATAATCAAACTCCCGTGGGCCCTATAGGGTGATAAGTGCTTGCGTATGGCAAAGTATTGCCAGAGAAGTGATAGCAAAACTCTGGTAGAAGACTCATCCAGCTGATTGATGGGAAAGGGTGGTAAAATCTGGTTTATCAATAAATGTCACTCAGAATTAACAAAGCTGAGAGGAATGTAGCCAGAAGGAAAGTTAATTTATCTATGAGCTAGGTTTCCTCCCCTCCTTCTCTAGTCTTATTGCCTGCACTAATAAGGTCTCAGGTCTTTTCCTGATAGATGCCTGGAATGAGAGGCAGTAGATTTAAAAAATAATCATGACAATGACTGTGATAATGGCCAGCTCCTTAGTCTAAAGCTGATGATGGGGTGCTTGAAAGCAGGTTGGCCCAGAATCAGCACTTTCCTCCCTTCCTGCTGTGAGATTATCTCCACCCTCAGGAGTTTAACTTGTTGGAGGGTCAAGCCTCTTTGACCTGATCCATTCTGGTAGAATAATTGACATGTAAAGGTATTTTAAAGCATCCCTATTGATCCCGGCATAATAAATCTCCTAAAGCACAATGGCCCAGATTTTCTGGTGGGGCTGTGCTTCTGCTTCGTGGGCCTCATGGCTTCCAATCATGCAGTGGCAGGTGCAGGTCTAGTCTCTGGTGCAAGATACATTAAATTTAAACCTGCTGTTTCCTGCCACCTACCTAAAGGCTAGAATCAGCTGGAAACAAGGGGTACCCTGGCCATGCCCCCATGCCAGTGGCTGGGGGACAGATGGTATAGGGGTCATCCCAGCGACTTTCTGCCATTGAAGGATTCTTTTGCTGAGGGACACTCCTTCCAGTCCTCCCAAAATGGGACTATTGTTACTCTGAACCACCAGACAGATGGAGAGTACCAGAGAATCGGGTCAATATAAACAGGTATACTGGTATGCACTGGTATGATCTTACTTTTCATCCATAGATCTTGCTTGACCTGATTTTGCAGAGATGGGTAAGTGACATGACACATAATTTCTGGATGGTCTGTTTAATTAAATGTTTTGACACCAGTCACAATGGACTGGTGATAAAGCTAGCAAGAGAACCTGGGTCATCTGAATTCCTGTCTTGTGCTAGGCAATGCTGCTTCTTGATAAAAGGAGATAACTCGGAGACTAGACATTGAATTAGAGCAGTCTGAGCTCAATCCAGATGGAATAAGTAAACAATGTACAGTAGTTAGCAGTGGAACACTGTTGCCTTTAGTGGGCTCTAGGCAAAGAAACTTATGGGCCCTGAGCCAGTCGAAACCCCCTCCCTCTGCACCCTGGCACTGCTGCCTGCAGAGAGTGGGCTCGGAGCCGCTGCTAGGAAGCAGCTGCCATGGCAGTGAGGCCAGCAGAGGGGAGGGAAAGGGAAAGGAAGGGAGGTAGACAGGGCCATTTGTGCCACTGCCATGGAGGGAAGGACTGGAGACCCCCACAACTCAGGACCCTAGGCATGTGCCTTGTTTGCCTATGTGTTAATCTGGCCCTGAGTATTAGAGTGGTGTTGTAGCTCTAACAGTCCAGGAATTATGCAAGAGGCAAGGATTTGACCTGAAGAGGAGTGTCTTGCATTTGAAATCTTCTCTAACTTTATCCCAACTACACAATTGATCCAGTAAAAGATATCACTCTCTAACATCCTGTCTCTTGCATAAACAATTGACAAAATTGTAAACGCTGCATTTCATTATCCCTTCATTAGGGATAAACCCCAACCCAAACCAGGAAAAAATGCCTCCAACTAAACTTCGTATGGTTTAGGAATCTTAGCTTGTACCAGAGTTTGAATTGTATTATTGGACCTTATAGCGACCATTTTGACTTTATAGATTCATAGATGCTAGGGTCAGAAGGGACCTCAACAAATCATCAAGTCTGACCCCCTGCCTAGGCAGGAAAGAGTGCTGGGGTCAGGTGACCCCAGCCAGATGCCTATCCAGCCTTCTTTTAAAGACCCCCAAAGTAGGGGAGAGCACTACCTCCCTTGGAAGCCCATTTCAAATTTTAGCCACCCTTACCATGAAGAAGTTTTTCCTGATATTGAGCCTAAATCTGCTCTCTGTCAGTTTGTGACCATTGTTCCTTGTTACTCCAAGAGGCTCCCTGCTGAACAGAGCATCTCTGATCCCTCACTGCATCCCCCTAATGAATCTGTAGGCAACCACAAGATCATGTCTCAGCTTCTCTTGCGGAGGCTGAAGAGGTCCCGGTCCCTCAGTCTCTCCTCATAGGGCTTGTCCTGTAAGCTCCTAACCATATGAGTGTTCCTCCTCTGGACCCTTTTGAGTCTATCAACATCCTTCTTGAAGTACAGTGCCCAAAACTGGACACAGTACTCCAACTGTGGTCTGACCAATGCTGCATAGAGGGGAAGTATCACATCCTTGGTTCTGTTTGTCATGCATCTGCTGATGCATGATAAAGTGTGGTTAGCTTTGCTAATGATTTCATCACACTGACTACTCATGTTCATCTTGGAGTTGACTATGGCTCTGAGATGTCTTTCGATTTCTGTGCTGCTGAAATGGTTGCTTCCCATCCAGTAGGTGTGTTGGATATTGTTGTGCCCTAGGTGCAGCACTCTGCACTAGTCCTTGTTGCATTGCTTCCTGTTGTGTACTGCCCACTTTTCTAACCTGTCCAGGTCTGCCTGAAATTGTTCCTTACCTTCTGGAGTGTGCACTTCACCCCACAATTTAGTATCATCCACAAACTTGGACAGAGTACACTTCACACCCACATCCAAGTCACTGATGAAGATATTGAAGAGTACAGGTCCAAGAACTGAACCCACTACCCACGTCCTTCCACGTCAATACCAACCCATCAACTACCACTCTCTGGGCATGACAGCTAAGCCAATTTGCCACCCAACAACCATGTAAACATCTATGTCACAGCCTCTTAATCTATTTATGAGAAGGGGATGAGATACCATATTGAAGGCTTTGCTAAAATCCAAGAAAATGACATCCACCTCTACTCCTACATCTAAGCATTTGTGACCCTGTCATAAAATGAAACTAGATTGGTCAGGCACAATCTACCTGCTACAAATCCATGCTGGTTTCCCTGTTGCATGATTTCAATGAGGGTAAAAGCAGGGACATAATAAATGTTACATAGTATTGACCTGAAGAAGGGTGCTTTTGGTGCCCAAAACTTTGCTTTACAACTCTCCCAATTATATAGTTGGTCCAATAAAGGTATCATAAAAAATCTTTGCCTCTATTACATAGTATTGCCAGTGCATATATCCTGTTTTATACTGCTATTTGATGAAGGAAACTTGGGACTTGCTGCCAGTGCAAATCGGTAATATTTATATCAAAACCTTTGCACCATGCTTGGCTAGTGATATACATTTTCCATAGTTCATGTTCTAAAGCATTTAATTGTTTAACTTTCACAAAAGGAATGCAAAGCAAATGTGTGGAAATAACCACTAAACCAGACATCCTGGTATAGATTGATTTAGGTCCACTGTTGAAGTGACTGTTGTCATCCTGTGGCTAGTTTGTAAATACTTGCTGTTATTATGCAAACATGAAAGCTATAAATCTAGAAAACAAGGTAAGTCATGCATATAAAATAGCATAATCTGTATATTTGAATATGCACTACCTTCTTTGCAGAACTTTTTTTTCCCTTCTATAAATCCTCTTTTCCTTTCCCCTGTGCCCACAATTTCTGCCTCTTCCTCTGTGTTGGCCCCCTGCTCTTTACTTCCTCAGTTCCCTTATTCTTTTCTCTGGCTCTCTGAAATTTCCCTCTGCCAAGTGGTTGTAGAAGTGTGGTTAGCATGACTGCATAGCATCCCTCCAAGCAGGGTGTCTCACACAGGGTGTCTGTTGTTGTGGTCCTAGAGGACTCTCATCAGAAGCTATGATTTAGAATCCCCTTTTTTCTCTGTAATTATAGGAGATAAGTGGAGCATGCTGCATTTAGAAAATACTCTAGCTGTACTGTCTCTATGCCATAGCAGTGGTTCTGACTCGTTTTCATCAAAGATAGTTCCTTTCAGGCCTGTGGACAAAGGGCTTTCCTCAGCCAGACAGTGAGAATCTTGTGTTCCTCAAACTACAGGTGCCTATATATGTGCTCGGGTTGGGGAGGAAGGAGGGTGTTTGAATTAGAGTGATTCCCAGAGAGCTGTTCTAATTAAAACTCTTCAGTTTCATGTGTATTAAGCCCTGTGCATTAAAAAATGACCATAGGGCACTTTAACATACAGTCTAACTGATTGATTAACTATATCACTCTTGCTGGCTCGGTGTGGGTGTGTGCATGGAAACAACACATACATGTGCAGTCACTCATTTTTCCATCTTCCTGGGATTTGCCAAGTGAGGTAGCTGGGAGTCTCGCATATATTCTTGGCACCCTGTACAGGTCCTCCTCCCCACTCCAACTCTTTACTAGATGTATTGGCTATCTGCAGGCTTCTTGGTATAGATGGTGTTATGGTCATCCTGTCCAACTGAAATGTCTTTTGTTCAGCGTTCCTGCCTCCCAAAGCCTCAAGCATTACCCTGTTCTATGAGGAAGAAAACTGGAAGTGAATCAGAGTGCCTTAAACAGTGAAAATAATGGCAGAACTTAAACCTTATTTATACTTACACCCACCTTATCAGATTGTAATTAATACTGGTAAATCAAGATATAAAACAAGTGTATATTTCTTAAAAGTAAGATGTAGGTAGGCACAAAAAACATGATCAAATTGTGACCATAAACCTACTGCCTGTTGTATCAGGGTTCAGATTGTCTGTTGTGTCAGTATTTTCTCTTTTTTAATAAATTGGTTCTTAAAGAAAAAGAGTAACATTTATGTTTAAACATTCATGACCTGTTATAGCTCTTGACCTGACAATGGGCACTAACTGCTGTATTGCTAGTACTAATGTACTAGGTAGAACAAAAGTTAACCTACTAATACCCTGGCAAAGTATTTCTGGCAGCAAACGGCTTACTGTCCTTCTATACACTAGATTACAGGTGTCAAACATATGGCCTGCGGAATTGCTCTATCCAGCCCATTGGGCTATTGGTGGGCCACTGAAAGTTGTGGGGCAAGGCCAGGGTAGAATGGCCTACTGAAAAATCTGGTGTTCTGGGCCTTGGTGGACATGGTGATTGGTGGCAGGAAGGCAAGTGAGGGCTGATACAGTTCGGGTTGCCCTCCAGCCACTTAGCTCATTGTCCATACCTCCTTGTCACATACCTTTCCTGCCATGTGGTGCACGCCCCATGCTAAAACTGGACCTGGTCACCACTGCATACCCAGTGCTTTGCTACTCAGGATGAAGTATGTAGTGACAGCAGCAGCTCCGGTTCTGGCATAGAGAATGCAATACTGCTCCGGTCCCTGCATACAATGCAAACATCCAGATTCCGCTACCTTGTGCATTTCAGATGTACAAGAGCAGTCATAAGGAAGGAGTAAAGGTGCTTTGAGAAGGGAAGGGATCCCTTGGCACAGACTGTTGTTCAATTAATTCAACACAGGCCAGTAAAACTGAAAACAACTAACAATATTAGATTTGCAAATTAGCTAGTTTTTCATTCTCCTTACCTCAACATTTATATTAACATCCTCCCTGCACCATCCCACACAAATTAAGGGTAGAACATTGTGCATAATGTTTTTGTAGAGAAGATTTTTATGGCGAAGAAATGCTCATTTTAGAGGTGCTCAAATTCCATAGTCATGTACCTCAAGAGCCTCAAGAGACTAAATAAAAGATCATGATAAAGCCAATAAATCTTTGTTTTTTCCTCAATAAATTTTTAGTTTTGCTTTAAATCTCAAGGATGGTTTAAAATGGTGACTGGGGAAGGTGATGCATGGAAAACCATGCTGCAAGTATTTCCTTCTAACCTACCCCTAAGGACAGCTGCTCTGAAAATGAATGGGGGATTGGTAGAATAATCTGCTGTATAATATGATCTAGTTGTCTTACTCTTCTAGTTACTATAACATCCTCATCACAATGGGATCTAAATGCTTCTAAAAAGACAATTGCTTCTAAACTTGTACTGTAGACACTGTTCTAACCTTAATTTGTAGGCTTGTAATTTGTATGTTTGTGTTTAGGGACAAATGTAAAGCATGGGTGACTGGTACCGCCTGAGACTGGGGGGGCACAGTTTGTCGGTGGCAGCTTTGGCATTGGCAAGTGGCGACCACCCACAGAAGCCGGTAGCAGCAGCAGCGGGTGGAGGGGGGGCAAGTGGCGACTGCCTGTAGAAGCCAGCATCACTGTCGGTAGCGGCCAATCTCACGTGCCCCTCTGTGCCCCCCCCCCACATTGTCTATGATGTAAAGTGATAGAAAAAGCACTCAAGATAAAAACAGAGTACCATTATGCATTGTCAGTGTCCTGTTTTTTGTTCACTTCATGTAAACCCTTTACAAGATTTGAAAAATGATTGTTTTTAACTTCTTTTTGCTTTATAATCCGTAATTTAAATGATACTTCTGTTGTCATATATATATGATTCTATTATTTATATACACTCACATAGTTGATGTAGATATATTTGTAGATTCATGAAATAGATATATTAAGATTTTAATAGCAATTTAGTAAGTTGTATTATGTTCTTGATTAGTTATGCATTTTGATGTTTTTCCCCATATTTTGATACATTTGTGTACATACAAAAGCACCATTTTGGTGTGTCCACATGCTCAGTTTTGTAAGGGGCATTCCGTGTTCACAGTTATCTAGTTTTTCTCTTGACTACAAATAAGGATTCCATCTGGGTGCATTTTGTGCTATGAACTCCTTCTCTGTTATAAGAACTTATTCCTGTTGAGTGCTGTTATTATACAAAATTTACAAATATCGGATTATTTACTTCCCAGAATATTTCTCAGTATTTACAATTCTTGTCTACAAGAATTTTTTTTGGGGGGGTGCTACATCATCTGAATGGTTCTTGGTTTCAGTGGGACTTTACATGGGCTCACCAGGATTTTCAAAAAAAATTTAATTTGTATTTCATAATAAATTGTATTGGCTGCAGCACATCCAAGTACAGAAGTGACTAACTCAATGATTTTCAATGGGGTCCCAAAGCACCCCGTGGGGCCCATGAATTTAATTTAAGGGTGCTGTAGTGTGTGAGGAGATAAGTCTTTGGTTGTCCTCCCACTGCCTGGCCTCTGTACAAGGAGGTAAGCATTGCAACAGATTAGGTTGTGAAATGGTATGCTGCTAAATTCAGATAAGTTTTAGATGGTGCCCAGAGTGTAAAAAGGCTGAGAACCACAGGAATAACTCCTTTCCTTTCTCCTGCTATGACACATGTTTCTGCATTAAAGTGTCCAACTCTTTTGGGCTTCAAAAAAATGATTTGATTCATTGCTTCAGGGACCCCAGTAAAATGCAGAGGCCATCTTCGGTAGTATTCCCAGAGGAGGGCTGGCTAATCTGACTGGAGCCTTCTGTGGGCCTTATTCACTTCAGTTTTTGTCTCAGTTGCTAGGTTTCAAGAATATAGATGTCCTTGGCTACTTTTTATCAATAAACTGGTACAAGTCTCTTGCAGCACTTTCCTGCAATGTCTGTGAGCCAAAAAAAAAAAAAAAATCCAAAGAGATGGAAAGAACATTTGCTCTTCTTCATACTGAAGGCTTCTTACTAGAAATTGATTTCTTGATTTTTTTAATGCCTTTTAGCATAAATGCCCCCATTACAGTTCATATTTCAAAAAATAACAACATATATGATTGACATCTATAAGTATGTCTGTGTGCTGCACATATGCCTTTTTCAGAGATTATATTGAACATGTCTCATTTTGAGAAGTGTGACCTTGAGTTGTCATTGTTTTAGTAAACTCAGTCTGGTTAGGAAGCCTCCATTAATGTCCTAGAATGAATGCTACCGCCAATTCCCCTTGAGAGAGCAGGGATAAGGGAATTTTACTATCCTCTAGACAGTGAAATCCATTTGTTAAAACGTATGTTAAGTGTGCTAGATCATAACAAGAACATTTTCATTCCTTCTTTAGGGAAATAACATGTCGAGCAGATCTATCTATCTTGCTGTATTTATTTAACTTTCTTTTCCAATTGAATATATTTTTAGAATGCCATTTTCATTTACACAAAGAAATGAGTGTATTAGAGAAAATTAAGATAAGAAATGAAAAAGTCTAGATGATATATCAAAATTGCTCTTCAGAAAGCAAGGAAGCAAGTACCAGTTTGTGATGCAGACTAATGCATCTTGCTTTTTACTTTCAAATATAAGCAAATATCTTCAGTCTTCCAGTTTTTTTTCTCTGAGTGCATCTGAAAAGACACAGATTTTAGCATTCACAAGTTCCTATACAGATTTCTAAGTATTTCCTCCCTCAAGCTGTAAGTGCTAAGTAGCCTACTCATCAGTGATATCAAACTGCCTTATTTAATGTGGATTGCTAATGGTGCAGTGTTGCATACTCATGAAACATAAGGAAATAATTTCAGTGAAAATGATGTAAATAGGAAAACATTGAATGAAAGCTGTTGAAAAGTGATAAAAATACTGAAAGAAAGTGCTTTTACATACCTGTTAGCAAAATTTGCCATGTACATAGAGGCACAGCTCTACTTATGACTGATTTGTTGATGATGAAAATGATGACAGAGTTCAGAGGCCTACAGACTTCTTGTGGTAGGTACAGAAAAATAAGAGAGAGATAATTCCTGTCCAAAGGGAACTACAATCTAAAGACATACACACAGATGACAGGAAGAAGGTCAGGGTACAACATATAAGAAAATAAGCATGCTGAGAAACTAGCTAATTAAAACTGCTGTAATATTAATGGAACGCTTAGGGCTCGGACAGTTCATTCAGTCCACGTACTCAAAGCATTTGACAAGAGGTTCAGTATTATCCTGTACCTCCAGCTAGAAAATGGGGAAACTGAGGCACTGAGCTGTTATATATAACAAAGCCAGGAGCAGAACCCAATCTAGCGCTCTATCTGCTGGCTCCACTTTAACTACTCACTACATATTCCTGCTATCATGAAACACAAGAAAATTGAAATCCCTTCTTGGCGTTTGATACTAGGTTATTTGTTTATTTATTTATTAGATTTATATCCTGCCTTCCACCAAAGAGGCCTGTGTTCAAGAATAGTCTATAGTTATGCTAATCTTTTCATCCAGGAGTTCAAAAGCATTTAGCAAGCATTACCTATCACTTTAACTGAAGCGTGTTAAACTCATCCAGATAAGGGCTGCTGGGTCAGTCTGCAGGCCAGATTGGCACCTACCCCTCTTTGAAGTGCCCTCAGTGCTGTGTTCAGCCTGTGTGCTGCACACAGCCCATTCCCACCCTGAAGCTCACTGTGTGAATAGCCTATGGGCTGACACAGCATTGCAGGTGGCACAGGGGGCCAGTCCAGCAAAGCACTACATGCACTGACACCTCTGACCCACCTTGGGTCCATGACAACCCTGCATACCATGCACACAGCAAGCCCCAATGCCAATGCATGCTGCACATATTATGTGCTGCTGAACTGAATTATGCTGCATGTGGTACAGTGGGGTCAGCGCAGGGCACGTGCAGCATGCAGCATCCTGATGGAAAAGCAATGGTTCCAGCACAGCCCAGAACCAGTGCACAGGTTTGGAGTGGCAGGTACTTGATGCAACTTGCATCTTACACTGACCACCCCCTCCCTGCCTTCATAAGACAACACCCAAAGCTGCTGCACTTGTCCCCCTGCTATTATGCTGCTGCTATATGTTGTTCCGTAAGTGTCAGCAGAGTCATTTAGCAAGTAAGAAGAGCAGCTGAACTGCATTGGGAATTCAGAGAATCTTATTCAGATAGATTATAATGATTTAGTCTGGAATTTGGCTAGGACACTGAAGTTACCTCGCTTATTCTGTCATTAAAGTACCAAACAGTAGCGTTGGTATCATGTTGTAGATGGTCAAGGAAATATGTGAAAAGTAAGGATATTTTGGGGAGGGGGATAAGTAAAAGATATCTTTCCCCCAAAATATCTTTGCCTCTTGCAGTTAACAGATGGATAATTTTGTCTAATGTCCAGGAGCACTGTGTTCCCTCTCAGAAGTGGGCTGGGAATTGGTTGAGTTGGTGACTTGCAGAATGATACTCCTGATTGCAATGTGGGCACATCTCAGAACAAAGCACACCCTCAAACCTCCAGCTGAGCAGTGGAGGACAGGTTCAAGGTACATATAAGCACTTGTACAAGTATTTTCTTTATAGGTTATGTGACAGTTGGGCAAGAAGGTGTATAGCAATATGTGGTAAGATCATCAGTTCTGACTGTTTATAGTATAGCATAGCACCTGGGGGTAAAAACCTAGAAAAAGGAGTGCTTTTCAAAAACTCCAATATTTTTACACAGTGACAGAATAGAGTAGTTTCAGAACTAACACAAGTTCCTTGGTCAGTGTTGGAAAAAAAACTGATTCTTTACCAGTCCTCAAACTGAATGGCTGTGATAAAACTTGGGCAAAGTTAGACCAAGTAGCAGTCACTATAGTGTCCAAACACATCTCAGCATGAGTTGTTTTACTAGAAGTAGCATCTGTAATGGAATGTTCTCTAAAACAGAAATGTCACTACCCATCAGTGATACTGTACAGGGAAGCCAGCAAAGAGAGTAGACCAGGAGATAGGATTGCACTAAAGAGATGAACAATTGATTCCTGCCACAATACCATTAAGATCCTCTGTTGTTCACAACCTTCAAGACAATGTATTAGACAGAGAATTGTGGTTTGTTGTCAAAGGCCTGAGAGAGCATAAAAGAGGAAGTAATTCTGGTCCTTCTGATTCTCTGGGAAGGCAGACATTAATGAAAATATCTTTTCTAGAAAACACCCAGAGCTTTAATAACAGAAGACTTGGTCAACAATGAAAATAATAACTATACAGTCTAGTAATAGTCTTGAATTCCCTACTGGCAGTTTTAATTGTATGGCTATTGCAGGCATTCTCAGTGCAGAAAAATACTTGAATTAATATATTAATCAGACTCTTCAAAAGTGGAAAATAAAACATGGTGATGTTTCAGTAGCAAATTTCAAATTCTCTTTTTTCCTTCGAACCCCAGAATCCTGCACGGTGCTTATAATAATATACTTGTAGCATATACTACAATAATATCTACTTCATTTTGTTAGGGATTTTACATATGTAAGCATGGTGCACACTCTTCACCTCTCACAGAACCAGGTGTCAGAGAAGAACAAAGGGGAAACAATCTTTTCACAGCTGGGTTTGTGGAATAATTTTGGGGACATTCAAATCCATCAGTAAAGGGAAAACAGAGAAACAATTCTGACTGCATCACAGAAAGACTTTGGCATAATCTAGGGCCACCAGCTAAGTATAGGGATGGGATCCTGGAGAGAACAGGCAAAGGTACTCTGCATTGTCCAGACTCTTGCCCATAGACATCAGTGGTAAAGCTCATTTTTACTTTAATGGTCATGGAGTTATACCAATGCTGACGGCGATAATGCCAGTACTTGGAACTGGTTACAAACTCATTTAGATGAACAGGAAGACTGTAGGTGGCTCAAGATTACCTACACATAATGTTGGCACTTAATGGTAGATAAAAGGGAAAAGTATTCTTGCCTTTCAGTCATCCTCACTGTTGGCTCACTACAATGCATACTGATACCTATTACACTCTTAATACCATCCTTCACCAGCAATGTAGGAAACACTGGCATCTCTGAGTCAGCCAGCTGATTCACTAGAATCAGCAGCAGCACAGAAGACCTGTTGAAGTCTCCAGAGGTTTTGTAATGGAGGTGATTAAGGAATGATAGGGCTTAGCCCAGATTGGTTATTATATCATTAAATGCTTTGGTTTTGTTCTGAAATTTGTTGCTATAGAAAAATGAGTGAAAATGAGAAAGCAAATAGTATTAGAGTCTCTGTGTCTTGAAATAAAATTGCTATCCTTAGTTTGCCCTTGCACTGTTCAGCATCAGCACCTTATTGATTGAAATTAGGAAGTTAATAAGGTTTGGGCTAATTAATCAGATGGGTAGGGACTGGAACTGCACTGCAAGGCTTAATCAAGTCATCAAAACTCTCAAGGCATGAAGAAGGTAATTAAAGGAAAAGAATGCCTGCTATATAGTAACAGGCATCTAGAACAAGAGAAGAGCAAGATAGAGAACCTCCATTTTCTTTTGTACACTTTTCTGATATAAATCAGACCAAATGACTCAGGTACAGTGCTCTGTTTCCTATCAGCAAATTAAGCTGGATGAATTTATAAATCACCACATAGAAGGAATTTAGTCTAACTCCTCCAATTATCCATGTTTGTTTGTAGTGCAAAAGTAACTGTATTATCAGGGCCTTCAACACAAACTTTTCCTGCTTACGACTGGGACTGGAGGGCAGCTTAATTTAGAGCAGACTAATATGGCTCATAAACCTAATCAAGAAAACTATTTAATAACATAAGAAATAAATTGATGCACTGGCATAATGTTATGGCTTGCTGTGCACTTATTGCAGAACAGTACACATAAAACATTCTCTACCCCATTCCTTGGCTGAAAGAAATTTAACTGCCACAAAAACCTTGGTGTTTTCATTAGAGACAAGTTTAATATCACTCCAATTGTATTTTGCAACTCATTGTTCTGATATTAATAACAAAACCAGATGGTTTTTAGCAAACAGGCCTGCGAAAAACAAATGCTAATGGTGTAAAGTAGAGTTTTATCTGTTCTTTCAAATGTATAATCACTGATGAATTTAATGTTTAAAGAGGAATTATGCAAACTTTAACCATAGCAAGGTGAAAAAGTTGGCTACATTTTATTGACATGTGGCTTTTGTATATCTGATAGTGGCTTTTGCAGAGCTGATGTCAATTCATAGGATATTTTAGGTATACGCAAAACACTGAGTAAGAGAGGATTTCCTACTGCACATAATTTTATTTTTTGTCTCATCCTGTTGCCCAGGCCAATACGAATCTTGACTTGAACCTTTGTTGTCATAAAGCAAACAAAATGGTACTTAAAAGCACCATCCTTTTAAAGTAGAAGACTTCTTTATATGTGGGCAAGGGATTTGAATTTTTGTGAATTGTTGATGTTTTTGCTCTTTTATGTTCCAACAGAAAGGATTTTACATTTTACAGATCCATGTTCAAGGTCCCAAAGGCTAAATAGTAAGTATTAACTATGAAAACTAAAAAGGAAGCTTATATCAGTTTGGATATACGAGGGGTGATCAAAAAGTTCTAAGACATAGCCTTTATTTTAAAGAATAGTGTACAAACAACATTTTTATGAGCTGTCCCCTTCAAAGTAATCTCTCCCAGATGATATGCAGTTGTCCCAACGTTCCTGCCAGTTTCGGAAGCAATGCTGGAAGTCTTCAACTGTGAGTTTTTTGAGTTCCAATTTCACATTCTTATGGATGGTTGTAATGTCATCAAATCTCCTTCCTTTCAGCTTCATTTTCATAGTTTCATAGTTTGTAGGGTCAGAAGGGGCCATGGCAGGAAAGAGTACTGGGGTCAAACAACCCCAGCAAGGTGTTCATCCAGCCTCCTCTTAAAGACCCCCAGGGTAGGAGCCAGCACCACTTCTCTTAGAAGTTGGTTCCGGATCCTAGCTGCCCTGACTGTGAAGTAGTGCCTCCTGATATCTAGCTCTGCCAGCTTGTGACCGTTATTCCTAGTCACTCCTGGTAGTGCTCGGGGGAACAGGGACTCCCCCAGTGCCTGCTGGTTCCCTCTGACTAGTTTGTAACAAGCCACTAGATCCCCCCTCAGCCTTCAATTGTGGAGGCTGAACAGGTTCAGGTCCCATAGCCTCTCCTCGTAGGGCGTGCCCTGCTGCCCCCTGATCATGCGAGTGGCCCTCCTCTGGACCCTCTCCATGTTGTCCACACCCCTCCTGAAGTGCGGCGCCCAGAATTGGATGCAGTACTCCAGCTGCAGCCTGACCAGTGCTGCATAGAGAGAGAGGATCACCTCCTTGGACCTGCTTGAGATGCATCTGTGGATGCATGACAAGGTACAGTTGGCCTTCCTGACTGCATCCCCACACTGCCGGCCCATGTTCATCTTGGCATCAATGATGACTCCAAGATCCTTTTCTGCCTCTGCACTGACGAGAAGGGAGTTCCCCAGCCTGTAGGTATGCTGCTGGTTCTTCTTCCCCAGGTGCATCACCTTGCACTTGTCAGTGTTGAATCCCATCCTGTTCTCATCCGCCCACCCTTGTAACCTGTCTAGGTCTGATTGTAGCCTATTCCTTCCTTCTAGCATGCCTACATCCCCCTACATCTTAGTGTTGTCTGAGAATTTGAACAGGGTGCTATTTATCCCCTCATCCAAGTCACTGATGAAGATGTTGAACAGTGTGGGCCCAACGACCAAGTCCTAGGGGATCCCACTGCCCACATCCCTCCAGGTCGAAAATCAGCTGTCTACCACCACTGTCTGGGTGCGGCCCTTCAGCCAGTTGGCGACCCATTTGACTGTGTAGGTGTTGACACCACAGTCCCCCAGTTT
>NW_017728992.1:132146526-132162364 GCF_001723915.1 Gavialis gangeticus | reverse complement strand
TCCAAACCAGCTGATTTGAATACATCCAGTCCCTCCAGAAGTTCCCTAACTAGCTCCTTACTAACCCTTGGCCTAGGTGCGCCTTCCTTGGGGTCTAAGGGGGGCCCAGAGGGGGGGTGACTGTTCTGGTCCCTGCTCAGGAAAATGGAGGCAAAGAAGTCATTAAATAGATTAGCTTTGTCGTCTGGTGTGACGACCAAATTTCCTAGCGTGTCCTGCAGGGGCCCCACGTTACCCGGAACCTTCTTTTTGCCCCCTATGTATTTTAAAAAGGACTTCTTTTGATTTTTAGGAACAGAAAAAAATCACATGGGGCAAAGTCAGGTGAATATGGAGGGTGTGGTATCACAGGAATATCTTTTTCAGCCAAAAATTCTTGAATGGAGACAGCAGTGTGTGAAGGAGCGTTGTCATGGTGCAGAAACCATCAACCATTTTCACACACCTCGCAGCGGTTTCTTCTAATTTTATCCCTCAATCAAATCAAAACCTCTTTATAAAAGGCCTGACTGATTGTTTGACCACTCAGTACAAATTTCTGATGAACAATACCCCGAACATCAGGTCTTAGAACTTTTTGATCAAACCAGGTATTGTGATTTATAAATATTTGGTAACGTTTTAAATTTATTTTGGGGAAATGTAGTTTGAATTACAAAGGTTTTGCACACAACGTGCAAATATATGTAGGACACTTCAAGATTCTGGATACTAGTTTATTCAGTATATCTTATAACCTTTTGAGAGACAAGAAACCATATTGGACTTAATCTGATATGAAAAGATCAGTCCATTTTGTACATGCGCAATTACACTGTGTAATAAGCCATGGTGAATTTTCTAAAAGCTAAGGAAAAGTACTAGTATATATTTTAAAAAGAAATTGGAAGGGAAACATAATAGATGTGCATGGTTTATATGACGTTAGGTCTGAGTTTGACATGTGCACTGAAGAACAGCTTGTGTATTAATTTATTAACAGTTGCCTTAATGAATCAGATCCACTTATTTCTGTTACTCATACTGGCAAAAATCTTTTATGTCAGGGGTGCTCAACCTCTGCTCCCCCCCCTCCCAGCCAAATGCAGCCTGTAAAGCCTTGGAAGCCAGCCTGTGGGGAACCCCAAGGGTTGGGAAACTTGGCAGTGGGGAAGCCATGCAGCTGGGTTGGGCCAAGGCCATGCCCCTACCCCCTGTGAGGTTTGGCTTAGACCCCCTCCTTTACCCCCACCTGCCATGGTCTGGTCCATGCACCTTCTTCCACCCTGACAGGCTGTGGGCCAGGCCATGTCCCCTTCCCACCATGTGGCTGGTTTGGGGCTGGGTCGCATTCCCTTCCCCCTTTGAGGTTGTGGGGGCCACATCCTCTTCCTCCAGTGGGGTCCATGCCATTTCCCCTCCCCACAGGGCTGGATTGGGCTGGGCTGTGCCCTGCTTCTTTCTACGAGGCTGGATGAGGCCTCATCATGCCTGCCCCAGTAGCCAGATTGTGTCCATTGGCTGGATCCAGCATGCGGAGGGACTGGAAACTACCCATTCAGCCTGTCAGGGAAAAAAGATAGAGGGCCACTGCTTTATATTGTTTTCATTCTACTATAGATCAGTCACCCAGAAATCATAACTGTATAAGATGATAGCAAAAATCTTAGCTAATAGGGCACAGTATTTCATGTCTAGACCCACGGGGATTAAGGGGAAGCTACTGCAAGATAACACTGAAATGTTACTTCTCCTATACGCTATGATGAAAAAAATCAGCTATATAGATGCAGAAAAGGCTTTTGATGTAATTGAGTAGAATCATCTCTGGACACCCTTACCAGAGAAGGGAAAAAATGGACTTGTGCCCTTTCTTGTATCTCTGTGATATATACAAGAGACCTGAAAAGATTATTTTCTTAAAAAGGCTTTTTTCCCTCCTCTGCTTACTTTTTTCCAGTCCTATCAGCATTGAAAGACTATACTGACTGCAAAATATGCAAGATGAAAGAGACATGAACTGACCCAGAAAAGTAAAAGGATTTTTAATTGGATGGTTAGTTTTCCTTGTAACATCCATTTAGATGCAATAGGATATAGCTGTTAAAGATGGAAGGCAACACCCCCCAGAGCCCACACCATTTTGACCATGGGATAAAATTATTTCCTGACCCCAAATATGGTGATTGGTCTGATCCCCTAATCAGGTACCTCCAGGTTTAAGTACCAGCAGAAGCACTAGGATATCTCAGTCAAAATCTCCAGCCTTGGCTGCAGCCAACACTGAATGCTTCTAAAGAAGGCTTAAATAAAACCTGACACGTGTAGCAGAGAGGGGAGTAGGGGTAGAAATTCCCTCCCAGGCCTCTGTGGTAACCAGCACCACCCAGAAGCATGGCAAATACCCCTAGTAGGATATAGACATAGCTATGACTAGATCATCCCTGACCAGTGACTGTCCAACCTCTTGAACACTTCTAGTGATGGAGAGTCCACAGCTTCCCCAGGCAATCTATTCCACTGCCTAACAGTGAAGAACATTTTCTGGATATCCAATCTAAACTTACTTTGCTGCAACCAGTGGCGATGCATAGGGGGTGCATGGGGGTGCACGTGCACCCCCTGAAAGTACCCCCTGACTAGTGCTCCCCCTGACTGGCCACGTTCGCTGCTTAGGTGGCTGGTGGGGGGTGGGGGGCAGGTGGGAGCACTGGTACCCCCCTGCGAGTGCTAGCCAGGGAGTGGGAGCTTCGCTGGGGGACCCCTCCCCACCCCCATGTGAGACTGGCTGCGGGGACACAAGCCCAACGTTTTAAATCCTTTACAGATTTGAAGCAAATAGTATTTCTACTCAGTAGTACACAATACTACTTTCTCTTTAGGTCTTCACATGCACTTTCTCCAGAAGGGTGTTTAAAATGAGTGGTAAACCACAGCGGGAAGGACACAACCTTCACTCCAATCTATACAACGAGGGTGGAGCTGCTGTAAACTGTTTTCCAGTGAAACAAATGGCATCAAGAAAGAAACATGACAGATTAAAGGTAGGATTAAAGGTAAAAAAAAAAGTTTTATCTCTAGTTAGGGTAGTAAAAATAAGAACTTCATCTTCATGCTTAAGCACTTTGTCTACCCTAACTTCTCAGCACTAAAAAGATCACTTCTGTTGTAGTTCATTCTCCCTATGAATTCAGTCTTTGAATTTTGATGACACTGCAACCAAAAGTGCTGCTGTCTTTCTGATGTGAGTATCTCTTCAGTATATGTTCTCAGTTTATTTCCTATGGACAGCTGTTTGCTGGTATTAGTTTGGGTTAGGCCAAACAATTAACGATCAAGAGGAGAAAAGCTTTGTATTCCATTGCTGGTCCTAGGAACACCCATTTTCCTCTTAGTGATCTAATTCACTGTTGGCCAGCACTAGCCTACGGATTTTTAAATAAATTGGCCACATGGGAGGCCATATCATGGGCACTTTACACAAGCAAATCACACATTGATTCTACACAGTCCTTGTTTCAGCAGGACAAAACTCATGTCTTGCTGAAGTAAGAATGGATTAAAACTGAGTTAAGGATTTTGAACATTGTCCCTGGTATTAATTCTAAATAGGTGTAGAAGCAGAAGTGCCTGCTCATGATTGCCTATGTGTAGAATAAAAATACATTGTTAAATTGCAAATTATAAAAATAATTAATGAAGCATTAAATATTGAACATTGTAAATATCATTGCCATTTTTTCCAAGTGTTCCAGTACCCAGATATGTAAAAGTCATTTTATAAGAAAGGTAAATCATGAATAGTTGTCTCATGGATTGATCAAAAGAGATGTAATGGTGAACATATAAATTATGAATGTAATCAACCTTTTTGAAGCATGCAATGTCTTTAGCTAGGTGAAGCACGAGAATTAGGTAAAAACTGACACCTCTCATCATTAATGAGTTTATCTCAGAGAGATCACCAATAATTGCTGCAGTCTTTCTCACTCAGCCAGGTTATCTGCTTTTAATTTGGGAAAACAAGATGCCCAGAAGGAACAAAAGTGAGGAGGAGTAGCAAAGGGCAGTAATGTTTTCTAACAAAGAGAGGCAATGTCTTATTTGTTAAACAGTTTTGCTTTTACATTGAATAAGCTAAATCAAGTGTGAAAATGAAGTCAGCAGGATGGTAAGAGAAAGGGCTTTGTCACTGGGGCCACAACTGATGGTTCTTATACTTACTTGCTGGATTATAAGTATATTCTTACGTTTTATGCTGCTTACTTGCCTGTACCATGCAAGTGTGTCCATGCACGGTAGTGTTTAATATTGTGGCCCTGTTTGTTCATGCTAATTTTCAGTATGCCGAGAGCAGCTTACTGCCACCTTAGCATGATGTGAAATTGTCACATGTAGAGTTTACCAAAGGTCTGTTGTAAATACTACAATGACTTATTCCCTGCAAATACTTTTAAAATTCATTATGCAAGGAAATACATTCACTTCAGCATAACATTATATGGTTTATATGTTAAAACTGTTTGTAAAATACTGACTGTGTCTACATGAGACAAACTAACGTCCATTAGCCTAATTTAATATGCATTATGGGTAAGCATCTATACGTACGTGTCCTTAAAAATGGTGAAATTAGACTAATCACGCCTAAATTTGATGTCTGAAAATGCAGACATCAAATTTAGGAGTGGTTAGTTAAAGTGCATTAACGTACATGTAGATGCCACCTGGCAACTTTAATACTTGGCCTGCCTGGCCACTAGGGGCATATGGCAGGGCTGCAGGGACTTGGCAATAACTTTAGTGCCAAATCCCTGCCACTTAATGCTTATTAACTTAATTTGCATTAAATTTAGTCACACTTAAATGCAAGTGTAGATGTGCCCATTGAGTTCCTTCAGTGCTGCCCAAATGTTGTTGTTCTTAGTAAGATTCAGTAATTCACTTACTTATATGCTGACACATGGGTTACATGATTTAACACTATATAATGACTCTCTGGGCCCTGTACCTGAATTTCTGATTGGGATGCTTGCACAGGTAAGGAGGCTTATTAGCTGGTCTAGTCTTGTTTATTGTTTCAACATCTGAAGAGATAAGTGTAAGGAAGGGAAGGTTGATTGTTGCCTGAGAGGGCTTCATAAAGGTAATTATTATCTTTTTGGAGTTAATTAAGGCCTGCAGTTTCCTCAAGGTGATTCTTTTTAATAAGAACAATGTTCATGTCCTTTTAACTTCTTGCTATAGCTACTGGTCACATTTATATATGTATTGTTCTTGCTGTCTCTTTCACTTAACAGGCTTGCAACATAGAGAACATGTCTTTATCCATCAGTGGCTAAATCTGAGTTCTTTCCTTGTGGATACCAAATGGGGGTTGGGAACATACACGTATAAACTCTACTGGTTAAGTGAAGCCAGGACTATGACACAGCTGTGGATTCCATTGTTTGTTTTGTGGCAGAAATCTGGAATCAAACTCTGTTTTTTAGCTTGTACATCAAAACTGAGATATTTCCCCCCAAATGTTGCTCCTTAGATTTTAATGAGCTACATACCCAGTATCTCAACCCAGGGAGTAGATCAATGTCTACTTACTTGAGAAAACATGGCAGGATCAAGCTTTGATTTAATTAACAAAAAAAGAAAGAAAAAGAAAAAAGGCCTTTTTCATCTCTTGGAAACTGTGTTTGCATTACCCTATGTTCATTTAAAATCTGCTTCTGCCCAATCTTTATTTACAGGATTGATCTTTGTTCATGTTACATTATAAACATGCAAAATATCATAGCCTTAAACAATGGTTATGTTCCCTTTTTGAAAAAGACTAAAAATCTTAAGAAATTATAGGGCTGTTGAGTGTAAAATGACTTGTCATTAGAGAAAAGATTGATAGACATTATAGCTATCATGGGCAAAAGGCAACAGTCCTGCTAACACATAACTATATATGGACAATTTGTCATTTAAGGCTTTTTTCACAGTGATATAGTTAAACAAAAAGAACTGAACACAAAGCAATGTCTCTTAGTATTGGGTATGACGTAACTCTGTTGGATATAATTCCTGTTGCTGCCATTGGTAGGTCATTCCATGTGTTAATTTCTTAGGATGAGTTTCAGTTTATGTCCCATTCTTTTTTCATAGGATTGTCATGAGGAAGTGAGATGAGCCGCCTTTCTTAAGATCTCTGGACTCCTTGCATACTTGTTTGTAGTAAAACGTGAGAAGTAGCAATGACTCAACTTTATTTATTTTTTGCTGGTAAAGACAAAAGAATTCAGAGAGCAGGGAGCAATTAACAGATTTCACTGTGAAGGTGTTATTTGTAAGAATGCATCAACTACATTGTGATATATTTAGTCTCTTGTTAATGTGATATAATGAACCTAAGAGATCTAGCTGAGAACTTAGTCTATTTCTAGTGGCTAGTGGCAGATCTTCCATTAGCTTATCAAACAGATTCATAGTCTTTGTACTCTTTGCAATGATCTTGGTTTTGTTTCCAGACCAAAAGTTATGAACCTGGCATATATAACAAAAAAGATGCTGGGTTAAGTCCATTCATAGGAGCTGATAGAAAAATCATTCAGTGTTTTGCAAAAGATCTAACTACAAAGTTGAGGAAAAGCAGGAGAAAAATGTTTACAGATATGGCTTCTTTTTGCATATATAGTACACAGTGAAGAAACTGAAAGTGATATAATCATGCGGTAAGTTTTGTTTACTATCAAAGGCTAATTTATTGATCTCATTTTTTATTTATGTTTTTTCCCGGATGTAATATATATATTTTTTATAATTGACTGTAATACCAAGTGGGTATATCCGTTAAGTTGGTAGTAAGACATATTTATTATATGGTCATTACTTTTAAAGAAGGATCTTCTACCCTCTGGAATTGATGCTTATTAACCTTGGCCTAATTGTGGTATATCTGTCACTCATTTATTATTTATCTTCCTACCCTTTAACCTGGTTCTCTATCCTTTTTAACAGAACAAGGCCACTCCCGGGGCTCCACCTAGCCTTAAATATGTTCTCTATGGATGCTAGTGTACAGAGTCTTCGGCTGTTTCAGGGAAAAATCAGCCTTCTCTGTAACACAGGGGAAGTGATGAGTCACCTGAGATATAAAAACCTCATTATGGCAACCTTTAACTGTGTCAGACCACTGTGTCTTGGACTTGCCTGTCTTCTTCCTATCCGTTCTGGTTAAGTCCTGGTATAGCTTGTGTGCACACATGTGAGAGATTTATTTGCTTATATGATTTCTTATTTTAAAAATAAAACAAAGAAAAAATCCTACATACTGGTTAAGTTGTGAGAGCTCTCCCAATTTACATCTGCTGTAAAGGGAATTAGATGACAGGGAACCCTGTCTTGCCAGTACTGCTGGGGACTGATGTTAGTCATTTGGAGACCTCACTTGAACCTGATGAGTTTAGTTTCAAAGCTGTCACAAATGGTTTTCTGTCTGCATTGCCAAAATTTGGTAAGGCTGCCCCAGGATATTATCAAAGTGATTTCTAGGAAAGCTAATATCCAGATAACCTAAATATCCAGTTATCCACCCAACGTTAAGAATGCCGGTGTTTCAAGAATTCAGTTTTTAACTGTAGCGCTCAGTCATTTGTGGAATGCAATTTGTTGTAGATATTTGCTTGAAAACACATGTCTGCCCAAGAACTCAGCAGGAACTGGGATTTCCACTTTACAGCTGTTCAGAATTTATTTTCATTCTGTGTTTATATGGAACAACATCAGATTTCAAAATTTTCCACAAAGGAAAAGTTCTGAAAAACAATATTGCTTTGTGGTCATGAAAACATTTAATTTTGATTGTGATATTTTTATTTTTAAAATATGTATGACATAACCTAAAAAATAATTAAGAGCTATTTGGAAATGAAAAATCAAAGTGTTCCATTCTAAAAGTGTTGATATATTCTTTAAAAAAATACAATTTTACCTATATAGTTATATTCCTATGCAGTTTTGACTGTGATGAAAATAGTTCCTTTTGACAGAGACATGTTCTGTTTCAGAAATTTTAACCAGTTTCTCCACAGCACAGGAGCTAAATCAAAGGCTAAAGCCAGTTCGTAGGCCAATGATACTTCATACATGTTTTCTCATCTAAAGGGTATAAAACAGTGTACTTCTACTGAATAAGTTTCTGTTAGGGGATTAATGCTTTCCCATTTCTAGTTGTTTGGCTGCAGGAAAGGGGAGAGCTGGCAGGTTTGGTGTGTGCTGTGGGAAAGCCTTTTGAACTATTCCAATGTAGTGCAAAATGATGTTGTAGCCAGGATGGTCCAGAAATTATGCGAGAAGCAAGAATTTCTAAGAGTTCTGTTTTTTATGGGACCAGTTATGTAGTTTGAATAAAGTTAGACAAGGTTTTGAATGCAAGACAATCTTCCTCAGAGTACAAGAAGATAACATCATCCCAAGGGGACTCACCATATGCAACCTTCTAGCTACCATACATGACTTTATATACACAACTATGCAGGAGAGGATCAGAGACCTGAGGAAAAATGCTTTGCATTTAAAAGCTTTTCTCTCTGAAAACAAAAAACAAACAAATAGAACAAAAAAGAGGTGAAGAAGCAAGAGAGGATGATAGGACAAGAGAATCAGTCTGTTCAGCCCTAAATGATGTTCCAGTTACACAAAGTCGAATAGCTCCAGTAGCAGAGATTGAGAAAGTGCAGCACCAGAATGGCCAGTGCACTGGTGGTTAGGAGATATAGGAGATGGAAGTCTGTATCCCTGCTTGGTCTCACACTCCAGGTGAATACCCTAGTTTCTGAGCCTTTGGGTTTTTTGGGGTGGGGTCTCTCTCTCTCCCCCCAGATTTGTAGACTTGAGGAACATTTCCTCCTTTGACAAAGTAACTACTTGAATGGATGAAGGGAATGCCATGGAAATAGTGTATCGGGAGTTCAGCAAGACTTTTGAGAAGGTCCTACACGACCTTCTCATAAACATATTGGAGAAACATGGGCTGGAAAAAATTCCTATAAGGTGGATACATCACTGGCTCAGTAGACACAGGCAAGTGGTAATTATTAATGGATCCATGTCAGAATGGCAGGAGGTTTCAAATGGAGTCCCACAAGGATCTGTCCTGGGCCCAACAATGTTCAATCATTTATTAATGATTTGGATGCTGGCATAGAAAGTTTCTGGAGCAAGTTTTCAGATGACATAAAACTGGGAAGGACTGGGAATGGATTGGAGAATGGGAGCACAGTTTAGAAGGATCTCAACAGATTGGAAAGCTGGGCTGAAACTAACTGGATGAAGTTCAGTGTTGACAAGTGCAAGGTGCCACACCTCAGAAAAATAGTCAAAACCACAAGTACAGCATAGGTGACTCCTGGCTGGCAGTACTATGGAGAAGGACCTGGGGATCTTGGTAGGTCAGAGAATCAATATAGGTCTGCAGTGTCATGCAGCTGCATAAAAGGCAAATGTGGTTTTGGGATGCATCAATAGAAGCATTAGGTGCAAGATGCAGGAGATGATAGTGCCTGTCTAGAGTGTTGTGTGTGGTTCTGAGCTCCACATTTTAAAAAGGATGTGGAAAAGTCAGAGGTGGGCAACAGAGATGATACAGGGTTTGGAAAGCAAGTCAGATGAGGAGAGGCTGAAGGAGCCAGCAGTGTTCAACTTACAGAAATGGTACTTAAGAGGGGACATGATAGCTGTCTTTGAATACCTGAAGGGCTGCCATAAAGAAGGGTAAAAGCACATTTTCCCTCTGGCTGCAGAAAAGAGGCTGTAGACCCACGACTTGAAGTTGCAGCAAAGTAGGTATAGATTGGATGTCGGGGAAATCTTCTTCAATGTTAGAACAGTGAGGCAGTGGCATAGACTGCTTGGGGAATTTGTGCACTCTCTATTACATGAAGTGTTCAAGAAAAGGTTGGACAGCCACTGGTTGGGGATGATCTGGCCATAGCTATGCCTAAATTCTACTAGGCGTATTTTCCATGTTTCTGGGCTTTGTTGGTTGCCCTCTCTGCCCCTTTTTACTACATGTATTTGGGTGTTTTTGAGCCTTCCTCAGAGGCATTTGGTGTTTTGCTGCAGTCAAGGCTGGGGATTTTGACAGAGGTGTGCCAGTGCTTTTGCTGAGACTTTCCTGGCTAGAGACTCTTTCCCTTCTGTTTAGAGTTAGACTGACCACCAAATTTGGGGTCAGAAAGGACTTTTACCCCATGGTTAGATCTGTACAGACTATGGGTATTTTTGCCTTCATCTGTAGCAGGGGGCGTGGCCCTCTACTTGGGACCTCTTGAGCCTATATTGACAACCTTTTATGGGAGAAGGACATCAGCTGTGTTGGTTCCCCTGCTTTACCTCTGTGCCAGTTAGGGTGTTATGTCTTGTGTTGTGTCAGGGTTGACAGTAGTGTTATGTAGAATTTAGATTGAATTGTATAGGATGGTTTGGCTAGGACTAGATGACCTCTGGAGGTCCCTTCCAGCCCTACTTCTCTATGATTCTATTTCCTAACAAACTTTTTGTTGGAACTTTGCAGGAATGTATCAGTTCCAGTTTTGAAAAATCATCATTTTCTGACACAAAAAAGGTGAAGCGCTTCCAACCAGTTCTATTTTTGTTATGTATTTTCTGTAATGGTAGAGGTGCAGCTAGTATGCAGATAGTTAAATAGCTCAGGTGATAATGTAAGACTGGAATCTGACTGTTCTAGAGGCTGCACAAACATAGTCCCTGCCCCAAACACCTTAATGCTGATAATGCTTTTTCTGTTTGCATGAATAGTTCGATAGCTTAGCTAGTGACTGGAAAGAGAGAACCCTGCACTGATCAATTAGTCATTGACCCACTTGCTTCTTTAGGTGGCTCTTTTGGGAATGACTAAATAGAAGATCCAATACTTTGCTGACATTATGAGAGTTAATAAAACTCATTAGCTCCTGACTTTTCAGCCACCTCCTGGACTGGGAGAGCGTTTTAAGTTGTCAGCACAGTTTTGTAAATTAAGAAAGTTTCAGCCTAGACACCAGCCTTTGCTAATTGCAGAAATAAAAAACAAAACATAGTATTTACCATAGACCCCCAACATGCCCTCAGCTCTTCCAGGGCACTGAAAGAACTCAGGCGAGAGTTCACATATAAGCATGCCAAAACCCATATTCTGTCCTTCCCTTTTCTCTCTCTTGTAGTCCATATTAAAACCATCCACATGGTGCTCCATACTTGCTGGGCTTGGCTTCAAGGTATGTTCTAGGTACCCTTACACTATGCAAAATGGGGCTTTTCTGGGAATTGATTTGTGGCCTACTTGTCTCTTCTCATTTGCCCTGGGCCTGGAAGTAATTGTTGTAGGCCATAGCATTGTTGCTGCCACCAAGTTTAGCAAATTTGTGTTGTAGTAAAGCAGTATGAGATCTTTCCATGGCTGTGGCGTCAATATTCATGAATCTATGTACCCTGCAGAGACAAGCTGGAGGGCATATGGTAGCAGTCAAGGTGTGCATTTAAAGCAGTGGTTCCCAACCTTTTTTGTACCAGGACCCATTTGTAAAAATTGGTCAGTCCCAACCCAGTGCCCTTTACCCCCAAACCACTGCATCCCACCCCCAGGCTCCAGCCCCCCTAATGTATGGGGCCGGGTGGATGTGCAGAGCATGGGGAGTCCCAAGCAGCCTCTTGCAGATTGGAATTCTGCCGGCCTGCAAGGGAAAAACCAGTTTCCCACATTTTTCTCCTTTAAAGGAGAATCCATTTTTATAGTTTGTTGATCCGTTTTTAGTTAGATCATGACCCTTAGTGACCCACTTTTGGGTTGCAACCCACAGGGTCAGAAATGCTGCATTAAAGCATCTAGCAGGTTCATGGTTGGTGCCAGGCAGTTAGCTGACATGGAAACAGAAACATGCATCACTCTTTGATCCATCTAATGCAGCTGCCATTGCTGACCTGACCCCTGTTGGCATTTAATTTGTGTGTGAATTTTCTTCTTTGTTATGACAGTGAAAATCTCAGGACCCATGTAGCCCTGTTTACACTGTGGATCCCAATGATGAAGCTGAATCTGTGGTAGCACTCATCTCCTAATGAAGAGGTCTATTATCTTTAATAGACATTGGCTTCCGTGACATGAAGTATCATCTAAAAAGCAAAATATTGTACAAATACTGGATAAAGTCTACCAGACCTGCTTATAAATCTCTCTATGTGCCCTACAACCAGACTACTACATTAGTCCAAGCAAGGAGGTGGACCTTCAATCTTCTCTTCAGGCTTGTATAAACACTAATGTATTGCTGTAACTATGTCAGTGCACTTCCCCCACTCCATGTGGATGCAGTGATTCCAATAGATAGGTGCTTATTCGCCTATGTGGGAAGACAAATAAGTTACACAAGTATAAGATACCTTTGTACCTATATAACTGTGTTGTACCAGCATAACGATTTCAGCAAAAATAAAATCGGTCCTTGAGCTGACATAAATATAGTGATAGATGAGTCAGGCCTGAGATCTAATTTCAATGGGAGTTTTGCTTTGTAGAGTTTGAGCCCAAGGTGCTATTACATCCCTTACAAGTGTTTAAGAGGTCTGGAGGTGTATATAAGGATTACATAGCAAATGATTAAATTAACCTTAAAGTTCAATAGTGGCATTTAATGATTGATTAAATGCTATGATAGCTTTAGAAACTGGTATAGGTCATTGGCCTTAGTCTTGCATCACCTTGCTGTCCACTTGTACCAGATAAGGATGTGCTCATTACAAATAATTTAAAAACACGTTTTCTTATAATGCAATAATATACAGGTATAGAATTAATAGATATTATATATAAATATATAAATAAATTTTGTGTTCCAGGTCAAATCAGTCAAATTGGTTCCAAATCATATTGATTAAGGAGAACTCAATCATTCCAAAACCCATATTGATTGACCAGACAGAACTCCATCATTCAAAACACCATGTAAGGTGCTACAACTGGCAAGCATCCTCCATCCCAGACTCTCACCCCAGGACTTCAGATACTCTTAAATCCTTTGTCAGGCATCCCACATGCAGGCCCAAGCCCGAAGGACTTGGGATTCGGATGCACCCACTGAGACATTTGATCTGAGCCAAAAGGCCGAGTAACTTAA
Organism: Gavialis gangeticus; assembly: GCF_001723915.1. Classification (NCBI taxonomy): domain Eukaryota; kingdom Metazoa; phylum Chordata; order Crocodylia; family Gavialidae; genus Gavialis; species Gavialis gangeticus. The sequence continues at coordinate 132,149,231 of NW_017728992.1, read as the reverse complement.
AATGATATTTCACTGCAAACTTTGGTTTTGCATTAAAAACACATCATGGTCAGTCATTCTGTTAATGGATAACTTGCTGCTCATCATCTTCCCTTTCTCTTTAGTGATTTCATTGATAAATAGATTCAGGACTTCACAGAGAAGACATTTATTCCCTGGCAAGTATAAACATTTATTACACACACACACACACACACACACACACACACACACACTGCTAATATGTTTAAAGATCAGACTATTTGCTTTCATAAAAGCAGAAGCCCCTGCCCAAGCAGAAGAAATACTTTAACCTTCATGAACATTACAAAGATCAATCAATAATAAGTTAGATTGGCAATGAGTGTGAAATCCAACTGCAGTTAGTTCTTTTTGTATGTTGTTTCTGTTTAAGGGCTTTAAGAAATCACCAATCAACTCTAATTGCTTTAAACAGTCTGCATTAACTGTCATTCCCCTGTTTAGTTCCCACTGTTGTTAGGGTCTTTATTTGGGCAAAAAGTCTAAGCACTTATCAGATCTTTCTAACAAAACACTGAAGCTACAACCCAATACCTTAACCCTGCTGAGCTTTTGTCTGATTTCAAGTACATCCTGTATCTACCTATGCCTCTTTGATGGATATATGTAAATAGGGACTGAATGGCTTAGACCCAACCTTTTGTTAAGTAAATATAGAGATCTATACAGGGACACAACACAAGTGAGTTCCTTGCTTCTTTTTAAACCTATGTATCCTTTAGTGCCACAGAAAATTACATGCCTTTAAATTTTTTTTGTTTGTAAGGGCCGTATATTTTATATATGAAAGTTTATACATGTTGGTACATGAATGTACAGCTTTAAAGACTGAAAACAATTTACCCCAGTTAGGGGTGACATGGGAAATATGAGCTGTTAACTCAATTAGGCAAAAATTTGAAGCTTTACTATTTTGTAGCAGATTCCATAAGACCTTGTCCAGTTTTATTTTCTGTCTCCTTGGAATGAGAATGAACTGAAAAGGACCTAAGTGTCTGGTGCTTTATATTTTTACATGAATCTAATATGTCTAATATTTCTTGCAACAAATGATTTTAATTCAGGCCCCATTTATGTAGAAATAGAGGAAACTTCTTATTCATTCTCCAGCATCTCACCTTTTATTGAAGAAGCAAATCCCAGTAAATGCAAATTAGTGATATGTGCACACACAGATTATAGACTTTACTTCTTCAAATATTTACTGAAGTTTAGGCCTGCATCCTCCCAACATTTCCATTAGGATGGTGAGGGAACATAAGGTAGATCGTTTTCTGGATTGGTTTAGCTATTCTGAAATAAACCCGAAACTAGAAAGCAGAAGTTGAATTATGCTCCTCTTCCAGCTCCCTTGAGGCTGAATTTCAGTGGCTTGATTCCCTGTGTGAGATTAAAAGAGCTCTGTTTCAAATATCTTGCGCACACATTGTTAGAGGGGCCAGAATTCATTCACTATATGAATCTGGTTTTGTACATATTCTCTAGTTGCTGTCTACATCCATTCAGCGTCTCCTATTCTCCCTTAAGTTTCAGACTATTGTGGAAGAGGCAAGGATTTCTTAGGGTGATGTATTTTATTGGACCAACTATATAGTTGAGACAGAGTTAGACAAGCTTTTCAATAACATTTTAAATGCTTCACCTCCCTACTGCAATCCAAAGTGTGCTTACAACTTGCGTAGATATACCTGAGCTAGATTTAATCTAGATCAGGGGTTCCCAAACTGTACAAGACCTCTCCGGGTTAAAAAATAAAATGTCTGCTGGTAATGGTATGCAGGCAACTGCTAAATCTGGAAGGGGGTATGCAATAGGAAAAAGTTTAGGAACCTCTTCTCTAGATAGCTGCTCAGGTGTTATTTACTTGGGGTCTGGAGCTGGTTGTGCAGGCTAGACTAGCTGCACTTCTACACTACCAAAGCTATCAGTTTTAATATGAGCTCTTATCATGCCTCCAGTTGCTATATATGTATACGTTTAGAGTAGAATCTATATCTAGCTTCTTCCATGCTGTTTATGGCTCTGTTCATTCCTTTCATATCCCCTCTGCTCCCAGAAACTGCCCCTCACCCATTGCCTCTTCTACTCACCCTACTCTTCCTCTTCTAACTCACCCTGTTTACCCCCCTGTTTTGTTCCTGCACTTCAGTGCAGCCCTAGATACACCCTGGTTCAGGTTATGTATTTGTCCCAAGGTAACAACTACTTATTGCTCAATAAATTCTCATTAAGTCAATTCATCACATTCCTCTGCTGATCCACACCACTGTCTCTTATGCTGAACCCTTTATCACTCAGGCTTTTTACAGACATGAAAAAAACCTCCCATAAAAACACTGCTTTACTTTCAGCTCAGTGCACCCCTGCACTGAACACAGTGTGCCCAGAAGAAGCATCACGTCAATTTGATCTGGCTCACACAGCATCTGTATAGGTTATGTACTTCATTAGGGCTTTTTGGCACTTTTATCTAATAGCTGATTGAATCAAAAGGATTTCAGAAGGATTGAATCAGTTTTTAGATAAAAGTGCCAAAAAGCCCCACTGAAGCACCCAGTCAACATTGGGTGAGTCAGGTTAAACTGACACACTTCATCTTCCAGTAAAGAATGTTTTCTTTTTGTTTCACACCTGTCAGCAGCCTCAGTTGCAAGGCTTTGTCTCACTGTCCAAAAATTGGAGCT
>NW_017728992.1:132129371-132141526 GCF_001723915.1 Gavialis gangeticus | reverse complement strand
TTTTTTTTTTTTTTTTTTTGGAGAAGTGTTCCTGATGAGGAACACTGACAGGAATTTCAGTTCGGGCAGCTGAAATGAGAAATTTGTTGGAATGGTTTCCAAGCTTTTTTTCATGCTGCATTGCAAATTGTCTGGATGCTAGGATGTTTATTAGTAAGGCAAAGGAAGACTTTTTTGCATAATATTTAAATACAACTTTTTATGTATCTATATAAGTAGATGGTTGTATGGTATACTGTATCCTAAAGTTGAGCAATGAGTACAGGGAGATCAAAGCATATAGTTGGCAAAGATGGTCATTCTACTGTAAGAGGGCTATTTGCTTAGATACTTCAATGGATTGCATACAGTGACTGAATGGGGACATAATAATAATGACAATAATTAGTATATATTGCCATAGTGCCAATTGGCAACCAGAAATAAAGTCCCATTGTGGCAGGTATTGTCCAAACAGAGCAACAGATGGGTCCTCCCCTTTGCATTTTACAGTTGAAATGAATGATATGGGGTAGGGAGGGGAGGGGGATGCATAACATACAAACAGAACAAACAATGGGTTGGCAACACGTAACATATTAGTTCTGCAATAATTTTTCTGTTTGGTTTGGTTTGGGGGTGTGTTTACTTAGGTTGTTTAGATAAGCTAAAGGGAAAGGAAAGGTGGGCAAGGGGAATGGGTTGAAAAGAAGAGTGTAGGAGGATCAGTGTGAGGCTAAGATAAAAAGACTGAAGGAGGGTGCTGGAGAGGGTTCAAACAAACAGCCATTCAGCACTGGACAGAGGAAGCCAGTCAGGACCATGGAGAGTTCTCTGGATGCCCAGTTGTTCCTGCTTTGCTTCCTGCTTCCAGTTTTTCTCCATAACCAAATGTAGTAGACAAGACAGCACCTTGTTCCTAGAGCTCCACAGTGATAGGGAGTATTCCCTACACAGTTCTGGGTTCAGAAAGGGCTGCAAGAAGTTGTAGCTTTGACTGGGACCGATTTTACTTCTTTCCTTTCTTTCACCACACCCCTTGTATAGGAGGTCCTGCTTTTGTTGTTCCCACTGAATGGATTTTGTTTTAATATAAGCTGCCTGCTTGGTATTATTCCAGTTTTAACATAGGCACCAGCTTATTCTACATAAATCTTATTTCAGGACATCATCATCTTTTGTCAGAGTCACAGTTGGGTAAATACTGTTAAGAGAACCTGCAATGTAATTTATTGGCCCCACAAATAAGCAACTGATGTTGCAGCCAGGAGCTTTAAAAAAAATAAACCTCCAGCCATCCAAGAACATCTAAAATAAGCAGCCAAATTATGTAGTAAAATCCAAAGGGCCTTGTCTAGAAGACCAAAACCTGGTCGAGCCATGCTTAATTCTGTGCCCATCATTAAGGAAGAGACTATAAACCCACAGGGCTCATATAACCCATTGAGCCCCGCTAAAAAGGATTTATTCAAAAAAATAAGTTTCCATAGTTGATTCAAGTGCTTGTGTAGAAAAGGTACAAAGTATGTTGCTGTTCTCTGGCATCCAGACCAGCCATGATGACACAGTAGTTGAAAATCTGATACAATAACTACTGCCAAGGGATCTTCAGTGGCAACAACAGTAGGAAATTTTAATGAAACAATATACTGTTATCTACTTTGGAAAACAGTTTTCTATTCTCTAAATATTATTATTCTGATGGGTGAAGGCAGATCCTGGTCTTACCATTTAGCTGTCATTTCTTATGGATGTTTTCTGCATGTTGCATTTTTATTCTTCAGATGTGTGTGTCATTTTTCTGTTTTTCATTAGCCAGTTTTTGCTTTTTATTTTCCTTGAGTCAGTCTCTTTCACTCTCTCTGTCCCCCTTTTAATTATTCCAAATGCATCTTCCGTAGTTTGTAAGTTTCCAAGGTACCTTTGGATCATAATGTTGCTTTGCATAAAAAGCTGGGTTGGATCCGGAGCCTCTAGGTACTATTGGCTGTTCATATGTATTCACGTGATGCAAGTTAGCCCCCATCCATGGGCGACTGGTGCTCCTCAATCACCAGCTGAGGCTGGGGTCCCCCAGTGGCCGATTGCTGAGCCAGAGTTGAAACCAAAAGTGCACTTCTGCTGGCACTTCCGGCTTCATGGCTGGCGCTTCCAGGGGGTGCATGGCTGACCTTTTTGCTAGCATGCAAAACAGCAACAGGGATTGTTGGCAGAACATGTAGTTAGTAGCAAAATTGTTTCTAACAGAGACCTTTTCTGTAATATCAGATGGATGGCAAGTTAATGTATTAATTAAGTTCTGGTTTACTTATCAACATACAACTGATTTTGATTGGGGAACAAGTATCCTTTGTTGATTTATTTCCATCCAAGCCACATCCAAATCTTACTTGTGCATTTACTGGTATTATCCCAGACCAGGACAGACTGGACACTTATACTCCTGTAACTTACATTGACTTTTGTCTGTTGATGTAAATTTCTCCACAATCTGGGCAGACGCATATGCAGCTAAAAGTGTAACTTGCAGCAGTGAAGTTTTCCTTTTGTTACTTTCAGAGAATTCCACACAGGATTGGAGGAAGTTATCCTGATGTAAGGAGTTTTATGTCTGTTTATTTTTTTACACTCATGAAAAAGACAGTTGTACTGATTTAACATGTCATCTGTCCAGGGCATGGATATATAATTTTTTTAGGGAACAACATTCCTAGCTTGGTGTCCTAACTCATTTGAAAACTACTTATTCTTTTAATGGAGAAGCACAAAAATCATCTTTTTGTGTCCTCTCTGAGAAGATAATATGTAAATACCTAACAAAGAAAGTCTAGGTTTATCTGTGCATCTTTCCACAGAGAAAGGCAGGACAAAGAAGAGAGTGTCTGGTGTTACTTGCCTTTCTACATCCTTACTATCTGTGTTGCAGCATCACCTTGATGGCCTAAACAAGGTTAGGGCTCCACAGTGCTAGGTGCTGTACAAGTGTGGTGAAGTGACTCAAATTATTAACAATCTACAACAGGGGTGGGCAAAATGCAGCCTGTGGGCCAGATGCAGCCCAGCAGGCCATTCTATCTGGCCCATGGGACCCCTAAAATTTTAGAAAATTGATATTTATCTGCCCCTGACTGCCTGTCATGCAGCCCTTGATGGTTTGCCAAAACTCAGTAAGCAGCCCACTGCCTAAAATCATAGCCCGCTCCTGACCTAAAAGGATACTGGTTAAGAAAGACAAAAGAAGCATGAATAGAATTTTTTTACAGAAGAGGAATAGAGACACAGAAGTGAAGGGTGAGATCAATATTGTGATTTATCTTGTTTTTATGATAAATTGACCCTTGCCTTTTTGGAGAGGGCAGCATATAAACCAAATAAATAAGATTGGCCTTGTATTGGCCTTGATGCTTTTGTTTATGGGTTACAATGTGTTAAAAGTAGGTGCCTTGCTCCAGTAGGGTGATCAAAATAGATGGAGTTAGGTGCTTAGCATCCCTACAGAGTTGATGGGCACAATGAGGCATCTCCAAAGGACTATCAGAGCTGAACAGGGAGGGGCCCCCCAATCACCAACGGGGGGGGGGGGTCTCCTAGTGGCCGATCGCTGAGCCAGTGGTGAAACCAAAAGTGCACCTGCAGCCCACCTCCAGCCACTGCTCAGGAAGAGCAGGGATGGGCAGTGTGGGTGACAGCAGCACACCAGGCTACTCTGCCTTCCCACCGGACAGTACTCTGTATCCCTGCCCACCTGCTTCTCCCTGTAGTACTGCTGCTGAGTTTGGAGTGGGGGGTGCAGGGGTGGTGGTACCAGGGGTGGACACGTGTGTGTGGGGGGATGCCGTACAAATTTGCTTAGGGCACCATTTTCCCTAAGGCCAGCTTTGCGTGGGAGGACTTTAGGCATCTCCTAGCTCTGAATTGGATGGCAACAGTGGAGGTGGGAGTTCGGTGCCTACATACTCTAACTGGGTTGCCTCTGAATATGCTAGTCAAAAGCAAAAGCTAATGTCTAGTGCTAATGAGTTTCTACACACCAGAACAGAAGTGTCCAATGAATTTAGACACCTAGGGCATCTTTACATATGCTGTGGGATGTGGCACCGGGTGCTTTAATTAGTGAGCCACGGTAATTAAAAGCACCTGCATGTCACATGTATCAGTGTCATTGAGCATCCCTGCACTGAAAAAATGGCAATGGGGTGCTTTGAATTAAAACTCATCAACTGTGCTTTATTTCACAGCACACTGCTTCATTTTTTCAGCGCACAGATGCACAGCAACGCTGATACATGTGACGTGGAAGGCTGCTGGAGCATGTCAATTTCTGTGCTCCAGCAGACTTGATTAATCAAGTCTGCTCCAACGCACTGGATTTCCAGCACATCAGAGCAGGCTCTGCACATGTATAGGAGCCCCTAAGGGATTTTCAGCTTCAGGGAAGAAGTTGATCTGAATTGCTTTTTGTGATTTAGGTGCTCAATTTCTATCTAAGTAACATATGAGAATGATTTGGTCCAAGATCACACTGGAGGCTTGTACCAAAACCAGGAACCACCTCTACCTTTGTTGAGTTCTTCCAATCCATTGCTTTAACCACTCTTTCCCCTCCTTTCTTCACTTCAGGTTTCTACAGTTGTTTGGGGATGTTTCTCAGGTGGCTTAAGAAACTCATTAGGCTTTTCTGAACTCCCCTCTTCCCTAAAAGATCATTAAAAGTTTGTTAAATGTTCTTTCAGCTGCCCAGATGTGTGGCTGAGGATAATTCCCTGGTTACTACTCTAATTTCATAGAGAAATTGGTGCTTGCAACTCGTAACTGTGGAAATATTATAGGTCCCTGATATAGCTGGTATCTCTTTAACATAATTCAGGAATTGAGACAGATGTTTAGTAATCTTAATATTATAATTGATAGTGTATGATGCGATTCAGAACCAGTTTTGGGAATAATGGCATGAAGAAGCATAAACATTGATAATGTATGGCCAAAGCATGCTTATGTGTTCTACTTGTATTAAATCTGTAATGAATTATTACAGAAATTGTATATAGCACAAATTAAGAGCACAAAAGCATAATAATCTATATATTGAAACATGCATTGTTTATCTAATATAGTCAATTATGTTACTTTCATATTTTTGGGCAGCATACCAAGTCTTATACTTAACAGTAGTTACTTTTGGTTGATCCAGGTTTCTAATACAGTTTCCCTAAGAAATGACTACATACAATACTGAACTGTAAAATAAAAGGTTATGTATATATACCAGATAATACAAAGATGAAATGTAGATCTTGCACATGGGTTTAGTATGTAAGCCATGTAAGCACTGTGCATTGTCTCACAAGGTTCAAAAGGACAAATCATACTGTGTTATGATAAGCATGTGCTTAAGTCTTTGCATGATCAGGGCCATAGTTCGTAATGGCATCAGAGCCCTGAAATACAAGCAATGTAAGCATTCCCACAGTTTATGATACTGTCAAAAGTGAAATGTCAGGAACGAAAACATGTTTCAGGATTATTCAGGAGGCATGGGAAAGCTTGGTAATGACTATGAAATTAAATTTATTACTTTCTGAGTTGATTGATTTGTTTCTTTCTTGTATCAACAATGATTAAAGGTAGTGTCAACTACCTGTTATTTAATAGCTCTATGTGAAATGAGCTGGTGCTATCTGTCCAATTCCTGGTAGACGGTTATCTATTCCATCAAAACCACAAGCAGGAATAATAACCTTATTGGCAGTTTCAACTCAATGTTCAAAGAACATTGTAATGATATAATAGTAATGAGCAGGTTTGGAGATTGCTTGTTTAAACTTGCTTACAGAAGTAATTGTTCTAGGGTTGAGTTGGAGTATATTAGTGACATAGGTGTCTGGAAGGGAGCATGCTGCTACATTTTACCAAGCTTATGTGGTTAAAAAGGCATTGGTCACTAATTCTAGAACCTTTAGCAGACCTTAACTTAAACAAAACCTTGCACAGAAAGCCCTTCTGATTGTGTAACTTTTTAATATTCTTAAAATTTAGTTTAATTAAAATACACTGGTGACAAAATTGTGACACTGAAGAAAATTAACCTACATCACTTGTTTCTCATCAATTTATTCATAGACACCAATCCTAGTGGTCATAAAACTATGTGTTGTTGATTTTTTTTCCTTTTAACTATGATTTTAGTTTATGCCAGTAATCTCAGAATTTATAGTAAATTATGGAGAAAACTCTGGAAATTTTGCCTCCTACATGTTTCTTCTTGAATTCCAGCTCAAATGTTTTAATTTAATAAGAATAAAAGATTTCAAAATCTGGTTCACTTGTTGGTTGGTAGTCTCTGTTAACATTTCTGGCAGAAAAGACACTTGTGTTCATGTAGTAGTCACAGTGAAAATGTTAAATGACCCTTCAACCTTTGCTGAGAAACATTATCTATTCAATTAATGGACCATAAAATGATTTAGATAAAAGTCAAGCCTATAAAGCCTTCAGAAATCTAAGAAGAGATAGCTAATACTGTCTAATATGTCAGCTTTGAGGATATAAAAGGCTTAGAAAATATAAAACATCACTTACAGGATTCTGGATTACACTTTAGGAAACCAGAAATGAAAAGAGAAGGAATGACAGAAGGATAATAAGGTCAAGTGATTTACCCACAGTCATTGGTCAATCGTTGTGGAAGATGGTAACTAGCATTTTCTTGTCTCCCACAAAGCGCTAGCCTAGGCATCCATTTTTTTTCCATTCAGTGGAATAGTTTATTAGATTTCATAGACATGGCTTTGATTTGAAGAGAGCACTATAAGGACTTGACTCCTGCTGACTTCAGTGGGAAATCTGCTCAAGTAAGGATTGTAGCATCTTCTCAATATTCCTAAAACAACAGTTACATTGTACAAAGCATCAGTGAATCCGTTCACCACCACAGTAGTGTATTCTCTTAAGATACAGGTCTTTCATTTCAGAGGATTTTTGTTCTGTGTTGTTTAAAATATTAGGCATAAACCATATTTCTCAGTAACTTATTTACTTTTCAGTTATCCTATAGGTGTTCATGGCATTTTGTCTGGCAAACTGGAACTTACCTGCAAGTTTTTAAATTACACATGGACATAAATTATGATCATCATAGTGTTACTTATTGTTATATCTATTCAATTTCCAGTTGCCTGCCGATTTTATAGTGAGTTTACAACAGTATTATAAAAAAGATAACTATAGCTCATTTGTCACCTAGGTTACTATGAGAGATGTTTTGGGACCGGTGTAATAGCTGGATGTTTCTGTTATAAGTACCAGCAGCCAAATATTATGCAAATATATTGGGCTTTTGGTTCTAGAGTCTACACGTCATTGAGATGAACTGAACAGTTTATACCAGCGGTGTCCAACTCATCTGCCTTGCAGGCTGGGTGAATGGTGTGGGGCCAGCCTGTAGGCCAGATCCAGGATGCGGAGCCATGTTATCTGGCCCCAAGGGCTAGAATTTGGTGGTAGCACTGTTAATTGTTGTGGCTCCTGGAGTTGTGGCAGCTGCCACTCTTTGTCCAGCCAAATTTTAAGCCCCACAGGCAGCCCTGTTGGTCAGATAACAGGCCAGCTCCCTGAATATGGTCTATGGGGCTCCCCAAGGATCTAGAGTGGCAGCAATGTTAATTATTATGGCTCCAGGAGCTGTGGCAATTAATGCTGCCACTGCTTGCCACAGGGAAACTGCCTACATGAAAGATGCCACAGCATTAGAATATCCCCAGTTTACACATGGCAGTTTTGTCATAAAAGCTTTCATTATAACTGTCCCGGGCCTGGTGCTGTTCAACATGTTTGTTAATGATTTGGATGCTGGCATAGAAAGCTTTTTGAGCTGGGAAGGATTGTGAACACATTCGAGGTTGGGAACACAATTCAGAAGAATCTCAACAGATTGGAAAGCTGGGTTGGAGTGGACAAATGCAAGGTGCTACACCTTGGGAAGAATAATTAAAAATGCAAATAAAAATGTGTAAAATCTGGCAGCATGGCAGCACTATGGAGAAGGACTTAGGAGTCCTGGTGGGTCACAGACTCAATATGAGTCTACAGCATGATGCAGCTGCACAAAAGGCCAATGCAGTTTTGGGATGCATCAACAGAAATATTCAGTGCAAGATGCAGTAGGTGATAGTGACTCTCTACTTGGCACGGCTTAGGCCTCATATTATAGAATATTGCATAAAGTCTTTTCTACCTTGGAGAACTCAGAACAACAGCAGAGTCTCCAAATGCATGAAGAAAGGTGTTTGTACCCGAAAGCTTGCAAAGAACTTTTTTTCCAACTGTTTATTTGGTCTAATAAAAGATATCACATCTACCCAAAGAACCTTGACTGCATAAAGTCCTGGGCTTCTCAGTTTAAAAGGAAGTGGAGAAGTCAGAGGTGGGTGGCAAAGATGATAAAGGGCTTGGAAAGGAAGTCAGACGAGGAGAGGCTGAAGGAGCCAGGCATGTTCAGCTTGCAGGAAACATGCATAAGAGGGGGTATGATATTAGTCTTCAAATACCTGAAGTGCTGTCATAAAGAAAAGGGAAAACACTTTTTCTCTCTGGCTGCAGAGAAGAGGATGCAGACCCATGGCTTGAAGTTGCAGCAAAGTAGGTTTAGATTGGATGTCAGGGAAATCTTCTTCAATGTTAGAACAGTGAGGCAGTGGCATAAACTGCCTGGGGAAGTTGTGGACTCTCCATCACTGGAAGTGCTCAAGAAAAGGTTGGACAGCCACTGGTTGGGGATGATCTGGCCATAGCTATGCCTAAATTCTACGAGGCGTATTTTCCATGTTTCTGGGTTTTGTTGTTTGCCCCTCTGCCCCTTTCTGCTACATGTTTTAGGGTGTTTTTAAGCCTTCCCCAGAGGCATTGGGTGTTGGCTGCACTTAAGGCTGGGAATTTTGACGGGGGTGTGCCAGTGCTTTTGCTGGGACTTAAAGCCAAAGGTTGCTGGCTAGAGGCTCTTGCCCCTCTACTCAGTGTCAGACCAATCACCATTTTTGGTGGAAGATTTACATGGATTGTGGGGGGAAGGAGGGTGTTGCCTTCCCCTGTAGCAGGAGACATGGTTCTCCTACCTGAGATCTCTTGAGCATGTATTAACAAAGCAGGACGTTGGGTAATGTGGTTCCCTTGCTTTACCTGTGTCAGATTAGGGTGTTATACCTTGTGTTGTTTCAGGGTTGATAGTAGTTTTACAAAAAGTTTAGATTATGGATTTGTATGGGATGGTGTGCCTGAGGCAGGGGGTTGAACAAGCTAACCCCTGGAGGTCACTTCTAGCCCTCCTTCTCTATGATTCTATGACTAACCATAGGGCTATCAATAGGCAGTGCAAATCCCAATTCTAGACATGTTTCACTTATGTAAACTACAATTTTTGTCAGTGTAGTTTACAGGTAACACATGCTGGAGCAAGTTATGGTTTACATTGGTGAATAATTTATCCTAGAAGTTTTTTATGAATGCAGATACAGCTCTGCAGTTTGCCAGTAGGGGAAAAGACAGCCTGGACAAGGTCTTAGTTTGCTACAAAATGTCTAAAATTATGCAGCATAAATCTGTAGCAAATTCTACAGCCACAATAATGTGAAATATATGGGACCCTGTTTATTGTTCCTATACACCTGGGACTATGGCTCTTTGGTCATATGTTATAATCTTATTAGATCTCACAAGTTAAGAGGGTTGGATATATTTAATTTTTCAGTGTTTGTAGAGATGATATAGAGAGTGTAGCTGGTGATTTAATGGGTGGCACTCTTCCCAGTAAGCCAATAACTTGCAACATTTTACATTGATCAGTTTGATGAGATGTAAAACCAAGGACATAATCAGTTATGGTAATTGAAAATCCCAGGGTGCTTTTTCATAAGACTGTCCTGGCCAAATTCCGGTTCAGGTAATTACACACACTCACTACCTAAAGTCTTTTTTCAGTTTTAATTGTATATGTTATACTTTCTCATTTCCTGCCTTAGACTATTGTATATATTTCATTGAGAGATTAATATTGGGGTCTATGTAGTGATCCTTCTTTACCCTGTACTTATCCAATGTATCAAACCTTTTGGTTACTATATATTAATGTTTGTGAAGTTCTTTCAGAGCCTTGAATGATGCAAGCTGTAGTGGTGGTGGTAGTGATGGTGATGATGATGATTCCTCAATCAATTCATGTTATAGGACTTTGGGCTTCTGTCAATGCTGTTTTTTTAATGAAGCATAACACTGAAACTCTGATCAATTATAGTGATTAAATATACTCTGAAACTTTTTGCAAGAGTTGGAATTTACCACTGATGCCCAAATCAGGGTTCCTGGTTCATGCACTGTTTCATTTATTTAAAATTTTTGTTTTGTTCCAAACTAGACTGAAACCAAGAAACCTTAAATTGTCCGTTAACAAGACATTCTGAGGGTTTTATTTTCCAGGAAATCTTGAAATAGGATGTTTGAGAAATATGCTGCTTGAACCATGGCTAATAGTAGTGATGAAACAATGTAATTTTCACTGAGCAGCTGCAGGGGTCCCAGGATTTGTGTTTCCTGGACAGTCCCACCCTACAGGCCGTTCCAGGCTTTGAGACTTAGGTATCTAGAGCAGGGAGCCTAGAAGCTTAGTCGCAAAGTTGGGAACCAAGTGCCAGTTAAAGCTGAAATAGAGAAGGCCAGCAGCCTCATGCTTCCAGGGTCCCTAGTTCTCAGGCAACATCCCAGAGTTTCCAGAGTCCCTGGCCTTTGGGCACTCCACCTGGCAGGTCCGCTTTAGAGCAGCAGATCTCGGACATATTGAGAAGCCTGCCTGGAATCCAGTAAAAGATCAATGCACTTAAGATGTTTTGAATAATATATTTTGGGCTCAACAAATCAGTATTTTCCAATAAACTTTGTGCCACAAAAATTTCAGATCTTGTTCTTATTCCAAGTACCCCCTTGGGTAACTTTATCCTTCCTGCCTAAATGGAAAGGTAGGACACCTCTTTTCCATGCCCCCCCTCCCCAGCTGGAGCAGTGTCAGAAAGAGCTGGGGTGGATCTGAGCTGCCGGCTGCTGGTGCAGCAATCCCTGTCCTGCTGCCTTTCTCCCCAGGGGCCCCATGCCAGCTGCACTCCTACTGCACATCTGGCAGCATCGGGAGACACAACTCCAAACCACCACCACCCCTGCTGCCCACAGGTGGGCAGGGGGCAGCTTGCTATGGCAGCATGGCCAGCACAGGACTCTAGGGTCAGGACAGCAGGGTGGGGAGCCCTGAGCCCACTACAGGCAGCCTGCATCTGTCCCAACCTTGTGCACAAATCCAGGTGGCAAGTCCCCCCTATACCCCACCCTGGGAGCATGCGCAGTGGCAGGAAGCTGCCCCCCCCCCCCAACAAGCTGTCCATGGCTCCATTCCACTCCCCACTCCAGATGCTATGCACCGTCCTGGCTGGGCAGTACCCCCAGCCCCTGCCTCACTCCCTCCCTCACCATAGTGTTCTCAATCTCCCCCCATGCCCTCCCCCCCTTCCATAGACTTACCTGAAGGGAGCTGTTCTTCATGCTACCTGGCTGTATCCCCAGCCACAAGCATGTGTGCAGGCATACCCACGCATGTGGTGCCCCCTGCATCTTGCTTCTGGCAGCCCCAGTCAGCCCCTTGCAGGCTGGAACACTGCCGGCCCCCGAGGGGAAACCCGGATCCCTGCACAATACTGTGAAGCTGAGATAAATGCTGTTCCAGAGTCATGCAGCCCAGGAATGGGACTTGATGTTCCCATTCTGGGACTGTCCTGCCCAATTAGGAACAGGTGGTCACCCTACCTGAAACTGAATAGCCTCTCCGAGCAAAGTAATACTCCATCACCATCATCATAAGGAGAGGTTGCACTCCCCCAACAATTCTTCTAATAGAAATAGTGTATGGCTGCCACCTGCAGGATTTGAAGAAAACTTCTGTTCTTCCAAACAAGGGGCAAGCTATCTGCAGGACACAGGCATGGGGTCAGAGACCCTTAGTGAATGGTACAGAGAAACAGCATGTAGCAACCTATGTATATACACACATGCAGAAGGAGTGTTGTATGCGCATGTACATACATCCCCCTCTGCTTGCCAACACACACACACACACACACACACACACACACACACACACACAC
>NW_017728992.1:132126695-132129225 GCF_001723915.1 Gavialis gangeticus | reverse complement strand
CACACACACACACACACACACACACACACACACACGCATACAAGTGGAAAGAAGGAAACTGTGCTTGCTTCTGGAGTTACCTCTTCCTCCTCTTTCAGCATTTAGCCTGAAATAAAATTACTTGTCTCTTCTCTAGTTCATTTGTGCATGGGGAAAGGTCACAGCACTAAGTACTTTATGGGGTTGATGTATCTACTTGGACCCTCAGTGCACCAAGGAGACCCAGATGGGATACACAATGAAGTGTATAGGGGAGTGAATTACTAAATGAAAAGGTTATTTAAAGAGGAAAATATTACATAAGACATAGATTTAAAATAAATGCTTTTTTCCCCGTATAGATCAATTCTTCCATTCACACTATGTGAATGGAGTGTGTTTTTAGGTTGTATGGTAATGCCCTCTTCTGGTTAAATATTGAAATGGCAATTTCATTTTCCTACCCCTACCCCTCCTACACACATACTCATTGCCATTGACTACATGCCTGTGCTGTATTACTTTCGAGTATTGAAAAATCATACTCCCCACACAAGATTATCAAGATCATAACATTGGTTTAAAAAAGGAGATGTAAAAGATTGGGGGGGGGAGGGGTTGCCACCTTTTGGATCACATTCCTGAAGTTTCTTTGCAATGCTAAGGGGAGAAACATATTTTATTTAAAATAAAAAGGCGAGTTTGTCATATAATTACTCGATTCCATGAGATGAGGCTTTATTGTACTCAGGGAGACTTACCATAAAAACACAAGAGCTGACAACACTGTGGGCGGGTCTATATGAGACACTTAATAGGCACACTGGTTCTACTGTGCATTAGTGCAGCACAACAAACTGTGCTAATACACAGTAGAAGTAGTCTACTGCAAATTAAGTGTCAAAAAGACCATGCACCATTGCTAATGAGCATTAGTGTCGGCTACAGCACATTTATGTAGTACCTCATATTAGAATTACTAAACTTAATGCTCTGTAGCAATGGAGCATTAATGCACATGTAGACACGCCCAGTATGTATTATTACAGAACCTTGTCATTCTCCTTAAGGAGGTAAGGATATGAACATTGCCAATAGAGACCTGTTCTGAAAAGCATAGTTTACCAAAGTTCTGTTATTTCAAAAGTTTTTTTTGAAATGCAATAGAAGGTTGGTACAGGAAAATATTCTACAGAGGAGAGGTGACATAGTATGTAATGTTGCATGCAGGGTTGGATTAATGAAGAGTGATTTTAGGTCTGTATCCAGCTTCTGGAATGAATTAAAAAATACATTTAAGCTGTCAGTTAAAGGAAAAGGTAAGATTGGAAATATATCCTACTGACCCATTTATTACTGAGTGAAGCAGAGAGAGAGGTAGTTAGCTCTGTTAGTTTGAAGGTGGTCAGAAGGCAAGATAAGTATGCACCTTTAAAGAGTAACTAAATGAGATATGTCTTGAAAGCTTGTGTGTGCATGCTTGCTGTCACTCTTACTCTCTCTAGGGAGAAAGGGGAAGCAAAGGAGAGAAAAGCAAACAAGCTGTAAGCCCATAGGAATAAAGGGGTCAAAAATAATAAGAATCCATAGTCCCCATTTAAACCATACTTAACACCGTCCAGTGTGTGAATTATTTCTCCTTCCTGTTTCCTGTACAAACTGGTTAAACATTTTTTTTTGCCTGAAAACAGAAATTCTGAGGTCAGCAATGAAGTGTCCAGGGAGGCTGAAGTCTTCTGCCATAGGCTTTTGTGTCTTTCTGCAGCTGTTGTCAGATCAATGGTCATTAATTCCTACACACAGAAATTGTCTTGCCTATCTGAAGTAGACAGCAGAAGGGCATTGTAAGTGGATGATGGCATATATGACATTGGTAGAGTTGCAGATGAATGAACCCTGGATGTTGTACTCCTGGTCATGGGCGACTGGTGTCTCCTGAGTTGAGAGGGCACTTACCCCGCCGGTGGCCAGTGAGCAACCCGGGGGAGTCCCCCCATGGCTGATTGTGCGTGCTGATCCGGAAGCAGTGTTCCTCCTAAGATGGCTCTAAGAGGTAACGCTGCCTGGAAGTGCCAGCGGTTTGCTTGGAAATGCTATTGGCACTTCTTCTGGCACCCCCACTCCCTGACCAGCATGCTCAGGGGAGGCACGGGGACTCCCACCTGCCCCCCCTGCCCACCACCTAAGCAGGGAATGCTGCTGTGAGGGGGTGCACCAGCATTCTCAGGGGCTGCATCTGCTCCCTCGTGCAGTGGCGATGAATAGGGGGTGCACGGGGGTGCACGTGCACCCCCTGAGAGCGCTGGTGGAGCCCACCACAGCCAGTGTTCCTGGGCAGGGGGGGCAGGCAAGAGCATGGGTGCCCCCCCGAGAGCACTGGCTGGGGAGTGGGGGCACCAGGAGAAGCACCACCACCCCCACGGCCAAACTTGCTTACCCAGAAATGTCAGTGGTATGCCCGGGAGTGCTAACGGCACACTGCTGCCACTTGCAGGTCGGCAGGATCAGCCACGGGGGGACCCACTCCCCCAGTTGGCAGGATTAGCTGTGC
>NW_017728992.1:132115453-132121695 GCF_001723915.1 Gavialis gangeticus | reverse complement strand
CCCCCCCCCCCCCCCCCCCCCCGATTCAGGAGGCACCAGTCACCCATGCCCCCCTGCATGCCCTATGCATTGCCACTGCTCCTGGTATTAGCTCCAGTAATGATGTGGTCTGTATTGATGTGGAGACACAGCAGGTCCATGGCAAGTCCTGGTGCCTCAGTGAGGGTGGGAGTTCATTAGTCTGTTGTTTGAAAGATACCATTTGAGGTTTAAAGCCTGTTTGTAAGCCAAGACAGGTTTGTCCCCAAAGGCTACTTTGAAACAGTCATCCTTTTCCAGGTGGTCATTAATAATGTGCCCAAGTTATTCAAGCTGGGGTCTGTAGGTGGCAACTGGAGGGATTTGGGTGTCCTTGTCCTAGGGTCGGTATTATAGCAGGTCAAAGCAAAGTCTGAGTCTGGGTTTGTTGATCTGAGTAGTTACAGTTTTGAGATTGTAGTGTAATTGTAAAAAACCCCTCCTCTAAATCCTTAAGGTGTTCATCTTGGTCAGTGGGATCAGAGCTGGTCTAATTGTAATGTAGAAATGGCTGTAGATCATGGATCTAGTAATGTGCATAGGATGAAAGCTGGTGACATGAAGGTAGTTGTGGCAGTCAGTAGGTTTCCAGTACAATATGGTTACAATATGGTGGCAATATGGTCACTGAGAACCTTACTTAAGTGAGGCAGAGACATCTGCCAGAGTCTGAAGACATCTCAAAACAATAATTAAATGAAGTGGAGCTGTTCCCTGAATCTCAACAGTGTATTAGCTCTAAGATTTATTTATCTTGGAAACTCTGCTGCCATTAATTTGCAGAGGCTTCTGCAAATGAGAGAAGGAACAAAGTGCAGATGCCTTCTCACTCACTCAGTAGATACACACTAGAAGTTTAGCAAGGCTTTGGGCATGTTGCCATTCCTGCTTTTCTTGAGAAGAGGGGACCCCACTGCCATCCAGGCCTCTTCCAAGAAGAAGGACAAGGGCATCTCTGCTTGTTACTCTTCTACTAATTACCAGAAGGGTTCTGATGCTCTTCAGAGCTGGTTCTTTCACTGGAAGGTAGGGGAGATCTGTACTATCACCGCTACCAGCAGGGTCAGCAGCACTGTCAGAGGGGACCTCTACGTTGTGCTGCATCTAAGATCCCACAACCCAGTATTGTAACGCTGATTGCATATCATTAGTAATTGTGCTGCAAGTGGATAGTACTCAGTTGCAACTCAGGTGGCAACTTTGGGATTTGTTAAAAAAACAAACCCTATTACTAGAAAAACACTGAGTTTTGCAAATTTAAAAGCTGAATCATATTTCCATCCTCATGAAAACACTCTTCCAACCTCCTCCCTAGTCCCAAAGGGCCCACTCCTGCATCATTCTTTCTCTGAATCCTTGGATGAGGAGGAGACAAGGATTTTGAGAGTCAGCATAGTGTTTCAGCAGCAGCAGCAGCAGAGGACTAATTTGGAACAATTTCTTTAGTCAGTGTGTCATTCTGACCATGATTTCATGAGCTACCTGATCAGTTTCCTGGCTTGGAGGTGAGTTTCAGGTAGAACAAAGCTTAAACAAAACTTTAACAATAACAATAATAATAATAATAAGGAAATGAGGTTTGAAAGATAAGTTTAATTTCTATTTTTTGATAAAATTCCATCTTCACCAAAACTTTACAATGAACTCTAATAGCTTCTCAGATTTTTAACCTATAGGCAGTGGGTAGACCCCAAAACCTTTTTGTTTCCCTTTTCATAATATAATCATTTTGTGCATCTAAGTGCCTTTTTTGCCTTTACAGTTTGTAATAAATCTTACTTGCTTTAGTTTATATTATTCTTGTATACTTTCTGTGATCAGTTAATCTGATGCAATTTTCTTAAAGTATTTCTACTGTATTTGTCAGATTTTGCAGTTCCTCTCTTCCAGTTTTTTTAGGTGAGATTCTTTACTTATTATGTTACCTCTGACTGCTTTGAAAGCATCCCATAAAATATTCTTTTTAATTTGAGTTATATTATTCTCAGTGAAATACAGCTTGATTTCCTATCTAATATTTCAGACTCTTTCTTGGTCATACAGAAGTAGGATATTCAATCACCAAATTTTCAATTTCAGTGTATTCTCCCAATCTCTAATAATAACTGTACTGGTCCATGGTCTGACCAGACAGTTCCACCTTATTCTGATGCATTGTTAAGCAACTAAAAACATTTTAATCACCTCAAGTTTCAGCCCACCTGCTGGCAGGCACTGTATCACTATATTACCACAGGTTTTCAGGACTTCTGGGGCACATCCACACATGCTGGCACACACACTTGCAGCAGCTCAAATAGGAGTGGCACACATTTGAGCTGGGGATTTTTGCCTCAGCGCATGTGCCCAGACATGCACTTTGGTGTGGGGCAAATTGTGCAACCGGGGGCAAAGTAACCCTGCCTGGCTGCTCCTGAATCTGCAGCCAGGGGGAGCTAGAGCCTGGGACCAGCACCTGTGCTGACCCCAGCAGTATAAAATGCTGTCCTGGCAAGCAACTTAGGGCTACTTGCTCTCGGGAGCTTCCGGGGTCCGGCCAGTTGGTATCTGGGGGCACTACACCTTGTGCCAACTGGATTGCTAAGCAGCCCTAACTGATAGTTCCCTGCACCCTCCACCCACTGCAGCAGTCTGGCAGTGGGGGCTGCTGCCTGGGTGTGACCCACTGCCACCTGCAGCAGCATGTAGCCCCAAGACTGTGCAACTGCCAGATCCAGATGGGGACTGTACGGTCGCAGCAGAAGCATCTGTACATCTGGGCAGCTGCCAGTGGGCTGTGGCTTCAGGGTTGGCCTTTGTGTGGCACTACTGCCACGTGTGCTGCCGCCCTGCCATCTGGGCAGGTATCACCCAGAAGATGGTCTCAGTGTGGTGGCCTGCTTTGAACTGTCAAAGCATGCCCTCCTGGCCCCAAGTAGCCAAGAAGTCAGCCACCTCCAGCTGGGTCCCAGGTGCCAGCCCTGAGTGACTCTTCTGCCTGGGTCCTGCCACTTACCACACTAGCAGGAATTCTGGTGTTCCCTATTGAAAAACTGCAAAATCTCTGATAAAAAAAAGCCCAGATTCACTCTTAAAAATACCCCAAATCCATGTTCTTCCATAATTAAAACAAAAGACCACTGTATAGCGAGAGAGGGAGAAAGAGAGAGATTGATTAGTTGGGCAATGTTCTATTGATATATTTACAGTTTTAAAGCAATTTGGAAGCCTACCAGTGTCTCTATCATCATAATAAAGTACATTCTAAATATCTATATGTTTTGCTGTTTGCTTTTGGTTTTTTTATCATAGAACAATTAGAGTTCCCCTGACCCCTTCACTAACTAGGATGTGGGGACATCTGCCCCTGCAGCCACAGCTCCTTCTAGCAGGTCTCATCCAGTCTGGCAGCTGGGCACAATGGATATGTGATAGGGGGATGTGAGGTTTGCAGGAAGGGGGTGGGAATGGGTGTGGGGGGATATAAGGGAGTGTGCAGTTTGTGTGGGGACTGTTGGGGGGGCTGCTCAGGAGGGGTGGGTCCCCTGCCCCCTTACTGGGCACATCCTCCCCCCACCACAGCCCTCATGCACCCTCCATACAGCCCACATGCCCCGCCGCAGGGCCCATAGCTCATCTGCAGCAGCACTGGCCATCGGGGTGCTTGGGGCCCTCCTGGCACAGCCCTCCTCTGGTGCTGTGAAGCACAGCATGGCCCCGGCTGCCTGGCACTTGGTACTGCCTGTGCCATATTGCATGGGCCCAGACCGGCACAGGACTGTGCACCTTCAGGCAGTTCTGGGCCGCCCACGGGGACTGTGTGTCGTGCTGGGTCCTGCATGCACAGGTCTCAAGCACCATCAGACCAGGCTGGGCCTTTCCCCTCCAGAGCTGCACCTCCCACAGTCCCCCACCCCCTCACAGCCCACTCCTCCTCCAGTCCCTACTTACCTGGAACAGAGCCGGGGTCCAGGTCGCTGCAGCCTGCATCGCTGTTTGCCCCGCATGGGCAGGCAGCGTGCTGCAGCACTGGGGCAAGGGGCAAGCATAGAGATACTCTGGCTAGCTACCAGAGTGTCTGTTTGGAGTACCTGAAGCTCCAGTTGCCTCAGGAGGCTGCTCCACTTTTTTCTGGGGTTTTTTTTTTGATCCTGCATTGCAAATATGCAGTGTGGGGAATGTTTTTTTTGTTCCCAGCGTGCCTCTTGCCATGTCTCAAACTGCTTTGAGATGCAGCAAGAGGCACATGTGGGCTCATCTGGCTGCGACCCTGGTTTCCATAATGCAGAACATTTCTAATAATTTTTCAACTCCTTTGTTTGCTCCTGACGCAATTGTCTACCTGAACCACATAAATGTATAATTATAGTTGCTGTTCTGTGTGTACATCAGCCATGAGAATTAAGAACTGCTTTGTGGCTCTAGTCTACATCCATTTGATTGTTAAATTTAGTTTGATTTTATTTACTAATCAAAAAATAAATGTTTCATCAGCATGGACTAGATTTTGCTCATCCACTTATATAACTTTCCACAGCTTGGCTATTTTGTGGCTGCTAGCAAAGTATTTATGAACAGGTAGCTATATAAATTAATAAGCCTGATTCTACAACTTTTTGGTATTTGGAAACGCTGATAGTTTTCTTCATGTGGAGGGCTTGTGGAATCCGGCTCCCAAACCCTGATTCTAGAAGGGACTTGTAATGGAAAGATGCTGTGCTGAGCCAGATTGAAATTACCAGGTGCAGGAACAAGGCAGGAGCAGTGGAGGGTGGTGTGGGGGGCGTCTTTTGAGCCCCCTGGGGCAAGTAAGACACTCGTATGCCAAGGTGGCAGGGATGCTCCTCCAGCTCAGTTTATAGGACTAAGCGGCACAGGGCTGCTTCTGCTGAGTCCCAGCACACAACTGCTACAGCCAGTGGCACAGGGCTTTTTCAGCTCAGTTCCTACAGCAGCCGAGAGGGGCACAGGACTGCTCCAGATGTGACAAAGAATTGCTCATTGACAAAGGGCAGTGTGGGGCTTCTCAAACTCAGTTGCTAGGGTTGGGAGGTGCAAGGCTGCTCCTGCTGTGTCCAGACACAGCTCCCACAGCAAGGCAGTGTCAGAGTGGACAAGGCTTCTCCAAATGTGGCAAAGACTGTGGTGAGGGGAGGGCAAGCACTTGGGTACCCCCTCAAAGTCAGTGCCCACGACTGGTACCCCTTTTGCCCCTTCCCCCAGTTATGCTACTGGGTTATACAACAGGTTAGTGGCAGAGCCCATTTCTCCTTCCTTATCCAAGGGACCATGGTGACTTACAAACTGTTTCTGATCTTGAGTTTTGTTAAAATATTTATTCTTCAATGGTAGTGTTAAAAGGGGGATGCTACTATTTTCTTCCTCCTACCCTTTTTCTTACTTATTTGGAGTCCGATTTTCAAAAGCATGAAAGTGACTTGGGGGGTAGAAGTTTGGGGCAGGAACTGTCTCTTGCTATAAAGTCCAAGATGGCCACAATCTCTGTTGGACTTTTAAGTGCTATGGTAATGAAAATAACAGCAATAATAATAGATAGTAACTGTTCCCTTGAGCAGCTTTCTATTTGTAGTGTCAGATTGGCCAGCTTAATTGCATGGTTTTGTTTCTGTCCTCTGACTGATTCACTAAAACTTTTAAAAACAGTGAAGACTAGCAAACAATGCAGCTAAGGCATCAAGTTTAAGATGGCTAATTATTGGTATTTCAGTCAGTAAACTTCTGAGATTTGTGAATGCCATTGTGAATATCCAATGGGTGTCCAAACAACTGCAAATAACAA
Source organism: Gavialis gangeticus (assembly GCF_001723915.1). Taxonomy (NCBI): domain Eukaryota; kingdom Metazoa; phylum Chordata; order Crocodylia; family Gavialidae; genus Gavialis; species Gavialis gangeticus. The sequence goes on along the minus strand of NW_017728992.1, from coordinate 132,115,898 downwards.
ATTAGTATGTTCTCACAAACAGCAGAGGAGTGAAGTTAAATCAGGTAAGTTGTAAATATATTTCTTTACTTCTTCATTTTTCACTTGCTCAGACAGATGGTTCAGGTAAGGTAAACTTCAGTGGCTATGGAAAAAATAGCTTGTTTAATGCATATATAACTTTACAGATCCAGTTAAAAAGAGTCATCCTTAATTCTTACCAGGCAGCAGAAACATAGAAAAAGGTAAACTAGGACTTTCTGAAATGGAGTAGAAAATCAGATCCCTTCCCGCCATCACCTGAAATTTTGTTCAACCAAAAAATGAACGGTAATCCACCTCGGGGGAGGAGGGGGGGGGGAACCCCCACAGCATGCTTATAGTCTCGGCAGTGCTACATTCACTAGCACTTTAGCTGAAAGAGATTTGGGGGTCATGACTGACCACAAGATTAATATGAGCCACC
>NW_017728992.1:132105647-132113922 GCF_001723915.1 Gavialis gangeticus | reverse complement strand
GATGCTTATCTTGCTGGGATCCTTTGACCCTAGCTGACTACCTGCTCCTGGGGCAAGGGGCTAGATTTGCTGATCTTCAAGGTCCCTTCCGGCCCTAATGTCTACGCCTTGCCAATGAAGGGGGTAGTTATGATGTCTCAGTCTTGAGTATAGACTAAAATTTGAATTCATTCCCCTAACTTTCATTGACATGAATAGAAGAACTGGACTCTTAATTATAATCCATCAGACAGCTAAACAGCACTTCAATCCCTTTCTTATGAATGTTTCCAGACATAGGTAATATTTTGTTGCTGTTCTACTCATATTTAATACACATTTAAATGATTTTTAATATTTTACAGTTTTACCTGTTGTGGTATCATAACTATTGACTGACATGATAAAAGCTGTTTAATTATTCCAGAAGTATTTTTTAAAGATTTTTTTAAATGAAAACATGCTTTCAAATTACTACTGTTCCTTCATTTAAATAGGTTTACATGCCACAGACTTTTAAACTGCATTTATTTAGGGGTTTGGCTTATTTTTTCCAAATTAGGTTAATTTTAAAACTTCAGGTGACTGATTTAGAGCTAATGTGTACAACACCCAGCTCCATCAATTTCTCAGCATGAGAGATGTATCTTTACGTGATGCATCATAGCAAGCAATGATATGTCAAATACACTTTGCATAAGGTACACAAGGTTCTTTGGGTGAATCTGATATCTTTTATTAGACCAGCTTAAATAGTTGGAATTTTTTTAGCAAGCTTTCAGGTTTAAAAATCCTTTGTCAGGCAGAGGAAGTCTCTGGAGTTGGTGAGTGCTCTTCCTGGATGGAATAAATAGTAAAGAGGAATTTTATTGGAAAATCTTTTCTATATGTTTCTGAAAATTATTTATTAAAAAGGCCAACAGTTAACATTTAAAAAGTAAAGTATATAGCATAAATGTTTTCTAGTTATTCTTATATCAAAATCATATTAAATAATACTCTTATGAAGAATGTATGTATATATGCATGTGTTGGGGTATTGCGGGGTATTTATTTAGGGTTTTGGGTTTTTTTTTCTCTTCCCTCTTCTCCTTAAGTATGGTACAGTCTGGAAGCTATAATTAAGAGCTATGAGCTCATCATGGACTCAATCCTGTTCTCCTCAGAGACAAGAGCAGGCTCAGTACTGCTTTTGCAGCGATCTGACTAATGATGAGTCTGTCTTTTTTTTCTGTTTATCTGTTGCAAGATAGATTAGGACCTGATGCAAAGTAGTTATCATGTGCAAGCCCATGATCAAACAGAAATGTGCTCTCTTCCATAGCATGTATGATACAAAAGGTTTTTTAAATTTTATCACAAGGGGTCAGATCCTCAACTGTGTAACTCAGTGTAGCTCTACTAGCTATGTTGGAGACAGCATTGATTTAAGATTCAAGCCAGGGTCTTACCCTTGCAGGGGATAAAAGGGTTTTATGTTAGCCCTTTAGCTCCCTGTGGAGGTATCAGAATCAGGGGATCCAATATGGGGTTGACAGCTTTCACCCCAGGACCACTGGTTTCTTTGAGAGGAGGGTGGATAGCTAATGTGTGGGCAGAGAATGCGCATTGCCTTGGTTCCCCTCCTCTCTATATGCCAGCCTGCCAAGCTGAGCCAGCACAATGTAGGAAATGCACTGCTGCTGATGGAGCAGGTTTTTATGCATCCATGTACAGAAGCTGGATTGAATTCTGTTGAGGAGTCCACTTTCTTTTGCCATCTACATATGAAAGGCGGCTTTACTACACATTGGCTATTTGTAGAAGTAGCCCATGTGTGTGCTCTTACACAGCAGTAACTTAGCCCCCTTTCATATACGTTGGGGTAAGATCCTACATGCAGGCATTTGCTGTGGAATAGGTGACACATGGTATGTCCCAGCCCCCTATAACTTGCATATGTGATCATGCTCCCTGGGGTTTCCAAATACACAGACTGGCATAATTATTCTTGTCCCTGGAGTGAGAAATGGGCAGGGAACCTTGCTCCAAGGGCAGCTCCAGGAGAGGAGGCAGGCAGCAACCACCTCTCCCTGACTTCCCCAAACCAGGCAGCCCCTGGTCTGGGGAAGAGACAGGGGACTTTGTCCCCCACTGCACCCACTGCTCAGCTGGCTGGTGGGGTCATTGATATACATGACAGGGGCAGATGAGCTTTGTTGGTGGGCTGATGGGAAGCTGGTGATCCAAGAACTGGGCTTGGGGAAACTCTTCCCAGGGTAACGGGGCAAAACACTCACCCTCCAAGGTATCTGGAGGAGGCAGGATCTTTGTCATGGGCTCAGTCCATTCAACTGCCTCCACTCCACTCTCTGAAACTGAGTGAGGAGCAGGTGCCTCAGTTTGGGGAATGGGCAGATTGCTCTACTGCTCCCCTCTACTCTCCTCCTCTCCTGGAATTGCTTGGATTGGGGAAGGGGCTGGAGGCTTCTCCCCTGTACTCACTCTGCTCCACTCCCAGGAACTGGAAGCAGAGTGGAGGCAGATACTCCTCACCCAGTCCCAGACTCCAGCCTGGGGAAGGTATAGGGAGTCTCTCCCCATGCTCCACTCTCCCTGGAGACTGGGAGGAGTGGAGCAGGCACTGCTCCCCATTTCTTCCCCCAAACTGGGATTATGCTGGTCTCAGGTAGGCATGGAGAGCAGGGGAGAAGGAACAGCTGCAGGCTAATCTGTACCGCTCCAACTTCCAGAAAAATTTCTACTGGTACAAATTCCTCAGAAATTTCCATCAGTAGAAATGAACCTCTGTTCATGGCCAGGGTGTGTTCAGTTGTTCATACCTCATTAAGGCTTAATACATCATCAATCAGAGCCTGCCTATATGTCCTGCTCTGCTGTTTGCATTTCATAAAGACGGAGTACATTCTTATTCAAAGCATTTTTCCTGTATTAACAGCCTTAAAATTGATAGGACCTAACTGGTTTCAGGACTACCAATAGCCTGCCATGGACAGCTGTTTGGATGGGCCAGAAGGATCAGACAGCCATTGGGCAATTCTCTGATTGTCAAATGAGCCCACTTTGTATAGGTCAGACTCTACACCCAGCTAAACAGTACTTCTTAGAGCATTTGTGATCCCAGAATTCACTGAGGGGGAACACAGAAGCTTGATCCAGGATTTGTCAGGCTGTTGAAATGAAAGCAGAATCTTTTTGGATTTAGAGAGAGAACTTGACTTAGAATTGAGCTTACGGGAGAATGTCCTGAGACAGGGGGTACAGTGAGTATGTTCATGTCTGGAAGAAGCCCACACCAATCTTAGTGATTTATAACCAGTCAAGTGTTTGCTGATTACATCTAGTATATCATATAAATTTATTTTGTGATAGAACATGTAGTAGGACAGGATTTCTTTAATTCACATGATAATGTTATCCAAGAAATGCCATTCAGCAGTGGAAAAAAAATCATTTTATATGTGCTCTTCATTATCAAACTCAGTAATGACTTAAATGAGGTACTGAGAAACTAGCTTCATAATTAAGGAAGTCAGTACATCTCAGCACCTCACAGGACTGCATTTTGATGAAGATAATGGGCCAAAATTGGATGCTGTTATATAAACTGTCTCCATTTCTTTTCCTTGCCATCATTTTTATTGATCGTTTTCTAGTTCATGGGTAGGACAAAATGGTTATGGTGATGATGACAGTTTGATGCTCAAGTTTTAAAAGAGTAAATATATGGTACTACTGTGATTTTGTTTTCTACAGAGTTAAAAAGACCATAATGGATTTCTTCCTTTATAGTGCTGCTTAGAGAAAATGAATTATTTTCTTTTATTTGTTTTGTCCAGGTAGCTGTATTCATTCTTCCTATAAATGCTTCAAGAGCAGAGCTTGCTGTATTATTCTCCAAGTAGAGCTGGAGATGAAAGATGAGATAAAGGTTACTGCATAATATGTAGTCTTAGAACAAAACCACTCCGTGCTACTCTTTGTTGAGCTGGCACTTGAGACTGGTACATTATTGTGCATAAATTAACTTTGGCATGTGTGGTTAATCCAGCTACTGTATCAGACTTGAACTCCTTGGATTTGCAGTCATACTTACTAGAGTTAACAAGGAGTAGACGGTTTCTATTTTCAATCTGCTGGCCTGCAAAAATGACCAAAGAAGTAATATATATGCACACCCTCCTGCACTCATACAGATAAAACCTAGGGGATCTTGGCTCCCTGTATCTGCATGTAAACCCTTTCACTGTTCTAGAAATAGTTTTGTAAAGAGACACTGAAAAAAATGGTGAAAATGTCAGGGCTTTTTTGATAAATGCAGAAATTGGTTCCTAAATCTTCCTTGCCATTAATAATTAGATTAAAAGAATTAATAAAGTAGGCACTGCTAATACCATGTAGAACAAGAGAAACTATCACTTAAAAGCTCATTTTCTGTGAATACCTACATTTATTATTATAACAAATGATAATGATGGATAAAGAATCAGAAACAGTGATTTGTCTTGTTTGTGGAAATTCAATAATGGTGTGTTATTCTTAATGCTAATTTTAAAATAAGGTATTCTTCCACAGCTCTTCAGTAACAATTCTGTTACTAAAGAATTCTATGTTAGATTTTCTGCAGTAGGGAATGAGGCATTTGACATTGGGCATAATCCAAATTTATTTTTAGGAAGGTATAAAATAATCCTTTGCCTTATTTTTCAATTGACAATGTTTTATTACCTTCCTATCCTTTCCTAGTTCCCTAACAGCAACTGGGATTACAGCTGCTACAATCAATAGCTATCTCCTGAATACCTTTCTTTATAATTGAATTATAAAATATTTAAACAAAACTATCTGACCACATCCCTACCAATTAGTCATTTTGTAGCATAATTTTTACAGCATCTGAGGACCAAATCTAAGTCTGTAGGAACCTTTCCTTTAACTTCAGTGGTTAGGCCCTAAAGCCCAAATTTGCAACTAACTTGGAGGACCTAGGCCTGAGAGCATATGTTACCCTCAAAACCAGTTGGAGTCCCCTGTCTTTGAGGTGATAGTGAACCTACAACTTAAAGCTTGACACTCTCCTCCCTTCGCTGCAGGTAGTTATTTTAGATAGAAGGCTACTTAACATGATTTGCTGAGCTTTCAAGGGCCACATGGGTAGACCCACCCCTTGACAGTTGCCCCACCCCCCGGTCACCATCTTGGGACTGGAAGTCCTTCCCCTTGCCCCCCAGAAATATTCCTTTTGGGAGGGGCTTGCCATCTTAGAACCAGGAGAAACAATAAATCATACACTAAAAGTCAAACACCTACTATAACACTTTTTAATTTTATTACAAAAAAGACTTCTGTTGTGATTTGTGTTTGCATAGTGTATATAGAGGTGATTGCATAATACCTCAAAAAAGTCTTAGTTTTGTATATTGTGTGGGAGGTGTGGCCAGGTGTGTGTGTGTGTGTATGGGGTGTTTGTGTGTAGGGTGGGGTGTGGAGGTGTGTGTAGGGTGAGGAGTGGGGGTAGGTGTTGCATGTGGGGTTGGGTGTGTGTGGGGGGCATATGTATGTGTATGGTGGGGTTGGGCATGGGGGTATGTGTGTATGGCGGGGTATTGGGGGTGTGTGCAGGATTTGTGAGGGAGTGTGGCTGTGTGTGTGGGCAATAGAGTATGTTGGGGTTGTGTATATGTGGGGGGGTTGTGGCGGTGGGGTGTGGGTGTGTGGCATTTGTGGGGTGTGAGGGAGGGTGGGGTAGTGTGAGGACCTCTCTCATACTCCCCCCATGGCATGCAGCCCTGCAGGAGGTGGCATCAGCAGGCAGGGGGCGCTAGGGGTGCTCGTGCCCGGCACCTGAAAGCACATGACTCCAGTCAACACCACACATTGTAGTGAAGAGTGCAGCCCCCCACCAGGCTGCCTCTATCACTGACACTCCCCACCGAGCACATGGAACCCCTTGCACTCATGCACCACTGGAGGGAAATTCCATGTTCTGGAGCCAGCTGCCTTCACTGCCCCTGGGACTCTGTTGGAAGAAGCCCCGGCCCCTGCTTCCCTGTGGAGTCCTGTGACCTGCATAGCAGGGGGCGGCAAAGGCAGCCAGCTGCAGCACATGGATCTTCCCTCCAGTGGTACACAAATATGGGGGCTGTGTGTGCTTAGTGGGAGTGCCAGTGATAGAGGGAACCTGACAGGGGCTGCGCTCCTTGCCGTGATATGCAGTGCTGGCTGGAACCACATGCCACTGGGAGCTATTGCCTGCACTGGGAACGAGTATCCTGAGCATCCCTGCCTACTGCTGCTGCACCATGGGGGGAATGTGGGTGGGAGGAGCTGTAGGAGTGCTGTGGATACAGCTCCCTGAGATCCCCAGGACCTCAGGTAAGGTTGCTGGGGCCAGCACAGTTGCTGGCCTCAGCTTCCCCTACACCACCTGGGGTAACCTACCCCACATGGGCATTGCCCGGGGGACAAGTAGCAGCACAGGCTTCTATTTGTCCCCAAGGGAAACAATAACTTCTACTTGTCCCCAGGGAAACAATATCTGCTCTCGTGTGGACAAAGCCTTAGAGGGTACTTTAGCAAAAGTGAATGAGTTTTAAGATGTGGATCCTTGTGTTTTAAGTGCCTGCTGTATAGTCTAACATGTAACTGCACCCCTATGGTCACACGTGACAGCACTTACAAAATTGATGAAATATAATAGAAGACTACCAGTGGCTACTGGTAGCAAACACCACAAGCAAAAACAAACATCAAGGCTAATTCTTCTAACAGATGTATAGAATTAATTCCATTGAAGGCACTAGGAGTTGGTTTCATTTAATTTGCAATAAAATAAATTTACAGTGAACCAAGAATGTATAACAGCCAGCAGACCCTATTAAACACTGTGGGACACCACATTATGTGAGCATGATAAGAAACTAGATTTGTGCAGTCTGATTTTTATGAACACTTGCATCAGAGCCATGTGTTTTATAAACACCAATACATATGTTTGCAGGACTTGTACCTAAATTACACTGAAGAGAAATTGAATGAATATCTGACAGACAGAGGACTAGAAAGATGTGAACTGTGAATAAAGAAGGCAAACACAGTTCTTCCACTGGAGAGTAGAAGGTTTGATCTGGGTCCATGAATTACCTGTTTGTACTTTTATATATGTGTATTATATATAATATGTATGGGCTCAGATATTCTGGTCAATGGTGCTATACAGATGAATTCCAGTTGATAATCTGAACCTGCATGTTTAGATTTTGATCTGGTACAGGTAAATTAAGTTATAAGAAAACAAGCAATTTTAAACCTGTGTATTTTATAATTTCTTTTTCTGTGTACTTTCATACCCTCTATTACAGGAGCTGTGTCACCTGGTCACTTGCTTATGACTGAATGCTTTCTAAATGTTATTACTATGAGAAAAACAGTTTGTCTAAATCAGCATTTCAGGTTCTCATGATATAAAAGGGACCTACAATTGCTAACACTTAGCTTCTAAAGGATGACACCTTTAAAAGAAGTCCTTTGATACGGTATCACATTCTGTTCTTGTACATAAACTAATGTGCTTTGATGTAGATGATTACACGATCAGGTGGGTGGCAAATTGGCTTTGGGGTCTGTGGCAGGGCACTGTTTGTGCCTGCCACTTTAAGGGCCAGAAGGCAGCAGCCAGCAGGTTCCTGATTAGGGCAGCCATTTTAGATTCAGGGCTGCCCATATAAACAGGGCAGTTTTGCTACTGGAGAGGAGGCAACAACATTGCCTGGCTGGAGGGCTGCTGGTATCATCTGGAGGTAAGGGTGGCATTGTAGGGGATGGTCAGGAGATTCCTTGGTCCTGGGTGGTAAAGGGTAAATAACAGCAGCAGAATTCACCCACTAGTCTCTGGAGGACCCCTCCCTTCCACACTATCCCCAATCAGTTGGTGAGGTCAGATGTCACTTCCACCACACCTTTGAGGCAGATAAGAGAAAACATCTATTTCTAGGGCTGCCATTCCAGTATGTATTTAATATCATTTTATACAGTTTGTTATAGTTAGCATGTCCAAACACTTATGTTATAATGTTTCATTCAGTATGTCACACATGCTGCTAATTTGTTTCTCTGTTGGTGGTACTGTATTTACTCAAATCCAAGATGAATCAATTTTTACCCATTCAACATGCAGGAAAAAAGCCCTTTGTATTAGATTTGAGCACCAGGGAAAGAGGAGGGCATGGGTTCAGGCAGCTGCTCCAGCTCCAGTTCTGGCCTCAACAGGGGCTTAGAGTTGGAGCTACAGCCTTTG
>NW_017728992.1:132097965-132100647 GCF_001723915.1 Gavialis gangeticus | reverse complement strand
TTGAGCACCAGGGAAAGATGAAGGCATGGGTTCAGGCAGCTGCTCCAGCTCCAGTTCTGGCCTCAACAGGGGCTTAGAGTTGGAGCTACAGCCTTTGCCATGCTACACCACTGCCTTTGCCACCTCCCAACTGCTCCCCACCATCTCTGCCCCATGCTTCTCTACCCTGAGTGCCCCCCCCCAAATTGGCTGTCTGCCCCTCCCTGCCCTCTCCCACACTCTGCCACTGCCCCCTTCCTTGGGTCATGGCTTTGATTCTGAGGCCAGATCTGCCACCACCACAAACATTGCCTGGCCAGGTTGGGGCCAGTGCCAGCATGTGCTGTATGGCCCAGTGTGGCGGAGCATCTTTGGGGTGCTCGCCACGTGAAAGGGGCTGCAGCAGGCTGGGACAAAGCCAGAGGAGAAGGCAGCCAAGCAAAGCCCCCGTATGTCATTCTAAGGAGGGAGGTGTGTGGTGGAGCACCTTTGGGGGTGCTCGCCACTTGAGGGCTTTCACAGGCTCTGAGGGGAAACAGCAGCAGCAGGGGAAACCTCCCCCAGGAACAATTCTAAGGGCGTGTGTGGCAGGGCACTGTTGGTGCCTGCTACTTTAAGACCACAGCCAAGCAGCCAGCAGGTGCATGATTGTGGTGGCCACTTTAGATCCCTGGCCACCTAAAACAGGGCAGTTCACTGGTGGCAGCCCAGGCAGCAACATCATCTGGATGTAAGGCTTCATGTATCATCCTGGAGGTAAGGGCAGGAGCTGTAGGGGATGGTTTGCAGGCTCCTGGTCCTGGGTATGACCTAAAACTGCACCCTGCCTGGAGTGGGTGGCTTGGTGGGGCTCCCAGTGGTGCGGGGGCCCCCGGAAAATACCAGGCCAGTTACCACCCCGGTGAAAGGTGGGTCAGGGCACCTTAAACCCTAGCCCCTACAACTGGGTGGGTTATCTCTTGGAGGGTTTGGAAGGTGGACCCCATGGAGAAGGAGTGAGGTCATAGACTCACACCTGTCTGAACTTCCCCTGACTGGTGAATACTGGGGCCAGGACTGGAAGGGTCAAAGGGCCAGGGGCCCACTGCAAGGAATGCCCAAGAGCTGTGTGCCTGGGGTTCTAGTTGGCCTGGAGGTGGGCCAGGGCTAGTGAGCTGAAGGTCCCAGGGGGACCACACCCAAAGGGGAAGCAGTTCAGGGAGCTATGCTGCCTGGTATGTGGGTGGAATAGACCTCCTGAGGAGAGGAAGCCTGGCGGGGTTCAATTAGGAGGATTCTGGGGCCCAGTGTTGGGGGGGGGCGGTGATTATAATAACATCTGGATGCCATCTGCAAGGCTTGAGCTGCGGTGTAGGGGAGGAATGGAGCTGCAGATAGTGCCCCCTGGCATCACGACAGGTAATGGCTAACCTCCTGCTTATTAACACCTATTAATCAATTAACAACAAGGTGTGGTGGGCAAGAAGGTGGGCAGTTAGCCCAGAAACAGGTGGGCGGGTCACAGTTAAATCAGCCCCTAGAAGGCCCCCTGTTATAGGGTCATTTAGGAGTGGTGGTGGATTGGTTGATATCAACCTGGAAAGATGTGGGCAGTGGAGTCCCACAAGGCTCAATCCTTGGACTGGTGTTATTCAATGTCTTCATCAGTGACTTGGATGAGGGTGTAGAGAGCACCTTGTCCAAGTTCGCAGATGATACCAAATTATGGGGCAAAGTTAACACACCAGAGGGTAGGGAACAGATCCAGACAGATCTGGACAGGTTGGAAAAATGGGCAGAATGAAATAGGATGCAGTTCAGTAAAGACAAGTTCAAAGTGCTGCACCTGGGCAAAAAGAACCACCAACACACTTACAGGCTGGGGGATGACCTTCCCTTTCTGCTGCTGTGCTGCTGAGATCTTGGAGTCATAGTTGACTCCAAGAAGGACATGAGACATCAATGTGATGAAGTGATCAACAAGGCTAACCACACTTTATCATGGATTAGCAGATGCATGATGAAAAGGTCCAGGGAAGTGATGCTTCCGCTGTATGCAGCACTGGTCAGGCCACAGTTGGAGTACTGCACCCAGTTTTGGGTGCTGCACTTCAAGAGGGATGAGGAGAATCTTGAGAAGGCTCAGAGGAGGGCCACTCATATGGTCAGAGGCTGCAGGCAAGGCCCTATGAGGAGAGACTGAGGGATTTAGATCTCTTCAGCCTTAGCAAGTGAAGGCTGAGAGGTGATCTTGTGGCTACCTATAAATTTATCAGGGGAGGGCAGCAGGGAATAGGAAATGCTCTATTTACTAGGGTACCCCCTGGAGTCACTAGGAACAATAGCCACAAATTGGCAGAGAGCAGATTTAGGTTGGACATTAGAAATTACTTCTTCAAAGTAAGGGTTGCCAGAATCTGGAATGGGCTTCCAAGGGAGGTGGTGCTCTCCCCTACCTTGGGGGTCTTCAAGGGGAGACTGGACAAGCACCTGGCTGGGGTCGTCTGACTCCAGTGCTCTTTCCTGCCCAGGGCAGGGGGTCAGACTCAATGACCTACTGAAGTCCCTTCTGACCCTAACATCTATGAATATATGAATCTATGAAACCCTCAAAATAAAAAGTTTGACCAAAGAACTCATATGTCCTTTCACTACAGTAAAAACATGTTCATGGCTCAAACTTTAGTTTTAGAGTTAGAGTATATAAGAAAAATAGAGAGGCAA
>NW_017728992.1:132084304-132092965 GCF_001723915.1 Gavialis gangeticus | reverse complement strand
AGACTGGAAAAGCACCTATCTGAAGTTGTCTGACCCCAGACCTCTTTCCTACCCAGGGCAGGGGGTCAGACTCGATGACCTACTGAAGTCCCTTCTGACCCTAACATCTATCAATCTATGACCCTTAATCTGACTTGCTGTTCTTGGATGTGAGGTTCATAGTATCAGATACATTGTCTTTCCTAGCAACAGCCCTATGGAATTGACAATATATATTGCCCACAATGTATGACTAATATTCTTAATGGCTAAATTGGAATTGGCATCTTGGTAACTATTTTTCAGTGCTGCCTGGTGGTCAGAATTAAATGTAGCAGCTGCCAAGACTTTGATGCTAAATTTCAGAGTGTTTGCATACTGTTTGAGCAAAATAGGAGCACAGGACATGGAAAAGGATCCGGATTAAACTGGGAAAGATAGGATAAAGGTTGCAATAACAACAGTGTCTGATTTACTAAGGCCCTTGATATGTATGCTGAAACTTTACCATAATATATTAACATTTTTTGTATCTAGTTTAATATGTGGTTTATAATTGTAAGGGCCAGGACCTAAGAACCCAAGGGCAGGATCTCCTGCTAGTGTGAATTGGAATAACTCTCTAATTAATTCAATGAAGTTGCATCATTTTATATCAGCTGAGTATCTTGTCTTAAGTATACCTTTTAATATAATCTTAATTTCTTTCAGTTGAAACAGATCTTGCTTCTGATCACCAAACTTAGGGAGATTTGATACTTGCTGACAGCAAAGAGTGATGCTCTGCTTTAACACCTGAGTTGTAACCCCTCTGCCTTATCCTGCTGGGTCATCCATTTTGTCTAGTGCCTGGCAGAGCCAGACTTTGTCCATTCCTGCCTGCTCCTCTGGCCCTTTGCATAGAATGCTGAAGAGTCAGCTCTGGGAGGCTGCTCTCCTCCTGTGAGGTGACCTTAGACAAGCTGAATGCGCAGTTAAGGTTAGGAACAGCCTCACGTCTTCCTAACCAAGCATGTAGGGCCTGCCCTTAATATTGACTTGGATTTTCTGTTCTGGGAGAATAAACTGCTGATAGGCATCCTCCTCTGGATCTTTTCCAAAACACTGATGTAATTCTCTAACTCAAAGCCTAAGTACAGACAGTCAAAAATCCTGAGGCTAAATTGATTCAATCTTCACAGGTTAGGCTAAATTGTGTAGATTAAATCAATAAGCAAGTGAACAGACATTCACTTTTGATTCTGGAAATGCAGCCACATGCCTGCAGTGGCTCAGGCTAGAAGCTAGAGGGTGCTAAAGCATGCCTTCCTGCTGGGTTGGAGTAGATAGCTTAGGCCAAGGCTAGCCCACTCCCCTACCTTTTGAGTCTGATTTGTGGGGAGGTGCAAAGCATCCTGGGATGCTGGGGCCTGAGTTAACTTAAATGTAGGACAGAAGCTTAATGAATTGATCAAACCTGAATCAGTTAAATTTGATACCACACCCATCCAAGTTCATCTTAAACCAGTTTTGTGTATTTTGAAAGTGGTTTATGTGCACTGAACTTCTGGGCTAGGGACAGACATTATGCATAAACCGGTTTAAGTGATCAGAAACTGGTTTAAACCTGTAACAGAACAGATGTTCAGTGCACATAAACTAGTTTGAAAATGGCTAAAACTGGTTTGAGATAAACCTGGTTGCATGTAGTATCAGACTTAATTGATTTGGGTCGAATCGGTTTATGCAATGTCTGTCCCAGACCCCTTCCTGGTTTAACTTAAACCAGAGTTCCACATCATCCCAGATACTTTGTAGCCCTGGGAAGGGTCCTCTGTTCCACAGCAGGGCTGGACCTGCCCTTCTGCTCCCTAGCTGGATCTGCAGCGGAGACTGCAGGCACAGTGGTGTCTGTCTGGCTTCCTCCTGCCCTCCCTTCCCCCACCCTCTCTACTCAAGAAGTGATTCCCAGGCAGTGCCAGATTATGATATGCTGAGGCCCTAAACTATGTGCATCTTAAGAGGGCCCCATATGATAAAAATAATCAACAAAATCTACAAAAATGATTTTTGTGAAATGTTAAGATGAATTATTGTTATTTCTGCACAAATTTATGAATTCAATATGAATAAAAACTGTGGAGCCATATATATATATATTTGTCATATTAGAACAAAAATGTCCAGTGTTTTTCTTATTTAGAGGCCCCTCATTGTGAGGCCCTAAACTATAGCTGAAGTAGCTTAAGCCTAAATCCAGCACTGATTATTTCCTCCGCCCCTCTCCCACAGTGTGGATGTAATCAGCATGTGATATGGTAGCTAATGCGGAGAGGTGTCTGTGATAAGCAGACAGAAAAAGGCAGACATGACAGTGTCTTCCTAGAGCTTTTGGAGCTAAAAGGAGAGCTTACGCTAATGACAGAGGCTTTTGTTTTCTTGATGGGCTGATTAAACACTGTGTTGTTCCCTGTATAACTAAATGCTTTGTAACTCACTGCTGGCTCCATCGCTAGTCAGGAGCAGTGAGGTATGGGGGGAGGGAAAGGAATTGCTTCCTAATCAGAGCATCCTGCTAGGGCCTGGCCATGCCCCACCCGCTCGGCTCAGCACTGTAGAAAGGAAGGGAGGGCTGCTCTTGTGCCCTCTGGCTTCTAGCCTAAGCCACTGTAAGCAGGTGCCTGCATTTCTTCAGTCCAGAGGGGATGTTTGTGCAGTTACAAACCAGTTCAGCCTAGCCAGGTAAGACCAACCTGCAAAGATTAAATCAATTCAGGCTCAGGCTTTTTCAATGTCTGTCCCTTGCCCTGTTGTGTTACATATTTGAACCGGTTTCCAATTACTTAAACCAGTTTATATGTAATTTCTGTCCCTAGCCAAATGAGCCAGACTTGGGTACAATAGTTCAAACACATTCTTGTTGTGAATTGGGTCTGAATTTAGCCCTGTATTCTCAAACACTTCAATTCTGTAATGAATTGCCCCAGAATATTTATCAGTTAATGATACAGAAATTATATGCTTCTGAAACAAAAACTAAAGTGAATGAATGAAAACAAAACCTTCTCATACTTATAATTTTATAGGCCATTGAAAATCAGGTCTTTATAATGGGAAGTATTAGGGGAAGTATAGGTGTAGTCACCATGGCAGCATATAATCTTGTGTGCATGCATGTATATCACTTTTTTACTTCAAGAGCTAAGATTTCACCCATACAGTATATTGTCTAGACAAAGAAGCATAGACTGTTACTCCCTTTGAATGTAACAATTACACATAACGCATATATGTGTCTCAGATCATCCATGTTCCCATTTATGCAATACATTTTTCAGGGAACACAGCTTTTAAGCCATATTGCTCTATCATCCCAAACAACAGAAGGTCCCTCTTTTGGGGAGTCAGGAATGAGGTGAGTATAATGAGATGTTTTTCTATCTTGAAACTGTACAGAGAATTTGGGCAGAAAGAATGGATATTTTTCCTTTTTCCTTTTTCTCTCTGCCTACTTTGGTCACTGTTTCTATGTTGCCATTAGCTGCATACTTTGCATAGAGAACACAGCTGTTCTGACTTTTTTGTTAGCAATTTTTTTGTCAGTGTCAACTGAATGATGCTGTATTTTAGGATTCAGTTTTTCCCCTGCATTGCATTGTATATTATACAGAAGACAGGTTCTAATGATAAGAATGAAATAGTCCATATTTCAGTGAGTGTGAAGTTCTAATTTTATTTCTTAAATATCTGTAACTGTTTAGATGTGTGGAGTATGGAGACTGTTATATTAATTTCAGCCATCATTGGAACCCTAAGAAAGTGAGTCAAAAGGGGAGTTTTAATTGTTCTTGTAACAAAATTGCCCAAGGCATATCTGTCATTTTAAACACTTGTGTGCCATAATGGGTACGTATGCAACTGATTACTATTTCTAATGCTTACAGCATGGATGTATTGTATTACATTGTTGTCCATAATTTTCAACAATTTTCCCAGGGAACTCTTTGAAATTGCTATTTGCTTTGTAAAGACCTGATGATAAGACTTCACATATATTTTGGGCATGGCAAAATATTAGGAAGAACTATGCAAAGGATCAATTTCTTGTAGTTTTGTTTCCAGTGCATTACACACAATGCTCTGAGCTTTTTGCTGAAATAGAGGCACAGCTGTATCAGGGAACAGGATTGTCTTTTTATGCAATCTTGTTTTAATGCACTGAAGTGTGTATTATCTTTCCCCTGAGGACAAAATAACTTCATTTATGGTCCTACAATTAAAAAAAAAAAAAAGGTAAGTAGCCCAGAGATGAGCCAGAATTATTTCAGAGGTCAGAAGAATGTAACCAGATAGATCACCTTACTAAAAGATCTTTGTGCTTTGCATAGGTGGAACTAGAAAAATGTGCCAAAGTTTAAGGGATAACAGGATTTCTTAGACTTCTTAAAACAGTGCTTTGTATTCATCCTCAACTTTCTGCTCTGGTGCATGGGTGACTGGTGCCTCCTGAGTCGGGGGGCAGCACTTGCCCCCCCCCAGCAGCCAGTCAGCAACTGAAGGGGGATCCCCCTACAGCTGATTGTGCCAACTGAGGGGGTGGTCCCCCCATGGCTGATCGCACCTACCTGGAAGTGCCAGGGGTGCACCTGGAAATGCCAACAGTGTTTCTTTTGCACCCTCACTCCCTGGTGGGCATTCTTGGGGGGGGGGCACTAGCACTCCTGCCTGCCCCCCCTGCCTAAGTGGGGAGCGCTGGCTGTCAGGGGTGCACCAGAGCTCTCAGGGGGTGCATATATACCCTGTGCACTCCCTACACATTGCCTGTGCTCTGGTGCCTCCAGATGAGACTTGAGTCAAACTCCACTTCATGAAAACAAGCCGTGACAAGCAAAACTTAGTCATTTGTAACTGTGGCATGTTTGGATTTGCATCCAAAATATTACCTGAAGCTCAACCAGTTTGTTCAGGAGGAAGCCTCAGAAAAAACCTACCTCATCTGCAGAAACAATGCCTCCTACAGGCCTTTTCCTCCATTGCCTCCTGACTTTCTCCACATGATATAGTCTGCTTGTGTGGAAGGGCTAGCAGCTTTTATGCCACTAATGTACTGGGGAGCATCTCAGCAGGCCCGCTTACTTGAAACACTAAAGAGAGTCCAGGCAGCTGCTGTGTTGGGGAGAGAGCCTAGTAGGCTAAAGACTTTTTCCTCTTTCCAAGTAAGAAGTCATTCTGGCAAAATAAAAAATGCCCTACAAGCCAACACTCAGTTTGCTCACAATGCTGTAATAAGGATCTGCTTCATAGACTTACTGATGCAACATTGACTTTAATTCCTGGAAACATCCATTATCTGAGTCAAGAAATTGTATCTTCATTCTTTAAAAATATTATGTCAGGCAAAAATATGTATTAATACTACCTCAGAGGATTTCTGATATGAACACTTTGTTCCCTAAACAGTACTTTCTACAGTGGCTTGTTCAGGTGTGGAGGTGAATCCCTGGGTCTCGAAATCTGTGGTTAGAACTTTTAGTGCCTTTTTACTGTCGGTGAATGGAAAGACATCTATTGCTTCTGTCAGCGCATGAACACTCTTTCAGTGACCTCAAGAAATGAAGACCAGCATCTTCCTTGGCTTTACCTAGATCTATACTTTCTCTGTGGGGCTGATCTCCAGAGAAGCTGGCAACAAAATATCCCCCAAATGGACCATATTTCCTAGATGAGGGTGACAGAGAGCAATACCGCTGACTGGTGATAGGATTATACATGTGGCTACTCTGACAAACAGAACCCAACTTCAATTATTTATATTTTGTGGCAGCACTTTGTACTAAGAAATATATTCTCCAAGTGTATTTATAAAGTAGCTTGTGTCAATTAGTTTTAAGACTGTTCTTCTTTTCCTTAAATGTGGAAGAGCTATGGTATAGAATATGTCTGTGCTTTCAACATCTATAAATATATAGGTGGTGTCTATGCTGCATTTCATCTGGACATGCTGCCCGTTTAATGTTTCATTGTAGTTACCAGGAGGACATTTGGTGCATTGGATCAGATGTATCCCATTTTGGGAAAGGCAAATGTATCAAATTTTGGGAAGGCAAGCTTGATTTTTTTTTTTTTTTTTTTTTTTTTTTTTTTTAATGCTACCCCTGGGAATTCTTCCCCTCTCCTATTTCCCAGATTTACGCACTCTTTGAAATCGCTGTGCTTGCTTCCCTCCTCAGATCTGCTGACAAATGCCACGCATTCAAAAGCTTGTCTAAGCCAACCATACAGGTAGTTAAATAAAATATTGCCCTCCCCACAAAACCTTTGCCTCTCTCAATTGCTGGACCATCACTGCTACACTGTCACTGCCTAGTACATGGTTGGATATTCATATGTAAACAGATCTTATATGTATCTTTCTGTATTTTACAAGTGCTACATAGTTCAGGGTACAAATCCCCTAAGTGAAATCTGTTTGCAACTTCCTATTCACTACTTTTCAATCCAGTCCCATGTGTAAAGGATTTTGATGTTTCAGCAGAAACCCTTTCCTGAGACGGAGAAAATGCTTTTGATAGGATTAAATGGTGTTCTTTATTTTCAACCTTATAAGAATCTGAATTTAGGCCCGTGTTCATTAAATGGATAAAACTTCACAGTCAGCAAGAAGCAAGTACATTTATAAATGGGTTAATCTCTCAGTCAGCTAAGTTGTTTTCTGGGAATCATTTGACAAACAGCTCTTAGGCCAACATGTCTGGTGTTTATGTTCTTCCATAAGATGTTTCTTCTGTATAAAGGAAAAACTACAGAAACATCTGTCATTGAAAGCCAAAACACTTTGGATTTGATTGTGTCTCTTGGGGTGGTTGGGAGGAATGCACAAGGTTTTTCAAACTTCTGTACAGTGTGAGATACCTTAAGGAAAAATACACTCTTTGGCATTGCTTCAGTTTAAGTAATTGCAAGAATATTTTCCCCAAAATCCCATTTAAATTGGTATGCTCATGACTACTGCATTTTGGAATGTCACCTCTTATTTATTTTCATCAATGTGAATATCTCATGTCACATCCGTTTTCAATAAAAGCATAAAATTCGACATAGTCAGCAACAAGCAAAATGCATTTATAAATGGGCTAATCATTCTGGGGATCTCAGACTCCCCCTTTCTCTTTTCAATATACATTGGCCCATATAAAGCTAGTTGTATAAATCAGGTCAGCTCTGAAATTAGAGGTGTGGAAGCTGGGCAAGGAGAACATAATCAGTTCCTGCATGCTGATGGTATGCTAATAACACAGTTACCACTGGTAACTTTAATCCCAAATGCTCTCTCTATGCATTCTGCATAAATATATCAAACCAACCTGCCAGGACTTAGGATAAAACCACTGACATGAAGATGAAGCATGGCCTCAGCCTTTTGTTTAAATAGCATGTGTGAGTGAAAAAATACCCAGCAGAGAATTCAAATATGCTGATTAAAAAAAATCAGATCATATTGTCCAACTGTCCTTGTTGATATGGTACATAGTTCAGTTGTGAAAAAAAATCAGATTGTTACCTGAGTGCAGGGTGGTTTTTAAAAAAAGCAAAACAGGTGCAGTTTTCCTTTTATTCCATTAACTCATGAAAGCTCAGGCCTATCACTGGCTTTGGCACTTACATAATATAATTATATATATTTGTTACCTATTATAATAAGACTTGGGGCTCCTATTATTTGAATGTTCGATATTATAGTTCATCGGGTGAGCTGCTGCAAGCGAGTTGGACTGTTCCATGTTGTGGCTACTGTGCAGCTGCAGAGGGGGACAGGTACAAGAGAGGTGGGAGGGCAAGCTACTTGTCCCTCCCACCTTCTACCTCTCCTGCCTCCCCCACTGTCTTCTCTCTGTGTGCCCCCACACTGACTCCCACACCACCTGCCCCCCTGCAATGGCCTGACCTCTACCACCTGACCTCCTACCACTGCTTTGTCTACTGAAGTGCTGGAGACAATTTAAGACAACCCCACCAATAATTAGAATGCATAAATGGAAAACTATAACAAATTTGTAAATTTCCCATGTAGAAAATCTAATTATTGTGGGGGTTGTCTTAAATTCAGGGTCATCTTGTATTCAGGTAAATATGATATTTTTAATTTTATCTCAATATGTTTTATTATGAAATTGTAAGATTAAATCAATTTCTTATGAGGTGCACCTGCTAGCTAACACTGGCTCAGCTCCTAAATGTTATTTTTAACCATTTCATAAAACTTGGTCCATCTTTCCTCAAATAATGTAGATTTAGTAGCTTATCCACATATGTCCTAGTGCTTTTGCATCTTTTTTTATTTTCTAGACCTGCTAAGCAGCTTCTGAAACTAGCTGTATGCAGTTTGGATCTGGCCCTCAGTGGATGTGTCTACATGTGACCCTGACTGCACAGTACCCACCAGTACTGCACAGTCCTGGTAGCATATGGGCTATTTTCAACCATTGGGAGTATGTAGAGGGTGCACATGGGTGCATGTGCACCCCCTGAGCATGGCAGTGCACCCCCTATGAAAGGTGCCTGTGGGTGGTCGCCACGCAACTCCCCCCACCCCCCACCACCGCTGACACTACCAGAGGCATCTGTGGGTGGTCAGCGATCGTTGCTGGCCACCACCAACACTGCCAGCAGTGTGTGTGGGTGGTTGCTGACCCCTGGTCAGCG
>NW_017728992.1:132076183-132079304 GCF_001723915.1 Gavialis gangeticus | reverse complement strand
AAGGTGCCTGTGGGTGGTCGCCACGCAACTCCCCCCACCCCCCACCACCGCTGACACTACCAGAGGCATCTGTGGGTGGTCAGCGATCGTTGCTGGCCACCACCAACACTGCCAGCAGTGTGTGTGGGTGGTTGCTGACCCCTGGTCAGCGCTCGCCCGCCCCACCACCTCCAACAGTGCCAGTGGTGTCTGTGGGAGCTCCCCACTTACCACCATTGCACTTCTGCCACTGCTGCCACACTCCCACTGCCTCCAGCACTGCCATGACCCTGCAGCTGCTGGGGGCATTCGTCTTTCATGTTTTTGATCCTACTGTGCAGTAGCAATGAGTATTGGCAGAGTAGTGGCAGAGCAATGAGTTCATTGCTACTTTGCTCTAGCAATGATCTATGTTGCCATAGCTAGTTGCTATGGTGAAACAGCGTCTCGCGTAGATGCACTTACTAAGTGTAACTGGGCACAGCAGTCATTTTTACATTGTCTAAAGATTTGGCCCAAAGCCTTCATATCCATAGTGCAGCTTCTGAAACTCTTGAATTCTGCCTGTCCACTAAAAAAGGCAACTTAGCAGAAGTGATAAGCTCCAATTTGATACCTGATCTTTGTTAAGGAAGGGTCAAGGAATTTTTCACCAGGCAGTTTTCCATGATGAATAATTATTTAAATTTTGGAGAGGATTTCTATATTATGTAAACAACAGCATATTGATTAAATATAGCAGTTTACTGCACTTGCCAGTATAGTAGGTGTTCTCATGTTTATGGGGTTTATGGTTTTAGATGGTCATAGTGGCTACAGACAAATAACGATTTTACCCCAGGACAAAGTGCAATAATTCAGATGCCCACATGTCATCATCTTGGGACAAACCCTAAAAAGGTTCACAGGTTAAGAAGTGCTAACAGTTTGTCCCAGAATATTGCAAAGTGTGTCTAAAAGGTTATTCCAGGATTGTATCATTGAATCAATAGCAGAAAAGCAGCAGGGCGTTCAGCTGCTCACTACACCCTGATTAGAAGGGTAATGTGTGTACATACCAATTCAGGGATATTTTTGTTCCATGACGAACATAGGCATAACTTGTCTGGGGACAAATGTAACATTTGTTCCTAGCCAGTATGTGACAAATGGTCTGATATTTGGCTAAAAAAAGTACAGTAAAGAAGACTTTTTTACCAAAAAAAAGTACTAGTGTCTGGAAGGGAGGACAGTTTAGATAACAAGTCACTATTTACGGCGGCATTCTACAGCCTCTTTTAGTAATCTGTTCCAATATTTACTTGCCCTCATAGTTAGAATATTCTTCGTGGACACAGGGGACAGGATAAGAAATAGCCGTCTTAAATTGCAACAATGGTAGGTTGTGAAGAATGTACTGTCATCCTCTTCTTTATAACCACCCTTTGCATACTTGAAGACTATTATCAAATTCCCCCTTTGTCTTGTATGTCTTTTCTTTAGAGTAAGTAATTCCAGTTCTTCAAACCATTTCTTGTATGTTATGTTTTCTGGATTTCTAATTATTTTTGCTGCTTGCCATTGGATGCCTTCCACTTTGCCTGTCCTTCTTGAAGTAGAGTGGACAAAATGTGACACAGTACTCCAGGTGAGGCATCACCAGTACAGCATAGAAGGGAAAAAATATTTCCCTTGACTTGCAAATAACACTTAATACAACCAAGTACACTGTGGACATTTTTTTTCATGAGAGCACACTTCTGACTTACATTCATCTTATGGTCCACTTTAATCCCTAGGCCCTTTTCTGCAGTACTGCAGCCTAGCCAGTTGTTCCCCAATTTGCATTTGTGTATTTGTTTTGTCCTGAGCAGAGGACTTTGCACTTGTCCATACTAAATTTCATCTCACTAACTTCAGACCATTTCTCCAACTGCTCATTTTGAATCCTTATCCTACCCTCCAGATGTCTGCAACTCTACCCAAACTGGGATGATTTGCAAATTTGCTAAATACTTCCTCAATCCTATCTTCCAAATAATTAATGAAGATATTAAAAAGTACTGGACCCAGGACAGATGTCACTTTGTGCATGATGAGTTATGTAACCACCTCACAGTAGTCTCATCTAGACTGTATTTCCTTTCCTAGTGGCATAACTAGGGAGAGGTGACTGGGACAGCTGTCTTGGGTGCAGGTGGGGGCAAATGCCTATGTATGGCAGCTACCTGGGGTGGTTGGCCATGTTGTTACACATCTGGTATCTCCTTAGCTTACTAAGACAATGCCATGGTATACAGGGTCAAAAACCTGGCTAAAGTTGAGTTACATAATGGCCACTGCTTTTCCCTGCAACCACAAAGCCCATTTTGTGTAATGAAACTCCCTAAATGCATTTAATATCCCCTGATTCTGTTTCTATGTGGAGGAAGCCCAGAGGTGGAACCTCATGCAAAGATTTACATTCCATATACACGACAGAGCTCTGTTCCTGCACCTGAAAATACAGTGGAGTATTTGGACAACAATAAGCTGGAGACTAATACAGTTGTGAGAATTCTCAGATATTTTTCTTGAACTGCTTGAAAGCTTTGGACTAACAGTTTATTCACTGAAAAATGCAGGCAGGGACACAGAAACAATCACAAGTTACTTGAATTTTGGTTTTGGTTGAAAAATATAAAGCAGTTGAAATTGTTTTATTTCTATATTTTCAAAGCAAAATGATATCAGCATCAAATTTAGCCTTGCAGGGTGGGTGGGCTATCCTTGGCCCAAGATGCCTGCTCCAGCTGAGCAGGGAGACATGCTCTAGGCCCCCTGGCTTCTGACCTGAGCCACTGCAGGCACATGGCTGCATTTCCAGAATCAAAAGTCAATGTCTGTTCATTTGCTTATTGGCTCAATCTACACAATTCAGACTAACCTGTGAAGATTAAACTGAGGCTGATTAAGCTTTTTACTATCTGTATGTAGCCATAGAGTAAATTCTCTGAAGAACACAGAAATGTTTGGTGCCAGTTGTCTCATCCACAGTGTTTCCAAGGATGCCACACTTTCCTGCCACTCTGTTTCCAGGAGAGCTTTGTCACATAAGGTTGGGTCCCAAAGCCTTGCAAGGGTAGTATCATAGAATCATAGAAGTAGGGTCAGAAGGGACCTT
>NW_017728992.1:132060424-132076172 GCF_001723915.1 Gavialis gangeticus | reverse complement strand
TTGGGGGAGATGATTATGTCTTATCATTACAGCATTCTCTCAGTTCTCTTCACAGTTCCGCAGCATTGATACAACCAGTACCCCTTGACACCAACCTTCACCCATAACAACCCGGCGTTGGGTGTGGATCAAAAAGCATCGACGACAGAACTGTTTAGCACTGCATTGAGAAGGACCCTTTCAAGTCCTGCTGACAACTCACACTGCAGTCAAAGTCGCCGAAAAAAGAATCCTGGGTCCACCATAGCCACTTGAAGCCCGGTGAAGTGCCAGCATCACCAGCACCACCAGATAAGCAAGCTGTAGCCACTAACGTTAACAGAGCAGCCCTAGCCAGCAACAACTAGTTTAGTAGTTTGGCTAGCTCATTTAGATGGACTATTAGTGGATGGCTAAGTTCTTTTTTAACCCCCCTACTTTTCTTGCTTGCTATATTTGTTATACTGTGTATGTTTGCATCCTGTATTATCGCTTATGTAAAAAAACTGTTTGCAAGTGCAATACAGAACAAGTATGTCATGTACGCTCAAGAATGGCAACCCTTGATGTCAGCCACTGAGCTAGAGCTCAAGGCTGAAAGGGGGAAATTGTAAGAGAAAACAGCAATACAATCATAAAAAGCAGATGACCCTTGAAAAAGCAGAAGATCTTTTTTCCCCTAAGATTAAAGATCGCCTCTTGCTGACAGTAAGCGACGTGTACTTCTCGCTGACAGTAATGTGTAACCGTGAAACCAGTCTCAACTAGCCCAACCTTGCTCTGTACCGTGTTTTGTAATTTTGTAACGGCAAGAGGAAAAACCTAGATGCCACGCAACAATGCAATGTAACGCTTAATGTATAAATACCAAGCTGCAAACTCAGGTCGGGGGAGCTCTCTGTCTTTGTGACATTGAGTTACCCCTCTGCAGAGCAATAAACTCGCATGCAGACACTCCCTTGTTCTGTGCAGAATTGATCGCAGCTAGGAACGAGCCCAGAGACGGGACGTGGCCAGTGCTCCTCAGTGTATGAGCAAACCCTTCGGTGTATGGGTGGTATGCAGTAGCTGGTCAACCCTTTTCCCCGACAGTAGTTGGGGCAGTGCTACATTTCTTTAATGGTTCTAGGAATGGCAGTGCAGACCTGAAACTTCAGCAGTGCGTGGAGAGTTTGCATAAGAAAATAACCATTTCAGCTCCTGCAAAGATCATACATGTGGCACCTACTTACGTTGGTTGTATATTGAGAACAGCATTTTACGCCATCAGATTTTAAAACAAAATACATTTTAAAAAATAAAATAAATATTGCTACACCTAGAATTGATTCTTCTGCAGCTCAAGTGAGCTTTTGCCTTCAACTGGCCCATGGAGAGGATGCTCTGATTTCTATCTTTGCTCACAATTGTGAAGTGCTGGGTGGTTATGTAATAGTTCTAATCATTGAGTCTGGGTAGTCTCAGATCCATAAAAATGTCCAGTACATGAACATTTCCTGTTGTCTTTAAATAGATTTGAAAGATATATCCCAAATTGCTAAAACTTAACAGTTTTGGTAGAAGGTGGACGCATCTACGCAAGATGCTTTACTGCACAGTAAATTGTTCTACTTGAGTGTTAATTTGTTACCTGTAAATACAAGTAGCAAATTAACTCTTAAGTAGTTACAGTGTAGTAATGCATGTGTAGATGCTGACCAGGAGCAAATTTGCTCCTGGTCAGCCCCACCACAACGGGGCACCCTCAGGTTAGCCCCAGAACTCTCTTCCTGCCCTAGCTCTTAAAAGCCTGTGGGGATCCCAGGGCCCTGGGACGTCTACAGCAAGCCTGTGGCACAGCAAGCCTCTCCTGTGTGCACAGCAGAGGCCCCAGACCAGCTGGGGCATCCTGCTCAAGACTGGGTCCTGGTCCCTGGCTCTGCATCACCATGTGGCTGCTTGTCCCCTGTTGTGCCCCTGTGCTGGGTGCTGCAGGCACCTCCCCAGGCCTGGCAGCACCTGGACCATTGCATGGAGGTCCAGAGAGCCATGTTGGCAACCTGCCTGGTGCCATGTGCCCCTTCCCAGGGCTGCAACTAGTAACAGGAAGAGACCACGGACCTCATGGCACTTGGGTGAGGACAAGATCCTCAGCCAGTTTGCCTGGAGTGTGCAGTCCAATGCACACATCTATGAGGGCCTGTCAGGTCATATGTGGGAGTGTGGGTATGACCAGTTTGTGTACCAGTGCTGCATAAAGGTCAAGGCCTTGCAGGCACAGTGGGTCACTATCAGTGACCACAACCACCGGTCGGGAGCTGCCCACAAGTCCACGTCCTTTATGTAGCAGTTAGATGACATACTCATGCCCTGCGACCCTGGTTGGAGCCG
This sequence comes from Gavialis gangeticus, assembly GCF_001723915.1. Classification (NCBI taxonomy): domain Eukaryota; kingdom Metazoa; phylum Chordata; order Crocodylia; family Gavialidae; genus Gavialis; species Gavialis gangeticus. The sequence continues at coordinate 132,073,823 of NW_017728992.1, read as the reverse complement.
TGCTGTCTACTCCAGCACAGGTAGCCTGCCCAAGCGTCTGCTGTAGGCTGGCACCTGTGGTAACATGTCACTGGGCGAGGGCCTCTTGGGCCTGCAGGAGCCTGTCCCACTATACTTCCCACCCCTGGTCTCCTCCGGCAGCTCCAGGAGCTTGGGCCAATGCCTGCCCTGCCCACTCCAGGTGTGCAGCCCTGTCCAGGAGGCCAGCTCCTCCCTAGAGGGGCCTCTGCCTGGGCAGCTAGGTGCCATGCCTCTGTATCCCAGGGCACCACTGGAAGCCATACATCCTCATTACCAGTAGGGAACTGACTTGGGCCACTGGGCATGCCTGTCACACCCACCTGGTAAGCCTCGCACTGTGGGGAGGGTCTTCCCTGCTCCTGCCCCTGCCCCTGCTCCTGCCCCCGCCTCCCTCCCTGCCTGGCTGTACTCCCCTGGCCATGTGCCCCCACCTCACAGCACAGGGAGGCAGGAGACAGTGCAAAAGTTTATTGATCATCCTGTGCCCCCTCAGCTAGGCCGGCACTGGCCTCTCACATGCAGAGGAATGTGTTAATGCCAGTGGCAATGTCATCCTTGGCTGTGGAGAGCAAGGATGTGTAGTGCAGTCCCAGGTAGCTCTCCAGTGGCAGAGGTTGCTGGGCAGTGTAGGCTTGTCCTGTGCAGGCTTGTCCTAGCTCAGGGTCCTGTGCCAGTGGTGCAGATGTGCCCAGAACACCATGGCGATTGCAGCAGCTGGGCATAGTGGGTTTGGCATCCCTCAGTCTCTGCAAACAGCTCCTTATGCAGTGCCTGGGACACATGCAGCAGGGGCACACTTGGGGTGCAATGCCAGCATGGGGTGGGGCTGGCCCTGGGATGCCTCCCTGAAGAGGCCCCCTGGGGGGAGGATGGGGATGCAGGCAGATCCTTGTCCCAGTTGTCCAGGAGCCCTGTGCTCTTCAAACCTGGGTGCTGTGGGCTGAGTGGCAGCAGAGGAGAGGCCTGTAGGAGAAGTGGGGGCAGCAGGGTCTGGAGCCACAGCTGCCATGAGCCTGGCCTGTCCTGTCTTGGGAACAGGGTGGTGTCTTGGAAATTTGCTCTGTGAGTGCTGCCAGTGCAGAGGCTATCTTGTAAGCGCCATAGTAACAGGCCCTGCATGTGACCTTTGCATGACCTGTGGGCCTGTCACTCATGGGTGACCTAGTTTCCCTGTCAGACGCATGCCCAGTGTGAGAGGGTAACAGTGCGCATGCCCAAGTCTATTACATAATCAGACTAGAAAGTTCTGTGGAGTATACATTCTGATTGGCTACCAAATTCTGATAAAAGGTTAGTGAGCCCCCTCCCATGCGAAGAGAGAGACCCGTGTAACTGGAGACAGAGGCTGACTTCCTCAGGGACTGTCCTCCAGTTAGGCCCTTGGGCCTATTGGTCTCTCTCCCCGCCTGGCGTTCTGTACTGTCCATTATTATTGTTAACTGTACTGATCTTCGGCTTCTGACCTACCTTTGCATCAATCTTCGACTACGATTCCGGATCACCCCTATGGACTTTGGCTGCAACCTCGGCGTGACTTACTTGGCTTCTGACTTCGGCAATCACCTTGGCTACCCAACTGTTCTGTGGACTGGCGACACTGACGCGTTACAGTGCTGTTTTGTTATTTGTTTCTCCTTCATAAACTGTTGACCATCCCTGGGACTTACCCGACAGGCAGCCGCACCTATTCCCGGGCTCCGGCACCGGGAGTAGAAAGCAAGGGCCTGTTGGCAAACCCCGTGGGACAACAGGTCCCCCTGTTGTGTGTTGATACTGTTAACTGTAACTGAAGACTCCGTACCTGCGCTCTACCAAGCGTAAGTTAATAAACCCATTCTATTAAGGAACATCCAGCTTCCGTGTCGCTCAGAACTCCACCGCCGCTAGACCCAGCCTGTTCGTTCGGGTTCCACTGTGACACTTGGGACCCTTTCTCTGGGGAGGGAAACCCAGCAAGTGGGAGAGGCAGGTTGTCTGCAGCCAGCACCCAGCTGCCCAGCTGTCCCAGAGGAGTGAACAGGGATGGGGAACTCAGCTGGTGGCTGCCTGGGCCCAGGCCTGCCCAGCTGATTTACCATGGTCCGTGGGCACCTGTACACGCACAACCCTGATCTGAGGCCAGGCAGTACACAGGCCCCTGGTACTGAGCATGTTATCTCAGAAATGTTTAAAACTCCTATGAACAGCTTCTTTCTCCTGGCTCTGTAGGACATGCAGCTGCACATGGGGGAGAGGCACCAGTTGGCAGCCCACATGAGCCTTTAGGGTCACTGTCAGCCTCAGTTGGGGCCCTGCGTAAGTGCTGGCTCTGGCAGCACAGAACCCAGGACCAAACCTGGCTGCTGGACGGGCTGGTCACAGTGGCTGAGGAGTTGCTGGCAGACTCGTGGGTGTGGCACACGGAGGATGTCATGCACAAGCAGGACAGGGATGTGCATGAGCTGGCGAGGGACCCGACAGACTAGGAGTTCAAGGATGGGCTCCTGGCCCTCAAGAAGAGGCACCTGGAGATCCAGGGGTGGCAGGCTTACCTGGTGGCCAGGGCAGTGAAAGCCCACAGGAGGACCACTAGGTGCTAGACACCATTCTGGCTCTGGTGGTCACCTTCATGCTGCCCACTGCTCTGCCCCTGTCCCTAGCCTTGCCTGCCCCCTGGCAGCTACCTACCAACCAACAGGAGGCTGGCCTCCCAGTGGGCCTGGGCTGAGACACAATAGTGTCTCTACCCCAGTGCCCTGCACCCTGGGCTGGGGCACACAGCATGCACTGGACCGAGTCTACATGGGGAAGAGGATGCTTTATTGGAGGTGGATGGAGTGAGTGGAGGGGCTCTATGGGGGACAGGGGATGGGGTCTATTGTGGGGGAAGGAGGGAGGAAGAGCTCTGTTGTTGGAGAAGGAGGGTGGATTGGGTCTGTGTTTGTTGAGGGGAATAAAGTGCTTTTCTGAGAACTGTCCATAGTGAGCATGGTGGTCGGGGTGCACAATGGGGCTGGGGCCAGCTGTCCAGGTGGCCTACATGCAGACATCATCCTGACTGGCTGGGCAAGCCCACAGGCAGCAGGGCTGGAGGCCCAGGAGAGCATGGAGGGCACTGGTGGTGGCATCCAGGTGCACATTGTTTTTGTCCTTGCTGGGGTCCAGGTGGCAGCAAGGAGTCTGGGCGGAAGCAGCATGATCCTAGGGGGCCTGGGATGGTGCAGTGAGCCTGGCCAGGTGGCTGTTTCTTGTGGGAGGAGCCACCAGGGCTAAGACTGACTTGGACCAGGTGGCAGTCATGGTGGTAGGGCAGAACAGTGAGCACAGTGGCCAGCAGGAACCTGGGGACTGGATGTCACTCCTGGCACCTGGGGGTGGAGCACCAACAGAGTCTCCATGTGCTCACACAGCACTCTGCTGGCTGCTCTGGGCCAGGAAGGCAGGTGGCCAGGGAGCAGGGCTGCCTTTTAAAGATGGCCACCAGCTACAGGCAGCTGTGGCCAGAGCCTTGGTTGCTGCAGGGGTCTGGTGCAGGGCTGGAGGTGGTGGAAGCGGACTGCTGCTAGGAGCAGCAAACCTGCTCTCAAATCCTTGCACATGTAGATGCCTGCCCAGGATGGGCATACTCCAGAGTAATTTGCTCTGGAGTAAACCCATCCTGCAGCATTTGCACATGTACACACTGGGCATGTCTACTCTACAGGTGTGGAATAAGAGCTACAGTTGGCAAAATGGCAGCTTCAGAACTACTGCATTTTAAAATCTTTAAAAGCTACTTTTTCAAAGAGATATGTCTGAATTGCATTTGAGCTGCACAATCCATGAGAGAGACCCGGAAACATATGCAGCTACTTGTAGTAAAAATATGTTCTCTCAACAGCTAAAACCCAAAGTGCACAACTAGCGTAAGTCAGCAGATTTGCAGGCCTAAGTTACTGTACTTGGCTGAACATCATCATTGCTAGTATTTAATATTTATATGATGGGACTGCTGAAAGACTGAATCACTTCAGTGATTGGGGAGGAACAATCGGCACCATACATACAGGCTGGGGAACTCCCCTCTTGTCAGCACGGAGGTGGAAAAGGATCTGGGAGTCATTATTGACTCCAAGATGAACATGAGTCGGCAATGTGGGGAGGCGGCTAGGAAGGCCAACTGCACCTTGTCGTGCATCCACAGATGCATCTCGAGCAGGTCCAAGGAGGTGATCCTCCCCCTCTATGCGGCACTGGTCAGGCCGCAGCTGGAGTACTGCGTCCAGTTCTGGGCGCCGCACTTCAAGAGGGATGTGGACAGCATCGAGAGGGTCCAGAGGAGGGCCACTCGTATGATCAAGGGACAGCAGGGTAGGTCCTATGAGGAAAGGTTGCGGGACCTGAACCTGTTCAGCCTTCAAAAGAGAAGGCTGAGGGGGGATCTTGTGGCCTGTTATAAACTGGTTAGGGGGGATCAGCAGGCGCTGGGGGAGTCCCTGTTCCCCCGAGCGCCGCAAGGAGTGACCAGGAACAATGGTCACAAGCTGGCGGAGGGAAGGTTTAAGTTGGACATCAGGAGGCGCTACTTCACGGTCAGGGCGGCTAGGGTCTGGAACCAGCTTCCAAGTGAGGTGGTGCAGGCTCCCACCCTGGGGGTTTTTAAGAGGAGGTTGGATGACCACCTTACTGGGGTCATTTGACCCCAGTGCTCTTCCTGCCATGGCAGGGGGTTGGACTAGATGATCTGCTCAGGTCCCTTCCGACCCTAGAAACTATGAAACTATGAAACTTTTAGGCATGCAGACAAAGGTTATGAATACAGGGCCATGATGCACGTGATCTGGGTTTGCTCTGAATGACACAGGGAATATAATGTGGCAGTAGAGTCATATTAGCACAGTGTTCTAGGTAGTTGCTAATTAGGCAAAGCACCAAACATAACACAACTATATTGCTTCTGGTTTAGACAGATAGCTTGGGTATCTTTGTACAACATGGCTTTGTACTATGTAGAAACAGCCATGCAAGTCATCAGGATCCTGGTCCTGAAGTCCCTCTAATCCAGGGGTGGACAATTATTTGGTCCTGTGGGCAACATAGACCATTCTGGGGAGCTGCTGTGGGCTGGTCAGCACCACTTCCTCCCCCCTGCAACAGCCTGGGGCCTGCATGCCCTGCAGCTCTTACCCACCACTGCCAACAGCACACAGCCCTGGCCCTGACCCCAGCCCTCTCCACACCCGCTCCAGACTCACCTGAGCCAGAGCGGACCAGCTGAAATCCATGTGCACAGGTCCAACCCCAGCCCACTCTGTGTCTGCTTCAGGCTGCCCGTCCATGCTGAGCAGCAGCAGTGGCTGGGCAGAAACTGCTGCTCAGCACAAAGGAAAAGCAGCCCCTCCCCCTCGCTGCTGCTGGGCCCTTCTTGCTGCAGAAGCCCATGGCTGGGCTACCCTGCAGCTGCTCCTCGCTGCCATCACCACCACCTCCAGGCTGCCCAGTGGGGCAGCAGTGGCAGTACAGAGGACCTGCAAGGCAGCTAGGGTTCAGGCTCCAGCAGTCTGCAGCAAAGAAGGGCCCAGAAGCGGTGAGGAAGAGGGGCCGCTTTTTCCCCCTACTGAGCAGCAGCTTGTGCCTGGCTGCCACCGCTGCTGCTGTTGCTCAGTGTGGGCAGGTGAGTCCGGAACAGGCACCAGGAGTGCTGGGGTTGGGACTGTGCACGCAGGTTCTGGCTGGTCCAGAGCTGGTCCATTCCACCAGGGAGAGCCTGGAGCAAGCGTGGGGTCGTGCACAGGGGTCCCTGTCAGTACCACAGGGCTGGGGCCAGTGGCGGCGGCAGCCAGGAGGAGCCACTGTCACCTGAACCATCTAGAAAGACAGTGAAGCTGCAGAGCCGTCCCACAGGCTGGATGGCGCCTGGGCCAAGCAGGACTGAGGGACCCTCTGTGGGCCAGACAAAGTCCCTCCATGGGCCATATTTTGTCCACCCTTGCTCTAATCTAAAATCTGAGCTAGACTTTGCTGCCTGTAATGTAGTTATTTTTGTTGCATGTACCACTGAGGTCATGAAGACAAATGACAGACCATAGACAGGGACCTTGACAACAGTCATTGGATTGAGTCTGAGACCTTGGGAACACAGAACACATTTTAGGCTCTGACCCAGCACAGAAGATTAGCCATTTAACTTTTAGCATGCTTTTTTAGTACTTTGTTGAATGAAGATGGGATCCTTTAGGTCAGGGGTGCTTAATCCCTGGCCCACAGGCCATACCTGGCCCACAATATCATGTCATCTGGCCTGAGGGGCTGGCTCCCCAAAGGTCCAAAAATTTGATGGCAGGGGAGCAGTAACCCCACGCCCCTGCTATCACATTTCCGGACCCATGGGGAGTCCCATGGGCCAGAAAGCATGGCCCCGTGCTCTTGATTTAGGCATGCAGGGTGGTGTGGGACCGGATCCTGGCATACTGGGTTGGATGTGGGCCCAGTGTGGAGCCCAGTCCTCACAAATGGAGATCAACTAAGGCCATGGGGGGATGACAATATATGTGTGCGAGAGGCAGTGCAGAGCCTGATCCTGGCACTGGGGCCCATTCTAGCCCCCAGACCAGTCCCTCACCCCTCATCTGGTCTCTGGCACCAAATGGTTGAGCACCACTAACTAAAATAATTAAAGCTAAGCACATGCATGTGCTTTGTTGAATCAGTGCCTCATCAACAAGGATCATGCTGATCTCATTTTAGAAGCATCCAACTTTAGCAATTGTGGGACATTCTGTTACCTGGGTCCATTGCAAAGTACTGTTTTGAGCTGCATTAAGTTGCTTCATCTCCACAAATTTTGTAGGTGCTAATTTGCACATTTGGATTTTTACATATGCTAATTACACACACCCTTACAAAATCTGTTCCTAAGTAGTTTAAACACTTCAAGGTGGAAGCTAAAACCAGCAAGAGTGGCTGTTGGGATATAAGACCATTAATAATTAATCTGTGCTCATAGACTAGCTGAAATGGTTACATGGGGCACATGAAATAGGTTTACTGAAAGGGCAGTGCAGGGCCTGTGTGTGGCAGCAGTTCCTACATTTTCTCCTCTTCCCCTCCCAGAAAACATTTGGTTTACAATCTCTCTGGGATTATGAGGTATAGAAGTTTTAGCCTCTGTCATTTTTTTTCTTGGTTGGGAGAGATTAGTAGTAAGAATAAAAAATGTTTGCCATAGCCAACAATTTGTACTGAAATAGCTAAATGGATGGCTTTTTTTGCAAATCCTGCAAAACCTAGTTTCAGCAGCAGTGCACTTCGTGTGCTCACAGCTAATATTTAAGAAACAGCTGAGAGAGCTATTTGCAGGTGCAGGAGAAAAAGTCATTTCTAAGCACCTTGCCCAAATGTAAGTGCATCTAAGCTAGGTCACTCTCTGGGACATTCAGATACTTATATCAAATGCATCAGAGACACTATTTTACTGGAATTTTCTGTTGTTAACTTTCTCTTCATAAAATCTGCTTAGTTTTCATCTTTGTTTAAATGAGAAGTCAGGAGTCGGTCACAATCTTGAAGTCCCTATTCAGAAGCAATATTGAATGATATTTCCTATATTAAATACTTATTTTCCCTTGAGAGAACAAATCGTATCAGGGCTGTTTTTAACCCCTTGGTTAATTGCCCTTTGGTCCTATTTTGAGTATAATTGGATTAGTAGTGAAGCTCATTATTTTCTGAAAGTCTGTATAAAAGTGGAAACCTACCTAGAAGATTTACTTCTGCATCAGTTCCTTTTTGTTAATTAATTTTGCATTAGAATGTTGGAACATTCAATTTTTGCTTCATTGTAGTGTTTAATTAGGGTGACCATACATCCGGTTTGGCCAGGATGCTCCTGGATTCCACAGCCCAGTCCTGACTGCTTGGTCAAAAGTCCTGGGCCAGAGTCTGGTGGGGAGGTGGAGAATTTCGGCCTACCAATACCTTCATCATATTGATTGCAAGAAAATATACAAAATAAGTCACCTATTTCCTTGATTATAAGAGATATGCTACTCCTGTCTTCTTTCATGTAGGCCCAAATCTTGGTACACAAGTTGGGGGTGGTCCAGAGAGATCCCTTTTGCACAGTGCATTACTGCGGAAAAGTGCCCCGTGTTTCACTGTCAGGTGTCTGAAACCAGATGAGGGCAGGTTACTGCTCTGTGCTCAACTTCATTGTGATGCAATAAGTATGCTACCTAGAAGTAGGAGACAAAATGGTTCTTGAAGAATGGCTCTTTATACTGTGCTCTGCATAATGTTCAGGGCTATTAACTGTGTAAGGCAGATTCTGGCCCAGAGAGTAGGGGAAAATATTGTATTTCATAGCTTGCTCTTAGGGTTTCTAGCCATATCAAATCCAAATCTATATGAAAATTTAGATTTTGCACAAATGTGGTTTTTCTCATTACTAAAATTCGTAAGATGTCAGAACCTTTTATACGAGAAATTGTCAACCTTCAGAATATAGGATTTGCTACAAAATATCCAAGTGACATAGAGGGAAATCTTTTCTCCTTTTTACTCCCATCTGAACTCGCATTCACTCTGAGTAGGACCATAAAGACTTGTCTTAATACATGCAACTTAGAATACATTGTAATTAACATAAGCCAAATTCTAATTTAATTAACAATTCATAATATGGTTGTAAACTGCAAAAGAGATCTAAAAGACAGAAACTGCTTTATTCTTCGCTAGCCAGAACTCAGATAGCAAAAACACCACCCCACAATCATTCCTGAATGTTGTTTTTAAAACATTTCACCTTATAGGTACAAAAAACCCTCATTACAACCTTAGAACTTCAGTATCTTTATAGCATTCATAGACAAATACAGTTTTAATTTATCTTGCTTAAATTGTTTTCTGTGTCTTTCACAGTTTCAAGAAGTCTGGAAAATGGCAAAAGACCACAAGCCTACCTCATGCTGAGTGGTGACAGGCTCAGTATCAACCAAAACAATTGATTAATAGCCAACCTTCAATTAACATTGAGAAAAAGAGACACGTTTAAAGTGAAACTGACCTCTCTTAATTTAGCACACATCCTGCTCTCAAATATAGTAATAGACATGCACTTAGTACACCATTGAGTTCCTTGCTTTGAAGCCCTTTGAAGTCAATGAAAGTATTTCTAGTGACTTCAATGGGCATTGGATAAGGCCCTGGCACTGTCTTTCCAATAAACAGTGCCAAATATCCCAGAGCTGGGCATAGTGCAAAGACCCAGATAGAGATGTGTATATGAATTCTCTTAAAGTAGCAAATTCCAACTTGTAAGGCAAAAGCATGTAATGTGTTGGTAACAACATATCTAAAGGCACAGCAACACAGGCAAGGGTCAATACCAGAGATATCAATGTAGGGTAGACAATATATGGAATTTGCTACATATCCTGGACAGGATTATTTGATGTTCCTTATTGCAAGTGCAGTTAGCTCAGTGTATTTGCTACTTACTTGTTACTGACCTCATGAGGTCCCTTCCAGACCTACTTCTCTATGATCCAATGATTTGCACTTATGGGGTATTTGAAAGTATAGTATCTCTGGCTGATGGATGGATTTAGTGAAAAAGCTTTAGAGTAGGATGCAGGAGCTCTCAGTTCAGTTCTTATTTCTAAAACTGCTTTTCTGGGTGGCCTTGGTCAAGGGGTTATTTCGTGCTGTCTCAATTCCCTATCTGATGGTAGATTTTTTTTTTAAATCTTGTGAAGTGCTCAGACATAATGCTGTGAGCCTGCATATCTAAAGTCACCATCATGATGTAAACATGCTGGTAAGTTTCTTACTGTTAGCACTATCCAATTAAATATTTATGGAAAGCAATAAGTACTAGTGACATCCTGGCCCCATTGAAAACAATGGCAAAACTCCCATTGATGACAGGGCTAGGATTTTACCTTGTCTGATTACTGATGGTTGTTTTAATCATGCTGGATCTTACCCAGCCTAAACTGATGACCTTATTAGGATTGGATATTTTATATTTTCCAAACATATAATAAAGACGTTAAGTCCCTACCAAAAAAACTCAAGAAGCATGTAATTCAATAAAAAATGCAGTCAATGTCTTTACTTTCAGTGAGAATTATTCACGCTGACCTTGCTGCTAGCCCATTATTGCTTGGTGGTTTTTTTTTTTTGTAGATTGTAGAAATGGGTGTTGAAGAAGGAGATGAAGGAGTGTTTGGTGACCTCAAAGAGTAGTCCAAAAAAACCCCCATCTGTACATGCAAAGGATCCATTCCCTCTGATAATCAATAGTTAGCCAGATGTTTCAAAACATTTTTTCTCTAGAATGCTTGAAATTATTGCTTTCATGTATTTATAATTTCTATTGCAGTATCACCCAAAGGCCTCAGTTAGGACCAGGGTCCCAATTTGCTTAATGCTATACAAACATAGAAAGATATCCTGAGTCATAACTACTGTGATGCAGTACTGTATTTATAGTACGGCTATGATTATATTGAAATTGGCAACTCCGCCTGAAAAATGTTAAGGGCTTTGATAGGTGAATCTTCTGTTTTTTTTAATTATCGTTATAATTCCACTAGTTTTATTTTTGATTAAGAGTAATTAAAGGCTAACAGTAGTAGTCAGAAAATACAACTTCTTTTTCTAAGAATTTTAGTAGTTTTAATTACTACATAACAATTCTAAAATTGAACACAGGTATCTTTAGAACAAAACACAATTTGAGAACAATATGTGACCTTTAAAGTCTGTCTTTCAAGATTAGTTTTTGTTGCGTGATTTTCATTGTATGATGTCATATCTCAATGGGTTTATTTTAATGAACTTAAATTCTAATATTTCTGATGCATAACCAGGCTATTGTACACACCAAGTATTTAAAGGTGCAACTCTGTAATATGGCCAGAGATAAAATGAATAATCCAGACATTTTTCATTGGTTAACACTCACAATGTGCTATTCATACTCCCATCCAAGAAGACTTTGACTGTTTGAGCCTTTAAATTCAATTAATGACCCACACTAGTCTAATACCTCTTTCTTTTATTAAAAGAACTAAATTTAAAGGCTGTTAAAACTTCAGATGAAACCATAGAAACAGCACGAATCATTTGCCCACTATAGAAAAGCCACCAATGACCTGGATATTTAACAGCTGATATAGTATATTATCATTTGGATTATGAACTGTACTTTGTGAACTATATCTATATGAACCAAGTCCTCTATTTCATAACAACTACATGATGCACTTGGCCATTCCATCAAGCATCCACCGAAGGACTGTTTCAAATGTGATGACTGTTCACATCAGGGTGACTGGAGAGCTCCCCTAACCCTGCCCACTCACAGCATAGGGAAGGGAAAGCTCATCCATCCCTGTTGCCGTTGTACCAATCCCCAGCTGAGCCCAGCCCCTGTGCAGCAGGCAGGAAGAGCTTTGCTGCTTCTCTGCACGTGGGAAAGCTGGGAAAGGCAAGCAGGTGAGGGGGAAGGAAGGGCAGTTTTTTGAGTAGGAAGGGGAACAGCAGGGGAAGAGTGAAAGTGTTTTCTCTAAAAAGTCCCTGGAGACTCCTGCAGTGTGGTCCAATCCAAAGTGGGGGGGGGCAGTTGCACCACTCAACCCCCTCTGGATCGGCCCCTGCATAAAGACAACATTGTACCACATGATTTTGTTTTCTTTTTGCTGTTAGACTTAGGACTTTTATTTTTAAAGGAAAGCTTAAATTCTGCAGAAACCAACCAGGAATGCGGGACAGATTTTTGGGCAGACCTAGCCCCAAACTGATGGTAATGCTATGGCTTTTTTTCTTCTGTTTTAGAATATGGAATCAGGATATATTATGAACACTCCTATATAGGATTTACTTGTACTTTAGGGGGTGGTTTGGTTTTCATGTAAACTGTAGTTGATACTCCCATAATAAATCTTGTTTAATGTAAGGTACTGTGCTGCTGGCAGTGCTTGATGGAAAGAATGATATTTCAAAGGTCCATAATAAAAGGTAGAATCTGTCTTCCTCAAATGCCAAGAGTTCTTATATTGTATCAATTGTTTGTATTCCCTTAATGCTATAGGCCCCAAACAAAACTGGTGTCCCATTAAGAGATGTATCCTACAAAAGCATTATGACAGGAAGAACCATAGTTACTGCACATTTCTCTGATAATTCTAAATTTGAATAGCAAGGTTTACAGTGGACTTCATAGAATCCTTTTATTCATCTCTTTTCTTTTATTATACAAGATCTGATTGACCGGTATACTCAGTAATTTTTTTTTCTTGTTCTTTCATTTTCTCTTCACTGAGTCACACTCACACTTAAAAAAACATATTTTCAATATTTAAAGAAGCCTGCCACTACTACCCCTGAAGCTATTAGTTTCTTTGTTATGTCCTTTTGCTAGAAGCAGCAGATTCAGCCGTGTACTTGCAGGATAATCAGACTAGTAGCTGCAGGGGCAGCAATGACAGACTTACAAAATATTTAAATGAAATCTTGCTCTTGTGGGCTTCATTCTAGGCAGGGTTTTTTAATATATATTTTAAATAAATTTCAAAAACCAAATTGCAATTCAGCTAATTTGTACTTATGATGCAAAATGCAAAATGTTTCAGGTTGAAAGTTAAAGAGGTTTGCTATTGCTTGAGCAGATGCAAATTCTGCCCATATTACTAAAATAGTTATAAAGAGCTAATAGTTAACAGAGTAAGAAAGAAATTAAAATAAAATCTGTCCATCTTGTGACTCAGGAAGTGTTCTCTTGTTGACTGGAGTGGCATGGATGGGGACAGAGGCAGGAAAGAGGAAAAGTCTGCACAGATCTAAACCACATAATGGACTCTGTGTAGAATCCCACACTGTGCGTCAGCTCAGTACTCTATTTAGGTAAGCTCATTGCAGCACCCCAGTTCTAATGGGTACTTTGCTAATTGGTGTGTAATGATAAAGAATAATGCAATCTGAGTAAAACAAAAATTCCCCATGTGGGCTGACTTGGGTATTGTGTTTATGACTCATTGGGTAGTGCCTCACTCTGTGCCTAGCACTGAAATCAGCATGTGCAGCAAAATGTGAGTGAGAGTCACAGAATCTAGCCATTAATATTCACAGATGTACTTCTGACAAGTTATATTGCATATTGCTAGTGACTAAAAGAAAACAGAAATAATTTATATATATAAAGGGCTTTGTCTGTCTGTCTGTGTGCCTGTCTGTCCCTAACGCTCCTGGGGGGCATGGCTCCCAGTGGGCCATGGCTTCAGCCACTGCTGCATGCAGGGTAAATTACTTGTCAAGAATAATGGTATAGACAAGCGCTGCCATGATGGTGGGGACTGATGGGCCTAGTGGGGGGGGGGGGGGCGGGGCTGGGTACAAACGGGGGGGGGGGAAAAGA
>NW_017728992.1:132051704-132060378 GCF_001723915.1 Gavialis gangeticus | reverse complement strand
TGGGGGGGGGGGGGGGTGCAGGGCTGGATACAGAGCTGGGGGCGGGAAAATGATGGCAGGGATGGAGAGCTGCCATGACGGTGGCGATGGACTGGGAGGGCGAAGCCATTGATGCTGGCCTTGCCCCCCTCTCCGCCCCCCCCGGCTCTGCTCCTTGGAGGCGGCAGTGGCGCGGGGTGGTGGTGGAGGGAGACAGAGGGAACAGAGTGGGGCGACTGAGTGCTGCCATGATGGTGGGGATGGAGTGGTGGGGAGAGGAGCAAGACCAGTGCTCCTTGGAGGTGGCAGCAGGACAGGGTGGTGGTGGTGCAGTGCTGCTCTCACCCGCCCCCCATCCTCTCTATCCCTGCCATCATAGCAGTGCTCCATCCCTGCCGTTATTCCTGATGGGCAATTCACTAGTACATATATAATGATTGCGTGTTTGCCACCTATTCACGCCAGTGTTTTAAATAATTTGTAATGGTTTCATCTTCATATAAAAATTTTAATTAATAAAAAAGTTTAACAAATTAAACAAAGTAGTTTAATTAAAGAAAAAATAAGAATAAATCTTTCACAAGGTCATATAATAATAGGTGCCTTAGAAATCCCATAGTTGGATAGACCATATAAACAACCACACTTATTTAAATCATAACATCTTACAACATATAAACAAGCAGAGTTAAAATAACTTCCTCTTCCTTTTGGTAACTCTCAGATTGCTATATCAGACCTAGGTTTAATGATAAAACATACAGCGGGGAATTGGAGGAAATCTCTCTGAGGTTTCATTGCTGTTTCTCAGTCATGGGAGAGCTGGCTAGACTTTCTGTTTGTAGAAGGAATAAGGAAAGCATTCTTCATCCAATCCAGTGCATATACCTTTTGACCCCATACTTACCAGTAGGGTCCTAAAAAAAGGAAATACTGTAGTACTATAGAGTTTACAAATGGGGATCTGTCTACTGAGATTCCCTGTTACACATGGATCCTTGAATCATGATCTGAACCCATTCTCCACTAAAAATAGGGTGAGGAGCAGCACCTTGTCTTAACATGCTTCTGTCAGACTAGAAGAGATGTGTTGACTAGACATACAGTTCAGAGGATTTAAAGATTTGGCCATCATGTGCTACTTGCTACTCAAGACATTCCACATGTAAATTTAGCCAAGAGTAAATACAGAAATTGAGCCAGCAGCAGAGAATGAAAAACCTATATGCTGCATGCTACCTTTGCCATAACATCTCCAGACAGGATTTCACTTTCTGTACCTCTACCTCTGTCTGCATCATATATGGCAAGTTGGAGTAAAGGAACTAGATTCTGGTCTCGACTATGGGGCACATCCCCACAAGTGGGAACATGCGTTTTCACAGTGACAACTATCAGCGGCACAAATTTGTGCCGCTGCTGGTTGTCCTTGGGCACACTCCTGCATGCGCACTCTGGCACATGGCAAATTGACCCATGTAGGGGAGGGGAGGCTGAGGCCAGCACTTGGGCTGGCCCCAGCAGCCTTACCTGGGTTCTGGGGGCCTTGTACGACTGCAGCAGCTGCAATCCTGGCACGTGGAGCCTGGCCAGCAACTGCAGTGGGGCTCTGGTTGTCCAGGCTCTGGTTTCAGGCAGCGCTTGCTACAGCCATGTGTGCCATGCTGCTTTTTTTCATGCATTTTTTTGACAGCAGGATCTCCCAGTGTCAAAAAACCCCTCTGCACTGGTGATCAGCAGCACAATTAATGCATGCATGTGGGGCATGTGGTTTGTGGTGCTGCAGTTGGGTTTGCGGTGCCACAAACCACACGTGCACGCTCATGAGGACGTGCCCTACCAGAGCAAATCCAATGGAAATGGGAGGTGGTCTTCAGTGACTCATGAAAAGCTAGGGCATCTTAGAGTTCTCACTGAAAATAACAAACAAGCCTTAAGGGTTGCAGAGCCCAAAAGGTTTATTTAGTTCAGCAGCTGCTATTATTGAAATCAGCCTTTAGATGCCCTCATCTAAATAAATGCTTTCAAGGATAAAGGGTGAATAATGTCTCAACATATGGTTCCCCTTAGAGCATTTCTTCATCATTTAAAAAAATGCATACATTTGGGATAATTTTGCATGCATTCTTCTAGGATATCTGCAAGTTTTATTTGAGAGACCTTAGGGTTATAAAATACATTATGCAGGGCAAAATATTTTTCCCCAAAACAATAAAAGCTTGCTCTCATGTCTGCTCTAAATCTGTTTGGAACACTGGTGCATGTTTACCAGATACCTTCTTGGCTACGGTCTGGTATCTCTGCTTTATATAGTCAGTGGTTTCTGGCTTCACAACACAGCCCTTCGACAGAATTCTGACTTGCTTGCCATACCATTTTCTATTCTTCAGCATATTTTTCAGCATCCAGACATAGATTTAGGTTTAAGCACTGGAGATGGAAATGGTTACTTTACCATTTCAGATGTAGGGAAAGGAGTTCTTCTTAGTTTATCTTGGTATATCAGCTTTGTTTCGGCATTTTTCTCCCATGGTAACCTTGTTACAACGAAAAAACTTCATACTTCTGCACATTCTCAGATTTATTGAACAAATTGTATTACATTTCCCATTCTCCATGGGAGTGTATCCTTGTATCAACATTGTGGGAATTTACATTCTTTCTTCAACTGATCCTTTTCCCCCCTTTTCCCTTCTATTACTTTTCATGACTTTGTTGCTTAATTACTCTGCACCTATTCACTGATGAAAACAGATAATTTTTTTTAAAGGAGCAGCTTTTGAATGATAAGGTATGAAACCTTCCCTCTCTGTCTGTGAGGACACACGTAAGTTGGCATACTCCAGATTTATGTATTAGGAGACTGGGTCAGTTGATGTCAGGGCAGTGCTCAAGAATTTGCTTATTTCCTACCTGAGTTTGATGACTGTCTATACAATAATTTTCGTGACATATTTTTCAGGCTTATCTGTTCTCTCCTGGATCATCCGTTTTGTCTTGGATGCTATGCTTTATATTTGGGAGTGGCATTATTCAGTGTTTCCACCTTGGTAATGTTGATATTTTAGGGGTTTTGCGGTATTGACTTCACATTCAGGAAACAAATGCATAACCCGTCCCCCCCCCAAATAATAATTGCAGCAAACAAATATTCTATTTGGATATGAAGTTTCGGTTAAAGTGTGTCAGACCACCCAACATGTATAAATAATTCAGCCTTATCTCACTTAAATTACCTAGCACATGAATATGCCTTAAAGCCACCCTGCTACATGATAGGTGCAATAATGTTTAAGCATGACTAAAGCCATGACTCATGCATAAGCCTCAAGTTTATATATAATGAATTTTTGCTAAAAGCTGAGTCTGAATCAAAGAGGGAGTAAGAAAGAAGCTATCCCTTTTCTCCCTTTAACCAGGGACGTCAGCACTGATCTTAGCAATAGCACTAGCTTCCTAGATGTAGGAAGAATTCTCTGGTTTGGAAGGCACTGGGAGAGGTACAAGTTTCAAAGGAAAACTATTGATACAGAGAGGGAAATAACATGTGAAGAACCAGACTTTCCTCCCTTAGTTTAGACTGGGTGAGTGTCTCACATCCCTCTGCTGGTAACACATTGTTAGCTGAGTGTAAAATGGGGGGCTTAGGCCCTCCCACCAGGGCTCAGAGTCTAGGTACAGGCACTCAGTGAATAACAGTCTGCCTGGATAGGAGCAAGCTTGAAGTGATGAAGGTGGAAGGTAATGAGGGTTAAGGACCATGAGTGAGTGCTGAGGAGAGAAAAGTCAGAGTGAAGTTGTCTCTTTCTTACTGTCTGGAAAGGAAAGAAAATTTGGTTCTGTCGTGAATTCAAGGTGATACTGGTGAAGAATAACTGGGCTCAGAAGCCAAAACAAAGCTGACTCACCTGTAAAGGCAGTAAAGGTAGTGACCTCCTTATGCTGAGAAAATAAAGGAAAGAGAGAATGTCTGAATACTGATATCTAAATCTTCACAAAACAGAAACAAGCATTAAATATGCCCCTGAGATCATGGCATTATACTGTAGTTCATCACTTGAACGTCAGGCACTATATATTTTTTCATTTTACTATTTCTGGCATTCATATTTTTTTCCAGATTTATTTATTACTTGTTTGAAATCCTATCTTTGAAGAGGCTGCAGGATTATCCGTCTTATACCTGGGGATAGGGCATTTCTTTTCTTGCCCCCCTGTAGAAAATGGTGATTCAGACCTACATTGTCCTAATCAAGCGCAGCCTTTCCTAGGGCAGCTAGCTGTGTCCTTGGGGGGCGGGGTGTGCAAGTAATCAGCTTTATGTATTGCTTTGCAGCTGAGCAGGGCCTGTTTTGTAAGCCGGTGGGAAGAGGATCAGAGGCAGTAAGTACCCTGTTTTCTCACTGCCCCCTTTTTGACATCATGCTCAGAGCAGAGAAGCAGCAAGTAGTCACCATTTCCCCCAGAGGTTGCTTTTGCCAGAATCCCTTGTACAGCCAGATTATTGTCTGATAATCTCTCTTCCTTTGCACCCTTGTCTATCCCGTCTGGCCCTTAACATAAGTTGGGAAAACACCACTCCTTACATTGTGTTTTCCATGACTTAGCAAAAAGATAGAGGAAAATGGTGGATATGACCAATAAGAAATAAGCTGATTTTCTTACTGATCCCCAATGCTTTCTCATCTTTAATTTGCTGTTATTTTCTAGGATTCTAATTTAAAAAATCCTCCAAGAGTTTCAGTTAAATTCTCCCCGCAATCAAAACTGCTGAACATCTTTGGCTGTTGAGAAACAGATTTGTGTGTGCATTTGTATGGGCATAGATATAAATAGCTGAACGTAAACCCCATTTTTAAGATTCTTAACTGTAGTTTTTCAAAGGAAAACACTTAAATGTTGAACTTTTGCTCTAATTCTGATATGTGCTATAATTATCCCAAGCCACTAGCTGAAAGTTTGAGAAGATACACTACAATTTATGTTCTGGGCTTGACATTTTCTAAAATAAAACATTAAATGCAATAAAATTGCTACTCTGACTAATATAATCAGCACTGCTGGTATTCTGTTATCATGTACTCATTAGATCTAACAGAAGAAAAATACTTTTTTGTAGTGAGTGGTCCAGATTTAGCTCTGAATATAATTTTTTCCCCCAGGTTTTTTCTGAACATGGAGCTTGCAGTGGTGACGAATCTTTAACAGGGTTGTAGCAATGCATAGCATTAAGATCCGCTGCTCTGTACTAGGGGGATTGACGAGCACAACCGTCAGAAAAAGGCAGTTCTAATAAGGTAAGGACAACAACTAGGCTGGGTAGATGATGTGGAATTTGATTATTTCCCTAGAACTTCCTTATGAGCTAACAGTGTGCTGTTGTTGCGAAGAAGCCTAATGGCATACGGGGTTGCATGGGCAGGAGTACTGCCAGCAGAACAAGGGAAGTGATTATTCCCCTGTTCCACACTGGTGAGGCCACATCTGGAGTACTGCGCTCAGCTTTGGGCACCCCGCTACAGAAAGTATGTGGACAAATTGGAGTGTCCAGTGGAGGGCATAAAAAATGGTGAGGGACATGACTTTTGAGGAAAGTCCGAGGGAACTGGGCTTATTTAGTGTAGAGAAGAAGAGACCGAGGGATTTAATAGCAGCCTTCAGCTACCTGAAGGGAGGTTTGAAAGAGGATGGAGCTAAACTGTTCTCAGTGGTGGCAGATGACAGAACAGGGAGCAATGGTCTCAAGTTGCAGCAAGGGAAGTTTCAGTTAGATAGTAGGATAAATTTTCTCACTAGAAGGGTAGTAAAACATTGGAACAGGTTATCCAGAGAGGTGGTGGAAGCTCCATCCTTGGAAGTTTTTAAGACCTGGCTAGACAAACCTTTGGCTGGGATGAATGACACGTGCTTCCGGCGGCAGGGCGGACATGGGGGTGTTGGGAGCATGGTGGTGGTAAGTGGGAACTCCTGCAGATGCCACTGGTGCTGTCAGCAGCAGGGAGATGGGGGTAGGGGTGTGAGTGCCGACCAGGGGTTGGCAACCACCCACAGATGCTGCTGGCAGCGTCAGTGGGGATCACGGACTGCCCGCAGATGCCACCGGCGGTGTCAGCGGTGGGGTGGCGAGCAGCGACTGCCTGTAGGCACCACCAACAGTGTCGGTGGCGCCTTTTTGTAGGGGGTACATGTGCACCCGTGTGCACCCCCTACACATCGCCCCTGTTGGCTGGGATGATGTAGTTGCGTATTGCCCTATTTGAGCAGAGGGTTGGAATAGATCACCTCCTGGGGTCCCTTCCAACCCTAACTTTCTATGATTCTATGACAGCTGCTGTTGTCAGGGCCTGTCTCTACTGGTTGTAAGTTAAAGTTGTCTCTCTGGTGGACTTCTCAGGGATGGTATTCATTGCAAACATAGTGCAGATTCCTACTGTCTTTTTCTCCTTCACCCCTTCAGTTTGTTCTTTCCTTTCATGTGAGAACAATCAAGGCCAGCATATAATCTAATCTAGGGTGAATTTGGCTACTTTGTGTAGGAATTAAACACAAATTTATTAATCATTAGACTTTTTTTTCTGTAATGGACTCTGACATCTCCTGTCTAAGAGCTTTAAAATCCCATCTGTGCTGTTAACATTTTTGTACTCTATAGAGCAGATCTTAATTCATAACACTGAGTCCTGGTTTAAAAAAATTAAAATGACAGCATTTTCCTGTGTGGAAGATTAGAGACTGTTTACATTTTCTTTTCCTATTTCTGCCTCCATTGCCTCCCCAACCCCTCCATAGCCCCCACTCCCTGTCTGTTTGTCCATTTCTTTACTCCGTTCACAAAAAAACCCCAATGAAACCAAAGCACTGGGTGGCTCTGGTCCTTGACCAGATAAAAATTGGCACAAACAATGGATTTGTTTGCATTGTGATCTGCTCATAGTTAGGCTTGGACACATCTGATCCCTTCTCGTGTAAGCAAGTTCATTTCCTAGGACCTTCAGTCAGGAATTCTCTACCTCTGGCTCCTCAAATAAAACTAATGAGCTATTTTGTAACAACAGTAAGCTGCATCAGGGAGTTCACTGAGGAAGCAATCTTGGTGTACATCCCTGCTGGGTAAAGTCACTTGGCCTACAGTTCCATGCTTTACAATGCCCTGGAGGCGTGTGCCAGTAGCCTATTAGCCTATTAATGAACATCCTGTTCTTGCGTCTTGCTTTATTGATATTAGACATCATATGTCAGGGGTAGGGATTTGCTGTCTAAAGAATGGTGGTGATGCCAGGAAAAGGATAGAAATAGGATGCCTAGGATAAATGCCCAGGATCAGTGCATTTGTGCTGCAGCCTCCATTGGAGGGATCCTTTTGAAAATGTAAAGGATAGTGGCAGCCTGAATCCACCTGGCAGTATCAAATAGGTCAGTGCCATCTTTGGGGTGAGTTCCCTCTTCATTGTGTTGAAGTGGGTCAGGCCGGAGCAAGGAGGTCTTGCTTATATTTCCCTGGGGCTATCAAGAATACAGCAGGCTCATATTCCATAATCTCTGCAATTGGATATTAATAAAATGGTGTTTCTTAGTTAAGCAGAATTTGAATGAAATTAAAACCTAAATCACAGTTATGCTTCTAGAAACTGATAGCATTAATGATGTTGTGTCTGGTCTTGTGAAATGCTAAGCACTTCAGTTTCAACAGAGGTAACTTGCAAGAGGTTAGTGTTCTTACAAGATCAGAGTTGTAGCAAGGTATTTCACCATCTGGGACTGATAGAGGGAATTATGCAGACTACCTGACAGCAGGAGCAGGGTCAGGGAAGCAGACTCTTACCTGGCCCTGCTTTTTGTTTGGGCAGCAGCTGCTATTCAACAATGCTTCCTAGTATAGGTTACGCACCCCACCCTGTATGGAATGGAAATACAGCATGGAAACGACTGCTGGACTCCCATACTACCTAGGAGCATGGGCAAGGTCCTCTTTCTGCCCTGTGCAAACATGGAGGGAAGGTGGTGCCTTCCCCAGGGAACTGGACTCTAAGACAAAGGAGAGCAGATGAATACAGACAGGTGAGTAAGAGGGAGCAAAGAAACAGTTCACATGTCTGCCCTGCTGCAGTGCCATACCATGGAAACTCACCCTGCTCCCTCCCTCCACATCTCAGAGGCAGTCTAACCACCTAGGAGCTGCCTTGGACAATAACTACACTGTAGACGCAGCCTGGGAATGGGGCTCAAGCCGGGTTTAAGCAGGGCCATGATGGGTCTCAACGATTAGAAAAGCTGAGCTAGAGGGGGAGAGGAGCTGTACTGCCTTGCCACAGGGGGCAGGACCTTTGCCCAGGGGTTGAAGCGCAATAAAGCCTGCTTTGATGGGCTCTCAGGAAACACTGGAAGGGGGGTGGGACAAGGCACCAGGCTGCTCAAGGGAGCTGGGGCATCTCCTTCCTTGAAGGCTGGCAAGGCTCTGTTTGGGGCCGTTTAGCCCAGGCGCTGCCCACCCCGATGCCGCGAGCAGGAAGGCTGCTTAGAGCAGACGATTCCTCTGGGTCCCAGACTCCCTTCCCCGCAGGAGCCGGGCTCTGCGGCCACAACCCGCCACCGCAGCTGCAGGCGAGGGCTGTGCCGGCAGCTCCGCCCCGGGCAGAGCGGGTCGCCATGGGCTGTGCCCGCGCCTGCGCTCCTGGCGCCGCCACGGGCAGAGAGC
>NW_017728992.1:132050926-132051327 GCF_001723915.1 Gavialis gangeticus | reverse complement strand
AGCCTGGCTCCCGCCCCGGCCCGGCCCGGCCACAGGCGCCGCGCCCCCCCCGCCCGAGCGTGTGCTGCTGCATTTGATGTGTAGGATGCGTGTGCGCGGCGACACACACCCACATGCACACACGGACGCAGGAATAAGAGTCCCTCTACACACATACGGACGCGTAGTCCCACGTCCCTGTGTGAGTACACCCCCCCACCAATGCTTGTGTTACATTTTATATGTAACGTGTGCGAGAGAGTGTACACACACACACACACACAACACATAAAATATAACACAAGCTTTGGTGCCTGTGCGCCTATGTATGTATGTATGTGTGTGTGTGTGTGTGTGTGTATGTATGTGTGCATATATACACACACACAGGAGGTCCCATGTCCCCTTTTCTGGATGTGTGT
>NW_017728992.1:132045603-132045926 GCF_001723915.1 Gavialis gangeticus | reverse complement strand
GCTCGGAGGGAGCGCGGTCGCCCGCCCGGCGCTTTGCGGCCGGGCGCGGAGCCGGAGCCGGAGCCGGAGCCGGAACCGGAGCCGAAACCGGTCGGCAGCTAGGGGGGCGGCGGAGGGACGCACATGTCCAGGCGCGCACACGTGGCCGTGCGGGAAGGGCTGCGCCTTTGGGGCCGGGGACGCGCCTCCTTTGTTCCCTCCAAATAAAGCGGGTCGCGCAGTGCAGGGAGGCGAGGGCGGGCGCCGGCTCCCCGCGTCCCCTCCCCTCCCCGACCGGGCGGCGCTGACCTGCCGCGCTCCCTCTCTCCGCCTTGCAGATGGGC
>NW_017728992.1:132044964-132045534 GCF_001723915.1 Gavialis gangeticus | reverse complement strand
GTGTGTGTGTGTGTGTGTGTATGTATGTGTGCATATATACACACACACAGGAGGTCCCATGTCCCCTTTTCTGGATGTGTGTGTCTGTATACACACACACACACACACACACACACAGAGGAAAGGACACAGGAATGTAAGTCTGTGTGTACATGCACATACATATGTGTATACATATATGCACATATATTATACATATACAGTATATGTGTGTGTGTATGTATGCATCTTATACACACACACGGACTCGCCGTCCCACGTCCGTGTGTGCGTACACACATTACATACAAAATCCCACACACCCGGTGGTGGGCGGAAGCCCCGGCACTGACGCCCGTCCGGGTATGCATGTAGATGTGCCCACACATGTATACGCACACGCACAGAGGGCCGGGCGGTCCCGCGCCCTTTTCTGTATGTGTGTCCACACAGGCGGGCACACTCCGCGAGCGAAGGCCCGCGCCCGCCCCGGAGCCCTGAGCTCGGCGTGCGGGAGCGCGGAGCAGCCTCCCCGGCAGCCGGCGCCCGGGACCCGCCTCCCTTTGTTCCCGCGGAGGCGGCTCGGAGGGA
>NW_017728992.1:132020081-132044233 GCF_001723915.1 Gavialis gangeticus | reverse complement strand
CGGCTGGCCGCAGCGAGCGGCGTCCCCCGCCTCCTCGGCCCGGCCGGCGCTGGCGGGGAGCAGGTGCGTGGGCGCTGCGCTGGCGGACTCGCGCTGCTTCCTGGCCTGCATGTGCTTCCTCACCTTCATCCAGTCCCTCATGGTCTCGGGCTACCTGAGCAGCGTCATCACCACCATCGAGCGGCGCTACAGCCTGAAGAGCTCCGAGGCCGGGCTGCTGGTCAGCTGCTTCGACGTGGGCAGCCTGGTGGTCGTGGTGTTCATCAGCTACTTCGGGGGGCGCGGGCGCAGGCCGCTGTGGCTGGCGGTAGGTGGGTTTTTCATCGCCCTGGGGGCTGCACTCTTTGCCTTACCTCACTTCATCTCCCCGCCCTACCAGATCCAAGAGCTCAACTCCTCCGTCTCCAGCGAGGGCTTGTGCCTGACTGGCAACAATACGGCCAGGGACCCTTTGGACTCACCCGCCTGTGTCAAGGACTCTGGTGGGAAGGATCATGCCCTCTATGTAGCTTTATTCATTTGTGCCCAGATCCTCATTGGCATGGGCTCCACACCCATCTACACCCTGGGACCAACCTACCTAGATGACAATGTCAAGAAAGAAAATGCATCGCTTTACCTAGGTAAGGTGCATCCCTTAGGCAGTTGAGGGTGGGGGAGGGCAGCGAGCCATCCCTGGCTCCTTCTCCAAATCTGAGCTGAAGGTACTTGCAGCTGCTGCCTGGGATCACAGGACTGGGATCTGGTCCAGTGGTTCTCAACCCTTTTTGTTCTAGGACCCATTTGTAAACGTCAATGGCCAGTCCTGACCCAGTGCCCCTCACTCCTGACCCACTGCCCCATGCCCCTAGGCCCCAGCCCCCCTAGTGTGTGAGGCAGGGGGTGGGTATGCGGGACATGGGGTGGGGGGCCCAAGCGGCCCCTTGCAGGCTGGAACTCTGCCAGCCTGCAAGTAAAAAGCCACAGTTTCCCATGTTTTTCTCCTTTTAAAGGAGAATCCATTTTTAAAGTTTGTTGATCCTTTTTTAAAGTTTGTTTGTGACCCTTTCATATATTCTTGTGACTCACTTTTGGGTTATGACCCACCAGTTGAGAAATGGTGATCTAGTCCATCACCTCTGTGCAGCTGCAAGATACACTTATGTGTTATCCCTGAGTAGCTCTGCGAAGCAGTGAAATGGTCATATTTTCTTGTGCTTGTCTTGTACCTTCTTCCTGCAGAAGTCTCACAAAGTAACAGAATTATAGAAAATAAAGATTTGGATGGACCTCTAGAGGCCATCTACTCCAGTAGTTCTCAAGTTCTTTTTGTACCAGGACCCATTTGTAAGCATGGATGGCCAGCTCTGACCCAGTGCCCCTCACTCCCAATCTACTGCCCCCAGGCCCCAGCCCCACAGTGTGTGGGGTAGAGAGTATGTGTGTGTGTGGGGCATGCGGGACCCCAAGGAGCCCCTTGCAGGTTGGAACTCTACAAGGGAAGGGAAAAACCATGGTTTTCTACATTTTTCTCTTTCAAAGGAGAATCCATTTTTAAAGTTTGTTGAGCCTTTTTTAAAGTTTGTTTGTGAACCTTTCATATATTCTTGCAACCCATTTTTGGGTTGTGACCCAAGGGTTGACAAACGTTGATTTAGTCCAACTCCCTGCTCAAAGTAGGTCCATCCCAAACTATATCATCCCAGCCAAACCTCTGTTTACCCAGGTCTTGGAAACCTCAAAAACTTCTTAAAAACATAAAATTGGCTGTATATATAAGGAAAACCTTGTTACTGGCTGTATGCAGGGGTTATAAGAGTAAATAACCAGAGGGGCTTTTTCAGTGACAGTTCGGGTTGGTATTGCTACTAGCAATTTTCTGTAGGGGTTTTCACATGGATAAATTATTTTTAAAGTCAGCCATGTCCCTTTGAGTGGTTGGTGTAATAATAAAGTGTTGTATTTTAAACTTGTGTCAGCCTGCCTTTAGCATAGGGTGGTTATAACAACAGTGTCCTGTGGATCATTTGATATGCTCCCTCCCCAAGATGTATTCAGAAATGTATTTTAGAAATTATAAGATCATATGGTAACTTTACAAAGGGTTTTAAAAAGCAGGCCATGAAACTTAAAAGTTCAGTCTCTTGTGGGCACTTGACAAAATGACAGTCCCCAAGCTGTTAACAGCTTACACCTGGTGCTTGATGGTTTAAACCTGTGTACAGATAGTAAGAGTGACCCATTAGTTAATGCTTCCAGTTAAGGGAGGCATGTGATTATTCAGATAACAGGGTCTCAGACCACATAAGGTTTTAAAGACCGTAACTGACCCTGAACATATTTATAAGGCAAATTATTGTTTTCCAATTTTACATGAGTGTTTTGTATAAGAAATGAAATTTCTTTACCTTGTAACATCCTTTTTTAAGGAAAGAAGTTCTCTGGGGATAGAGGTGAATCCCATTCGTTCTGGATGCTCACCATTCCTGTTCTTGCGAAGTTTTTATTGACCTCAAATTAAATTATTTTGTTTTTAATACAACTTTACAACCAACAGTTCTATGGAAGATGGGCATGTGTGACTTTAAAACATGCTTAATGAAGTGAGAAGGTGGGTATATAATCTCTTTATTCAGAAGAAGCATTAGATCATGTGGGGAGGATTGTGGGCCAGTAATCTCCCTATTTTTCCTATTATTCTTTAATAATTGGACCACTTCTAGAACCATTTTATAAGCCAGTTCTTCAGGCAAATCTTTTTTGGTATTGGTGATTTTCAAGTTTGGTACAGTATATTTTGTTATTTTGTCAGTGTTACAGATCATTGCATTAAAAAAACAGATGCAACAAAGTATTTTATTTACCCCCACTCCATTCTTGATTAAGTAATATTGCTGTGAAAATGCTAAGGAGTCCAAAGTGTGTCAGTATTACAATGAAGCAACACTAGTTCTGTGGTTCATTTAGTCACCCTGGCAGTTAGTCCCTCCTTCCATTTGCCAAAATAGATGGTGAGCTTTGGGAGCAAATGGGGTAGACCTCAGAAGGAGGGACCTATACAATGAGTGATCTGGGGACAAAAGAGATGAGCAGCTTGAGAGGAAGAGGCTAGGTACTGTGGGGAGAGGGAAGCAAGGTCAGGGCTGTGAAATCCATGTCATAGTACAAGCGTGCCCATTGCCAAGGTGCTCTGAGCATGTTTTCATAAAACAGTTAATGGAGAGACGAAAAAAATATAAACAGTTATTGGAGAGAAAGCAAGTTGCAGCTATGCACAGACCTGTCATCCTGGATTCATGGAACAAATTCTGTTCTGATTTACACTGTGGAGCCTCATTAACTTCCAATTCATTGCTACAGAAGTGCAGCTACTCAGAAAATGAGTCCCTTTTATCTAGTTCTCGGTACCCACCTTTGATTAAAATTTAAGCTTGTGAATCCAGCTGTACAAGGGTTGCAGAGAGAGTAGTTAAAACAAACAAAAACCAAACAAATGGATCTAAAAATTGCTGAAACTGGGTTTTTTTGTTTTTGTATGCTTTTTATTTTATAGTTATATAGTTTATACAATTTATGGCCTTTCGGGGCTCAAAGCAAGGGTTTTCTGTTGGCAATTTGGGTATTGCTTTTTTCAGCAGTGCTTTTCTATGGGTAAGAAAATGAGTACGAGTAAATGAGTACTTTTACTCATGAGTACTTCTATGAGAAAATAAGTACTTCTGTGAGGAAGAGAGATCGGCTCTTTAAGCTATCACTTGTACGGGACTACCGTGTTGATTCAAATCCAAGATGAGGTCTTTCTTCCAGTCGGCATGGGGGGAGGGGGAGTGGGGGACACATCTTGGATTCAAGTACTGACCTGGGGCAGGTGGTATCTGGCTTTAGTCTGAGCTGGGGGCTGTCTGGGTCCATAGCTGCTGCTGAATGCCGTGATCTACAGTGGAGCTGCAGTAGAAGGTAAGGATGGGGTGGGAAGGGAGGGGAGCAGGGTTTGGTGGGGCAGGCACAGGAAGAGGTTCCTGCCCCTCCAAGGGCAGGGGCAGGGACCACATGGTTGGGAGACATAGCAGGGCGGGGTTGGCACAGGGAGAACAAGCATGGGGGGAGGGGAGCAAGGGAAGGGGGTCTGACTCCTCACCCTGCCTGCCTTCCCCAATGCTGCTTTCTTTGGCTCAGCAGATTGGTGTAGGGTGGGAAGGGGAAATGAATTTAAGATGACCTTCCACTAATTAGATTCTATACATGGAAACTTACAACCAATGTATAGTTTTTCCATGTATAGCATCTAATTATTGGGAGGTTATATTAAATTCAAAGTTGCCCTGGATCCAAGTAAATACAGTATTACTCATATTAGGACTTAGATAAGTTATATTCCTTTGTGTTGTGGGTAAATTCTATGCTAACGGGGAAAAGAAAACATTTATATATCTGGCAGGTTGCTTAAACAAACGTGGCAGCTTGAAGCTGCTCAAAGATTTGGAACATTTGAAGTCTCGATGAGATGGATTAGAAGGTAAAAGGCAGACTGCACAATCAAGGGGACAGAAGAAATGTATTACGTTACTTTCCAGTTAATTCGCCTAGTGTTACCACTACATCTATCAGGTGTAATATTTACTTTTTCAATTCAATGGGACTTTACTTTCAGGCCAAGTTCTGCCAGTGCCCAAATGTGTGTGTCTGTTGGGTTGGTGGGGGGTAGGGAGGGGGTATGCTAAACAAAAGGAAAATTTTGGGCCATAGAATTTGAAAGAAGTGTTATGAAAAGGAAACAACCCAGCTAAATAAAGCTGATGTTCAGTATTTCAGTGAGGATGGTGTTACCTTCAGGTGCCATATGTTTAAAAAAATCTTTTGTGTTGCAAAATGTAAAATCCTTGACATTTGGTAATTACATCGGTGTTGCATTTTGAATATTTTTCTCAAAAAATATTTAAAAAATATCATTTGTTTACAAACATACACCTTATAAGTTTGGCAAACCTCAGAACTTAAAACCTCTTACAACCCTTTAAGGCTTGTAAACTAATTATAATTCTACAAAGCTCTTGAAGATCACTGATCCTGATTTTACAAAAACTCACCTTATGTGGCTGGGGAAGCTATTTTATTTTCCAAGTTAATCCAGCTCAGGACTTGAGTGGCAATAGCATATCCTCTTAAGCGTAGGCATGCAAGCTCAGCGTGGACAGCCATTTTAACGTTCCTGGCTGGAAGTCCTGCACTCAGAAAACACATTTGATGCTTATACATAGTCTTCTGGCTGCCTATGCTTCAGTTCATCTGTCAGAATGGCACTATGCCAATTCATAAGGTGGTATGTCTTTCTGTTCGGAAAAAGGTGCCAACCAGTGGTGTGTGTTTGGGTGGCCTGCAAAGTAATTGAAATCATCTTTCTTCTGAAGGAAGTTTCTTCTCTGGGATGGCAACGCAATGCTGATTGCTCAATACTCATGCCTATTGACACTTGTACCAAAGTATTTTTAGTGAGAAAATATATGACCTGAGGTTTGGCACCAGTCTTGCCTTTCAAAAAGTCACTTATGTAGCTGGTGTCCTTGGAAATGCCTGAAGAATCAGTTCTCTTAGTTACAGAGGAATCCAAGTGAGTCGTAGAATAAAAGTTGTGAGCTTTCTCTGTACAGTTTAATTTCAGCATTAAGTTATTTTCCTTCTATGTCCTACTTCTAATAAACCTCTCTGGACTCGACAGACCGATGTATGGAGGTTTTCCATACTCTAACTTATGTCAGTGGTAAATTCTCATTGACTTCAGATTGGACCTTCATACCTCTCTTGTACTTCTGTTCCTGCTAACAAATACATTCTGAAGTTAACCTTAACACTAAATATTTCTAAGGATTCAGAGGGGTATATTTTAGCAGAGGTGCTCTGGCATGGCTTAAGGGTCATGATTTGTGGACTTAGTTTATGTTTGGGAATATAATTACTGTCCTTTAAAAGATGATATCTTGGGCATTTTATTGCTGCAGGTTGTTAGATATTCAGTGACTGAATTATTTTTGTAAATTTTGAAACACTGTAATACCAAAAAAGGTACTGCTCATTTACACAGTAGTTACAGTTATTTACCCTTTTAGTTTCCCTATGTAGTAAACTTGGATTTGTGTTGTAGCCATGATGGTCTGGCATATATGTGAAAAGAAAGGGCTTTTTTGGTAGTATCTTTTATTGCAACAGCTGTATCATTGTGCGAGACAGTAGGTTTTTGAGCACAATGTCTTTCCTCAGGTCCTGGAGAGTGGGTACTCAGGCCCCTGAGGAAGGGCAGTTTGGGCCCAAAAACTTGTCTAACACCTCTGTTGGCTATACAGTTGTTCCGATAAGAGATTCCCTATAGAAAAATGTTTTAAACTGTTAGTTGATTACTTCTGTGACCCCAGGTGTAACATTGCCAAACTGGACTAACTTTACTTATGCCATCTTATGTGGTAGAAGTTAGGGTCTTTATGAAAAAACCAACTACAGAATGAATTGGAATTCTTGCACTACATATATTTCATGTTCAGATTCCAGGAAGATTTTGATTGATTATGATGTTATGCGAGGGAAAGATGCATAAGCCACTTCAGTTTAAATGCGGGTTATTCTCAATTTTTAGAACAAATAATTATTGAGCATTCAAGGATAAAACGTGGGTTAAGCCTGTGTAACTTGTGTAGTGTGGTAGCCAAGAGAACAAAACTTTTTCCTAACTTGGAAGGAGGATAATATTTTGGCTGATTTAAAAAATGTTTGGATTGTTTTCAGAATGATTGTTCACAGCAGCTGTTCGTAATGTTAGCTAGGTCATCTCAATGCTTTCACATCTTATTCGGAAACCTCTGAGGTATCGGAGTTCTGTAAGCAGCTACTTTGTGCCCTTTATTTTTCATGAAATACACAAGTGTTCCCAGTGCAAATAGCTGCTCCTACCCCAACAATTATGGTGTTACTGTCTCCTGGAGGTTTCACTTAAGAGGAAAACTCTGAAATGTTCCTGGAGTCCATAGTGTGTCACTACTGGGATCTGCTAGGATGGATGGTGAATCAACACGTCTCTCAACCTGACTGATTCTGCCCTACCCAAGCCTGGGGTTATGCCATCTGATTTACAGGCATCTTTTGCTACTGGAGGTCAGAATCTGGAGCCTGGTGGGTGGGCTTTTATAAACAATGTGAGTTCACCGAGGCTTCAGGAACAGGATTGGTTTTCTAGCTGCACAAGATGGACAGAGCTGAGACAGTGAGACAGCTCTTTAATATTAACCTTTTATCTTTGCTATTTAGCAGGCAACCCCATGTTGTAGTCACTGCAAACCAGCTGAACCTTGAGCTGGGTATGGAAATAATAATTTCCCATGGATTTTTTGCAGCATTCATCATTGTTGGCATCTGAGACTTGCACATTTTAACAGATGTATTGTTATATCATTTCTGTGAGGCAGGAAAGAATTTTACAGGCTGAGAATGGAGACCTGGGAGAAGAAAGCCAAAACATGCAAAAGTGTCCATTGAATTTTTTTTTCTGTCCCCCTTAGTTTCAGCAATGTAAGATGTGTCTAGTTGATACACTTATCAAGTAGGGAAGGGAATGGGGCTAAACTTGTGGCACAGCTGCTAACAAGGATGGCCATCATTTGTTTAATGCTACATCTCTCGGGCTTGATTTTTCAGAGTTCTAGGCAATTTTTGTTTCTGATAATGGTGCCCTTAAGCAAAGAATGTTCTCTGTACAGTCTTCCTTCTAGCCTGGAAGCAGTGTAGGCACATATGTGTGGTGCTGCAGGTGGGCTGTATAGTGCAGGGTTGGGCTAATTGGTGAGAGGTAGTTAACAGTGTTAGTCTGAAGTCTGTCAGAAGGCAGGGTAGATATGTACCTTTTATAGCCTAACTAAATTAAAAAAAAAAAAAGTAAATGAAAGAGAACACAAGCTTTTCTGAACCCAAGTTCACTTAATCAGATGTCACTCAGCAGTGCTAAACTCTCTAGCTTTACTATACAGATGCAGTTTTGTGGTTTAGAAGGCAGACTATGTGAGGGTCAGCATGCCTCATGTGAGGGTGTTGCAGCCGGACACTAGTTGTATTGTGTACAGATGCTCAGGGCATCTAATGCAGGGGTGCCCAACCTGCAGCATGTGTCAGAAGCTGCAAAGTGAGGTGTCGGAATGGAGCTTGAACCTTTGGGAGCGGGGTGCTGCTGTGAGAGTATGTGTCAGATGTGACTGGCAAGAGCCAAGTTATCCCTTCCCTGGCCCTGCAGCTGCTGCTGAATTAGGGGCTTTGGATCCTCACTTGCCATGTAAATTTGCAGTAATTATGGGGCCACAGAAGGGTTAACCTGGTTTTTGGCAATGATCCCTTTCGCAGCAGCATCCTGACCTTGCTATCCTCCATGTGACAAGGCTTGAGCCTCCCTGCCTTCATTTTGGTGCTGTGAACTCTGGCAGGTAGGCCTTTTTGGGGGGATCAGCATGGCACTTGGGAAGGGAATGGGGCTAAACTTGCGGCACAGCTGCTAACAAGGATGGCTGTCATTTGTTTAATGCTACATCCCTCAGGCTTGATTTTTCAGAGTTCTAGGCAACTTTGTAGAACTTTTCATAAAAACCCAGTTATTAGATAATAAGACATCAACAGTTCTGTGAAATAACTGGTCCTAACTGTTATTACTCAAGTTTTCTCTGTGATTTCTTAACTGAAGACATTAAAACAGAAAGGCAAAGTGACTATGTCTATCCTTTCTCTGTCTAGCATTTTGTACCTCATTCACTATATACCTTCCAGCTTCTAGACAAAGCAAGTGGGAGAGCAGGGGATGGCTGGCAAACAGTAGCTTAATTCACAAAAAAACCCTGCTTTATTCCCTTGATACCATCATTCTTGGGCATTGCATGAAGGAGGGGCTTTATTGAAAAAAACAGTATGTGATCATATAATAAAGGATGACAGTAAAATGCATGTGCACAAAAAGCCAAATGCAGTTTGTATGGGCAGCCTTAATTCTGACATTTTCTGACTTCTGAATTGAAAGGGTGGCTTACATATGCATGAGTCACCCCTTTCACAGAAAGCATCACAGATTCTTTCTATGCAACAATGTAGTTAAGTGGCTGAGACTGGGGTCCTACTAGGTTCTATTCCCAGGAAGCTTAACTTTTCAGTAGGTTGGGAAGCCTTCCTGAACCTGAGGGGTTGTGAAGGCACAGAATTAAAGCTAGACCTTAGTGAGCCTCAAGTGAGGCTTGAACTCCTGATCTCCAGGGCATGTTCCTAGGCACCCCCCGCCCTTCCAGAAAACCCCAACTTTTCTTGAAGGGTGTAACTGTCCATTTTGTCTGTATCCTATCTGGAGACTTAGATGAAGTATGTACTGTGAGATGTTGAATAATGCATATGCAGTTGTTGCAACGTCAAGGTTGTCTTAATTTTACTGTTGCATCAGAGGTGATCAGTTATCAGTTAACTTTTTTCTTGATTAGTACTTCTTAGATTATATCTCTTTGTCTTTCATGTCAAATTAACACACCATTTGAACACAAGCCAGATTTCAATAAATTCATTAGCTAATTCTGTTGAGCGTTCAAGGGGCATGCTCTTAGAGTCCATTGGGTATTGATTTCTCCCCCACCACCCATTTCTTAAATCCTTTTGGTGTCAGTGGTTTTAGAGGACTTGAAGATCACAAGTCAATCTGGTGGAACCCGTGATGAGCATGCTTCCTCCATGGTTCCCATAGAAGGTGATTGTGACTTGCTCCTTGCCATGCAAGACGCCAGGGTCATGACAAGGCAGAGCAGGAATTTTAATTTACGTCTTTCAGGTTCCAGGCTAGCACTTTGACCACTGGGCCATCCTTTCTTCTTCCTCTCCATTTTTCCTATTGCATCTCTTATTAGGGTATGCTTATATGAAGTGGAACACCTGTTTGCAAATCCCCACTGTGCCCGATTGGAGCAAGGACTTAAATTCAGTTCTGAGTGTGCTAGCCAGCAAGCTATATGCAAATCTAGAATAATACTTTCTGTTTTTGCTTTTGGAGCTGTTCCAATTTGTGTTTCATCCTCTGCTTTTTATCACTAGCTATATTGACAAGCCTCAAGAAGAGCCTTTGTTACCTCCTAAGTGTCAGTCCCCTTTTTATTTTCATTGATCGATTTAAAAAAAAAAATCAAATAAAAAAAATCAGTGAATTAACTCAACCATTTTAGAATCCCTATTTTTTGTTCTTGGGGCAAGGGGGATCATTTTGCCTTTGCTGTTTTTATATATTACCTCTACAAACAGTTCTACTCTGGAAGGTGACTACATAAAATTGCAAATCCATCCTGTCTCTGTTTCATATGTACTGAGTTAAGTGGCAAAAGTTTTTGTCTTTTTTTGCTCCTGATAGAATGGCAGAGTCCACACAGTTGAGGGGGAATCAGATGGAATATATTCCTTCTTGTGAGTAGTCGGCAGAGTTGTTCACCGAGTTGTAATTGCAGCTCCAATGAATAAAACCTGTGTGAGCTTATCAGCAACCACAAAATAACTGCTGATACCACTTCAGGCATATTTGAAGTAACAGAGATTGCAGAGATGTGAGAGTGAAATTTTCCCTGCAGAACTTGATCATTCATAAGAATGAAGTGATCCTGCTTGACTTTCATGATCTGAATCTCAGCTTGCCGGGAGTTTTTGTTTTCATAGCCTGAATCTCAGCTTGCTGGGAGTTTGTTTTCATAGCAATATAAGCTCTTCAACAGTTGTGTTTGCACACAAAACCCCTTCTTTTAAGCATAATGGGCTTCTAGTATGAAGTGGTTGGCATGTTTAAGATGTAAAGCTTAGTTAGCACAACTTGTCACTTGCTAACAGGCCACTGCAGCCTGGACTCAGGTTAGTTTTACTTGAGTGCCATTAGTCATCCAGTGCCATGCAGCGAGGTTCTCCCTTTACCGCAGGAACAGATGAGATCTTCCACAGCTCCCTGGGAAAGAAGTCATAGGGTGGGTCAATTTACTGCAATTCAGAGAACCATGTGATAAGTACCTACAAGCTTAATTAATGTAAGTAAGTGTGGGTGGGTGACCTGTGACTATGGGTGTTTCACTTTTATGGGTTTTCTTCTCTTAAACATGAATTCAGTAAAGTTCAGTAGCCTGCATTTGACCAAACTCTGCAGTGTTTGCCTGACTTTGGGTGCCCGGGAGTGGGGGAGAATGCTTGGACCCATTATTTTTGGCTTCCCATAGTGGGGAGTGGCATAATGAGGGTCTGCGGTTGAGTAAGAAATGCAGATACAACCAATGGTAGCTTTTATTGAGCAGGCAGTGCAAGGAAGCTTGTTGATTTTTTTTTTTTTTTTTTTTTAAGTGCCAGCAAAGGAAAAAGAAAAGGGACTGTAGAGTTCTGGCTATGTGCCAGAGTGGAACATATTTGTATGTCTGTCTGCTGCAGGTTTAAACTGGATTTAAACAAATCTAAGTGTTACATATGTTCATTAGGGGTGCACAAAGTGGGCAGTATTCGATTTTGATTCAGCCCGATTTGTGGCACAGTGATTTCTATTTGCTGATTCGGATCAGTGTCCTGATTTGATTCAGCCGAATTTGAATCTGAAGATTCGATGCCAATTCAGAGAATCAGCGATTTGCCCGTAGACACGGCTTTATATGTTTTTTTCTATGTACCTTGAGGTACCAGGTGCTGCTTGTGAATGCTGAGATGGTGGGGTGGATGGAGCATCCCACTGGGGGTGGACCCAGAAGTGGACTGAAAGAGATTAATGGGTCTCCTTATTCAATTCCGATTCAGAGATTCAGCCACCAAATTGGGCCGAATCTCCCCCAAATTGAATCGGCAACTGAAGCTTTGCACAGTCCTAGTGTTTATGCCCTCTTAGGCAACAGATTACCTTTAAAGATGTAATTCAGATACAGATAATTTAGATTAACTCTGCGATGAGGATATGCATTTCTTTAGTAAAAATTTGAAAGTAGTTGCACTGAAGAAAGCAGTACAGAATAACAGAATGAAAATGGGCAATACTGAAATTATGACTAGACTGTCAGTCATTTGAGTTTGTAGGAGTTAAAGTTAGGATTTTTTCCCTGTATAAATCGTACAAAATTGGCATGGACATTAGTGAAAGAGACCAGTATTGACTAATTAATACACGGTCTCCGTGATGTCACAGTACTTGCATCCATTTTAAGAGGAGAACTGAACTCTAGTTGACTAGTTCCAATTGCTTGTCCTTTTTCATTACAGATCCTTTTTACTCTCAGAGTTTTGAGGACCACCTATGGTCTGTTTTTAGGTTGCTTAAACTTCCTTTCATCTGCAAGAGTTCTAGTGCTTTCCACACTTTGTACCAGGCTCAGAGGCCTGAATCAAAAAGTGTTGAGTGCCCTTGACCTGCGCTCTGTCCCATGAGTCGAGCGTGCTCAGCACCTGTTTAGTTTAACATCTGAAAACTACACCTCCACAGAATCCGCTTGTGAAGTGCATTAGCGATGCCACAGCTGAGAGACAGCAGATGGTGAAAGCCTGAGTGAAGTGCGGCTGTTGTGAAACTGATATCCCATTCTTCTGCCCCCCCGCCCCAGGGTAGTGTGTTAGTAAAGCCTCGTTTGTGTCTAATGGAATAGAAATCCACTATATACCACTGTCAGATATTTGGTAGAAGATAGCTGTTGAAAGATATTGTTAAGTTATCCACAAATTTAGGTTCCATAAAACCAACATTTTTTTTCCAAATCTGTGAGAAGCCAAAATATATATATTTTTTTTAAAAACAGGTCTTAGTGGGGTAGAAGTGTTCACTGACAGCATATGCAGCCCAAGCATTGCAACACTGTGTGAAAACACAAAGATGAAATTAATTACAAACAGATCTGAAGCAAAACTGAAACTGAAATTTCTCAACTAGGACTTGAGAATGATGGTAAAGGCAGATAGCGACAACAAAAAATGAAAAGTAAATTAGATTCTCTGACCTTACACTGAGCTGCATTTTGGCTTCTGTACTAGTAGCATAAGATGGTAGGAATTCAGGCAGGTCGGTGTCCTATGGCAATGTGCTTTTGTGGGGGAGCGAGAGAGTTTTTCACTGCTAGTTTAGACTTTGTGGAGTAGTTAAATATAGATTCTTGTGTAGTTCTTGACATAGGGGCATGATGGGTGTCATAGGGAGGTGGGGGTGAGATGCAAACATGGTCAGGGAAGACTGCCTTCCAGACAGCATCTTGTCTATGGCCAATCCTATTAATTAATTGGAGACCAAGGTACGGGGGAGGTACTCTTAAGTTGTAGTGGAAGTCGAGAAGGACTCTGGTAGCCTTCAGAATTTTGAAACTGCAAAAGTGAATTAAAGTAATTGTTGCTTGTTACCCCCCAGTGCAATTCTATATGTAATATATCTCTTGAGTTCTATAGCTCATAAATTAGGCCATAACTTCCTCTGTCTTTCAGTAAATTAATAGTATCATAAGTAAGGAAATTATTCTTAATATGCACTCTGAAAGTGTCTTTTAGTTTATTAGTTCCTGGGAATAAAGGTCAAGTTGAATAGTGAACTGTATCTGTTTGGAACAAGAATAAACTCATACTGAATTTATAACCTTCCTATTTCAAAACAGCAATTTTTACTAGTATCATGAAATATTAAAGGATGTAGTTATTGTGAAGTGATGGGCAGTTTATATCAACTTGATTTAGTACAGCTGTCATAGAAAACAGAAGTAGGGAACTTGTCCCTAGCATTATTTATAATCCAGGGGAAATATGTAATTTTCAAGAGTGCAGTATGTTAGCAGTGATGCACACAAATCCCATTCCTCATTCTTTTGACCTGGTAGTTACACAATTAACTTAAAATAGGAGTTTCAGAAATGTCTTTATTTCACTAATGTATCAGGTATCCAGGTTGTAGCTGTATTGGTCTAGCGGCAAAAGAAATCGGGACGTGTGGCAGAGGTGATTATCTTTTATTAGACCAACTAGAATTTGCAAAAAAAATTTCTTTAATTGCAAGTTTGTGCCTGAAAGCTTACAATTAATGAGAAATTATTTTTTGCAAAATTCCAGTTGGTCTAATAAAAGATATCACCCCTACCATGAGTCCTGATTCCTTTATTTCACTAATAATGTTAATGTTAAGGGGTGTGTGTAGATGAAATGGGGGCCCTAATTGAAGCAGTTAAAAAACACCGCTTCAATTTAGGGCTGATTAAACCCCTGTGTTGTGCACACGCCTTACCTGCCTTTCGGGTGGGGAGGAAAGCGTGAACTGCTGGCGGGCGGAGTGGTCCTTGGTCTGTGGGGGGACTGGTGCTTCCCTCTATGGCAGCAGCACGTGCCCCACCCTCCCCCAGGTGGCATCCATCCGCAGGCACCCAGCTCAGATGGTCCTGGGGGGCACTGCAGCAACAGAGGAAAGTATCAGGCCCCTGTGCAGCTCAGGCAGGCTTCTGTGGGGGGGACGGCAATCAGGCTCACTGCTTTTTTTTTGGGTGTAGCCTGCTTTCCCAGGCTGCTTGCAGGCCTTCCTGCATAGCCATGGAGCTGCACGGAGCCGGGTGCTTCACTCTGTGGCTGTAGCGGCAGCAAACTAAAACTCCTCAATGAAGTTTTAGTTTGCACCGCAAGTCATTTAAGGGGGATTGTGCCACTGAACTTCCTACTGTGACTGGAATTTGCTGCTGAGGTGTGCAAACACCGACACCATTAAAGCAGTGCAAAAACATTTCGCCTGCTTTAAAGTATTGTGCACACATCCCTCGTTTTGTCTATACACGGCCAAAGTAATTAAACAGCATTTGATGCTGGAAAAGGTTGAAACAAATCTCTAATATTTCATGGCTATGAAGTCATTTATCACACCTATAGTCTAGTTTTGTGAATGATATTCTGATTTTACAACTAGAGTAAGAAAGAGGCAAGAATAAATAAAAACTGCATTACTGTTTGTTTGGATCTCTGAGGGCTCCATGTTTCTTTGGGATCCTTCGACTTCAGTGACTGAACATTTCCACAGAACAGTAATTCTGCTCTATCACAGATGTGCTACTGTTTTGTATGTCTTCCTGTGGGTGCAAGAGATGAGTGGTGGAGAATGGATAGTAACATTCCTAGGTTTATTCCTACAGCTACTCTAGTAGCAGAAGAGCACAGTCAAGGGTGGCTCAGGATTTGAAGCTTTATGGGGAGCAGCTTGAAATTTTACTCAAGTCATTTAGGGACTTACCAGACAGAAAGTGGGTAGGCAGTTCACCTACAGATGCTTCCCATTTATGAAGTATGGATAAAATAGCCACCTGTCAAGCAGGTCAGAACTGCAGTTGTGATGATAAGAAATCAGCTCTTTCTTGTAAGAAAAGAGAGATCTGATTCAGTGTCCTTGGGTTAAGTGTCAAGATAGCTTAGCTTATAGGAAGGTGGCTGAGAGAAGGTGTTAAAGCCTGGAGGGGCAGCCTTGCTTCTATTTGTTACTGTTCTAATCTTTGGGAAGTCAAACTCTGTTTACCAGACAAAAAAACCCAAAAACCAAAAAGCATGGTTGTTATAAGAGTTCCTTCAGATTTACTCTCATGTAATTACATTTAGTAACTGGGCT
The DNA here is from genome assembly GCF_001723915.1 of Gavialis gangeticus. Lineage (NCBI taxonomy): Eukaryota > Metazoa > Chordata > Crocodylia > Gavialidae > Gavialis > Gavialis gangeticus. The sequence goes on along the minus strand of NW_017728992.1, from coordinate 132,028,647 downwards.
GTTGTGATAAGTAGGAAGAGTTTTAAATGGGGAATAGAACATGTGATTATTGAGGTAAGGACACGGGAGATGGCTTATGTTTAATTTGCTCACTCGGTCTTTAACTTCCTACCTGCTGGATAAAACAAAAACAAAACAAAAAGATAACAAGACCAAAACCAACCCTCACTCCCTCAGTTCATTCAGATACAAAGTCACATTTTGAAAAAAGTTCATTGTGTTTGTTCCCTGTTGAAAAATTATTGGAAGACTAAATCTCATCACGCGGCAAAACAATACTTTTGTGGGGAAAGAAATATAAGATGTACCTTTTTGATTGTTTATACCAGGGGTGTCTGTAGCCGGGCACCAAGACGTGCCTGCTCCTTAAGGCTGAAGAAGCCTGGCCAGAGAGCTCTGCAGGTTAAACAGAGCTCCCCAGCTGACGTTACCCGACCAGCCCAAGGCAAGGCTCTGGGATACGTAAGCTCAGGCTGTAGCTAGCAGACACATTCGCGCTCTCTCTTGCTCCTGCTTCCTGAAGTTACTTGAGGCCTGGTGCTGCCTGCTTTCCCGGCACTGCCTGCTCTGCTATCTAGGTGCTGTATGACAACAGTGAGTCTCCCAGATACCTAGAATAGGCACATGTTACTCTGAGTGGAAGTTTGTCTACTTTAAAGAGGTAGTATTTAAGTTACAGCCTAGGGGCTTGTGTTTTACGTTCATGTTTACCTTGGAGGGTTAGGATGAGGCTAGAAGGGGAGGTTCGGAGGTCTCATTAGTGCTTGGAGAGAGGGGGCATATGCTTTGGTAGAGCTCAGTGTCAGGCACAGCGAGCATAGTACCAGAAGGGTGCGGCCAGAAGGGTGTTGCGAGCCCAGAGTGCTGGAGGGCGCACGTACAGGGTCGGGGCGAGCCCATAGCACCAGAGAGGTGCAGCCAGAGGAGTGCAGTACCCATAGGGCCAGAGGCATGCAGCTAAGGGAGCGCAGAACCCGGCGCCCAGGAGAGAGGCACAGAGTTGGGCATTTGAGAGAGAGGCACAGAAAGCCAATTACTAGGGAACTCGGTGCCTGCGTGTTGCAGAGAGACAGGAGCCAAAGGGCTTAACAATGGGCGTATAGAATTGATGGCTGTAGTAACACCTGTGGGGCATGGGACACATGTCGGAGCACGTATATACCATCCAGTATAGCTGGGCATGTGAAGGGCAGCCTCCAGCCTAATGAACAACTTAATTATTTACTAACAAGGCACGGCAGGAAAGATAGGCAGGCAGACTGCTCAAGACAGGTGGACAGGCTGAAGCAGAGGTCGGCCTTGGGGCAGTCCCCATCACAGTGTCAAAGTTGTTTGGCTCACTAGCCTGAATTCAGACCATGGGGCTTCCTGAGGCTGGATATAGGCAGCAAGCCTTCACATGAGCTTGGACAATCCGTGAGCAATGTCAGCATTAATTCCCATGGCTGCTGGAGCCACTGTTTCAGTGCAGTTATGAAACCCAGTTAATGCTGCTGGTGCTGCAACCCCCTCCTGCACAACTTTAGGCCTGCCACTAAAGTTTCTTTCCCAAAAAAAAAAAAAAAAAAGCTTATTTCAGAGAACTAAAAACCTTGATTTCAGCAGTAGGTAAAGGGGGGAGGAGATAAGTGGCACTGACTCCCTGGGTTCTGGAGCTATGATGAATTGGCAGCTACAGGGATTAACATTGCTACCACAGGGGCTCCAACAGTTGTGGCAATGAGCCCCATGGGTTGAATGCAATCTGTCAGGGTAGATGATCAGCCTGCAAAGCCCCATGAGCCAAACTGACTGATCTCTGTAGGCAGCATTTGCCTGCAAGGTGTATGTCAGTCACCCCTAGTTTATGCTTTTCATGTTGTGGCACCTCCCTGCCACTGCCAGCAACATGCGCCGCAGCAGCACGCACCGTACTTGCTCTGGGCTTACCTCTGCTGGAGCGGCTCAGCCAGAACCGAGGCACAGCCCTGACCCAGCCCACTCCGCCCGCCTGCCCATGGCGTGTGCTGCTGCCCCCTGGACACACAGTGCAGTTGGGGCAGCTTTGCAGCTGGATTGCCTTTCTAGGTAGCAAGGGTGGTGGCTCTATCTGGGTGCTGCTGCTGCTGGCCGTAGCCCCACAATACTGGCAGGGACCTGTGCTGCACAGCCCCAACCCCAACCCCGCATGCCTACTCCAGGCTTGCCTGCCCAGGCTCAGCAGTAGTAGTGCATGAAAAAAGTTGTTGCTCTGCGCAGGGTAAAGCAGACCCTCCCTCTCCCGTTGCCAGCAGCTCCCTGCTGCAGCTGCCTAGAGCCTGCATGGGGCTGCCCTGTCTGGTCTGTGCTGCCACTGCTGCCCTCTGGGGCAGCCTGGAGGTGGTGGTGATGGCAGCAGAGATGCAGATTTGCCCTGCGTGGGCTCTGGGCAGCTGCACCAGGGAGCTGCCAGCAGTGGGAGGGGGAGGGGCTGCTTTTACCCCATGCTTGGCAACAGCTTCTGTCTGGCACTGCTGCTGCTGAGCTTGAGCAGGCGAGCCCAGAGCAGACATGGGGCATGTGGGCCTGGGGTTATGTGGCATGGATCTCTGCCAGTACCGTGGGGCTGGGGTCAGTGGCAGTGCTACCCGGAAGGAGCTGCCTGCCACCTGGGCTCTTTAGAAAGGCAGCCGAACTGCAGAACCACCTAGTCCTGCTGTGTGCCCAGGGGGCGGCAGGACACACCACAGCTGGACTGTGCCTGGGCCAGGGGATGGAGGGATCTGCTACAGGTGGGACAAAGACCTGCTGTGGACTAGATCCAGCCCGCGGGGCATATTTTGCCTACCTCTGATCTACTACCTAATATTAGAAGTACTAAACTTAATGCATAATAGCAAAGGCGCATAATGAACGTGTAGATGCACCCACTGTGGGGTAATTGTGGGCACTGGGAGAGTTAGTGTGGAGTAGGTGAGACATGCTAAAAGTCTGCCTTCTGTTAATGGCTGGCATGTGGGGCAGTTGCAGGCTCAGGGAAATTAAGTTAATTGCAGGCTCACAAGCCTGTTCTAAAATACTGTGACCCTTTCTTTGAGTTGTGACCTCTGCTTTGGAACTGCTTATCTAACAGCTGCTGTGTGTTACAACAGCTAGATCAATTCTTCTAGCATTGGCATGATCCCAGCTACCACTACAGGGTGTCCAGAAACACTTCTGAGCAGGGGGAACTGGTAGGGTAGAACTGTGTTATATCAGGAGAATTTCCAGTTGTTTTGTTCTCTGTTGGCTTTGTGCTCTTAGATTGATGCAGGGAGAATGGAACCAGAGCCAGAAGCTGAGTTGCAGTGTGGCGTTATTGTATACAAAGGCATGGTGTGATATAGTTTATTTCCCTCAAATTAAAAAAAATATGGCTGACTATTTTACTCAGACTGTGAGTAACAGACAGCTTGATGGATTTGGGGAAACTGACAGCTGGTTGCTTTCTAATGTGGAATTGCTGATTCGAGGAATAAGGGTGTGGGTGTGATGATGTGGTTCCGTCTCTTGGTATAAATTCTTGGTTAAGTACTGTATGCTTGTACTGATTTTTGTTATATATAGTGCCAAAATAGACAGTAATCTTCTTATGTGGGATTGTAAAGCAAGTAATAATAGAGCACAAGTGCCATCAGTTCAGAGCTGCTGTTTATTTTTTTGGTTTTTTTTAAACATATATGGTGTTTTCATCTGTCAAATTCTCTGGTATGTCTCAATCTTTATATTAACTACTTCCTTTTTTCCAGCTGGGACTATTACTGTTTCATAATAGTTGTTAGCTGTAGTCAAAGACGTCCTAATATTCATATTTATAACAGATTCAATTACATTAAAGAGGCTACGGGGAATCTGAGTTTTGTAATTCCTCTTATTTCCTAGCACAAAACATTAAGCTAGTGTGAAAACACTTTTGATGTTGCCTGCACAAAATATTTGAAGTCTCTTGTGAATTGCCGTAAAGGGCTTCAAATTGAATGTATTACTCCATGGTGATGATTCTTAATAAAATACAAAATTGGCAATCATACTCCATTAAATCCTGGTGAAATTTAAATGTCTGTTTAGCTATAAAACAAATTGAACTAGATAAAGATAAAAAAAAAAATATTTTTTTAATATTGATGTCTTTGCATTAACTACACAATAGTTTACCACTCACGTAGTCTTATGGCTCCTAGCACTGGTTCTGTGAGTATCTGGTTCCTACTCAAGAAACCATTTCTTAACATTGACTTCCCTGCCTCTGACCTCCCTTTCTGGGGAAAGTCATTGAGTGGATGGTTGCTTGACATCTCTAGACCCATGGATATAATCAGTTTCCTGGACTCTTGTCATCCTGGTTATAGGATGGAGACTGCTTGCAGCCTTGGTTGATGGTCTTCAACTGGAGATTGACAGGAGAAATTGTACACTGCCTGATTCACAAGATCTTTCAATGGTTTTTGATACAGTTGACTGAGGTGCTGATAAAATGTTTACATGATCTAGAAGGCATGCACAGGACCACTCTAAACTGGTTTTGTTCTTTCCTAGCAGGGAGTTCCAAGAGGGTTGTGATGGAGAAGTGCTTGTCATCCCTTTGGAACCTTACCTTACCTGTGGGTCCATCTTGCTTGCACTAATCTTCTGTTTAGTGTGTATCTGAAGCCAGTAGGCAAGGTTGGCATCTCACTCCAAATCGGTGCACATCAGCATATTGATGACAACCAGCTCTACCTGTCTTTCTAATCCAACTCTGGCCTTTCAGTTTCAGTCATTACCCAGTACCTGTCTGCAGTTGGGGCAGGTGAATTGATTTGAACTTTGAAACAGACAAAAACAGAGCTGATGATGGTGAGCAGACTGTTTGACCTGGAGGGGAGGAGGACTGGGACCCCTATCATTTGTATGGTTCAGCTTTCCCTTCTTACTTAAGTTCTCAGCCTTAGGGTGCTCCTAGACTCTATGCTGTACTTGGATTTTCAGGTGGCAGTGGTGGCTAGGAGCACCTTTCACCAACTCTATCTGGTGTGAAGGCTGTGACACTTTCTTTCAGATTTGGATATGGCCACCATTGTCCATGCCTTCATAACGTTGATGTTAGACTATTACTATGTGCTCTATGTAGCGCTGCCTTTGAGGACCATCCGAAAGTTGCAGCTGGTGCAAAACATGACAGCCCTTTCTGATTGGAGTGGGTCCCCAGAAGCACATAACTCCAGTGCTGCAGAATCTGCATCGGTTCCTAATGCCTTTCTGGTCACAATTCAAGGTGATGGTTTTCACCTATAGGACCCTAGATGGTCTGGGCCCTATGTACCTAAGGGACTGCCTTCTCCTTTATGTTCACTGAGATCCCCAAGGTCTGCCAACAGCAGCCTTCTGTAGGTCCCATCAGTACACCAAGGCCACTTGGCGAAAACATGCAGGAGGTCATTCTCAGTAATTGCTCCTCTACCTGTAGAACTCCCTGCCTCTTGAGGCCCACCCAGAACTTGGACATCTTTTAGAAGTGCTGTAAGACCTTTCTATTTGGGCTGGCATTTGGCAAGCAAAACTTGGTTGACGTTGTTTAGGGTGGAGGAGTGTCTTTTTCAGGCTGCTGGTTTACTCAAGTTGTTTTGTTCTTTTGTTTTCCTGTTGTTTAAGTTATTGGGCACTCTTACTGTAAGCTGCCCAAGCCTTTGTTGGGCTTTATATGGCTTTTAAAATGCCACGTAAATTTATGACATTTCGAAGTATGCCTTTAAGTCACTCACATAAATCTGTTGATCTGACGCTTAATTCAAAATACTGACTGAGGATCATAGGCATTTAATTATTAGATATGTAACAAGAAAAAGTTTGAAAAAACATATTTGGATTGCTAATGTTGATATTGTATTAAATGTATAATACTAAATTTCCTTAAATATTTGATATTCTTCCAGGCTGAATAAAATTGCTGCTTTGGTATTTGCTTAAGAGTATGGTAAGTTGGGGAAAAAAATGGTAGAGTGCTTATTTTTTATAAAAGGATCTATGCACAGGGAACTATGTGAGATCCCTCGTGCCTCTTCAAGATACATGCAAATCCATCACCTTTCTGCTGTCAAAACTTCTATGTATATAAAGACATATACTTGCAAAACAGCACACTTCCATTTATGAAATGTGTTATTCCTAACACACTATAGCTTTCCTTTTTTCCATTAAGTATTTGATCTATTAAATAAACTTAGTCTTGCTTTCTGTGTACCTATACATTGGTATAAGACGTTTACAGTCTTTATCTTTGTTAAGACAGTGCAGAGGAAATAATACTGCATTAGGAGTGTTAGAAAAAATAGTAGCTGTGGATAGCATGTGACTACTCCAACAGTCTACATATTGGTAAAGGCAGCAGTAACTAAGTCATATCTATCTAGAGCAATTTTCTTCAAAGATCTGAAGTGAAGCAGCTTTAGCCCACACCCAATGTTATACACACTTTTAGCACCTACCTGAAACTGTTGCTCCATGAGCCATACTTTTTTTTTGATAACGTGAGATACTTAGCTGAATGGCTTGTGTTTTTAGTCATCTCTACAAAGGGATTTTAGTGTTTGGATTGTGTATGAGAAAAGCAGGCCATGATTCCAAACGCGTCTCCCCAAAACACGGACTTTTTATTAAAACAAATGCTTTTTTTCCCCAAGAAACTTTTCATTTTGGGGGGGGGAAGCTTTCGTAATCACCACAAAAGATGAAGAGGACAGCATTACTATTAGGTAGAAACTCTGAATACAGTGGCAGTGAATCAGTGTTGTGGAGGATACTGGATAGGCTGTTACTGTTTGAATAGTTACAGAATTAACTTTAATTTTCTTGTTTTGTTAAGCTGTTGTAAATGTCAGAGTTCATAGGTAACCACAGTAGATAACAGTGGATCATATTAATATATTTTTATAATCTTTTAAATACCTATAGCTTTCTAGACTGCTGTTATATGAGACAACAATTCATTATTCATTAATGTATTTATTTAGAGTAGTAGCTAAATATAAAACCTGTTTTACAATGGTAATATTATTTTACAGTTCAACGAATTACAGACTATTCAGCAAAATGACTACTGAATAGACTTTGTCTAAAAGAAACTTGTATCTAAAATTTTTTTTTCTGAAAAATTTAAACCTACAATAGTTTGAAAACAGAATGTGATGATTACTATTTCAGGTGGATTCTGAAAGTTCCTTATTATTGTGTATCCATTTAGTATTGTTTCTTTTAGTATCTAATTTATGCCCTGCTGTGAAATCCATCTTTCTCTTTGTGAAATTGGGCTAAATCCTAGTGCAGGAACAGCCTTTATAACACCTGAGTGGGAACCAAAATTACTTTCTTTTCTTTTTCTATACCCTATACACAAGCCAGATGCTATGAGCAGCTGGAAGTGCTAGAAGGGAGGATTATAAAGCTGGCTATAGTATCTCTGTGTCCTTTAAAGCTGCTATAAGTGTGGGACTTTTTCAAATACCTTGTCTGCTACCAAAAAAGCAGAAAGGGGTCTGAGCATGAGCCTGAATGTGGCCCCTATATGAAGTAAGTCCTGGGAGAATGGTAGGATAAGGTTGCATAGGTGGTTCATGCAGGAATGAGTGTTTTCTGTAGGATAGGAAGGCAGACTGAATATTATAATTGCTTTGAAAATAAAGCTTCTATTCAGACTTCATTTTGACCTATTTTTAGTTAAATTATTTAACTGGGAAGTAGCTGATATATATATATTTTTTTTGCAATCCTGGTAGATCTTGGGGGGCTCAGTATTAGAGGCTGTAGGCTAATTCCTAGGGCTGTGCGAAGTGGCACCATATCGTTTCAACTTCTGTTTCGCCGTTTTGAAGGGACGGTGTTTTGTTTCACCGTTTCCAAGCACTGTTCTGTTTTGTTGAAACTTTTGTTCTTTTGACATTTTGCCCATAGGCTATGATGGGGAATCATAAATGCCTATAACTTTGTCATTTCTTGCCTGATTAGGATGACAGTTACAGGGATGGTAGTCCCTTCTGAGGGCATGAAGCCTGCCAAGGTTCAAGGAGATAGGGGAGGGGTTTTTGGGAAACTGCACCTCAAACTGTTCAAAAGAAAACTCATTTTGCTGGCAGCGGCAGCCTGCTGTCATCCCACACGCAGATCTGGGGGCCCGCTCCTCCCGGAAGGAGTCTGGCACAGCCCCGCAGCCCTCCTGGGTGTGGGCCCCTGGATCTGCGTATGGGATGATGGCAGGCTGCCGCTGCTCACTGGGGCCAGCATCAGCACTGGGTTCTTCTTGGCATGGGCTGCGCTGGGCAGACTTGGGTGCTGGCGCCAGCTGGCAGCAGCAGCATGCTGTCATCTGCATGCTCTGCAGCTGGTGAATGCGGAGCTTTTATCTTTTTTTTTTTTTTAAAGCCCTACACTCACTGGCTCTGGCAGCCTCTGGCGATTTGGGCCTCTGAAGGCTTGTGGCAGCGCCTGCTCCTCTCATCCCGTGCCACTGCTGGGTCAGCCTGGGCCTGCTACTTTCCTTCCCCCACCCCACCCTGCCACAGCAGCCTGGCTTCTCCCCACCCTTGGGCCGGGTCCT
>NW_017728992.1:132011376-132015081 GCF_001723915.1 Gavialis gangeticus | reverse complement strand
CATTTAATCCACTTTAGTGTTGTACACACATGCCTCTCCTCCCCCTGCCACTGCCTAGTCCTCCCCTCTTTCTCCCCACCCCGCGTTCTTGACAGGCATTTGACTAGTTGTAAAATAAGAATGGTGTATGTGTACATGCGTGCAAGAGATGGTGAGAACTCTGTACCAGGATGACAATAAACTGGGGAAAAGATTGTAGAGGAGGGTATGTCTATGGCCCCTGGCAAACACTCAGTCAAAGGTGCAGTGTATAGTAGGGTCCCTTAACCCCTGCTACTTGGAGATGGGACTCCAGCAGTGGAGGGCTTAAATTATGGAGGCAGCTAAGGCTGAAACAGCTGCAAGTAAATAAGCAGCCAAGGAAGAAATTTCTGAATTTTTCAAAATGTACATACGACAGGTTTGTATTCGTGGAGAAAAGAAGAAAATTAACTTAATGATCTAGTGACTACTGGCTTAGAGTCTGCAAAGACTTGCACATGCTCATGCACAATAGGACTACCCTTACAAACAATATCGTTCACAGGTATAAGTCTCAGTAGGATCATGCCCTAAGACTGGGGAGCATATATATATATATATATTGCTTGTGAGCTGGTCCTATGAGGATAAATTGGAACAAAAAAGAGGTGGAGATATATGTTGCATCTTTTCTGGAAGCTTGTTCTACATGGTCTAAGCTCTGTGTAAGAAGGGGATGGGAAGGAACAGGGACTGGACAGAGTTACCCTGTATGAGTTTGTTCCTAGCAAATTGTAGTATTTCCTAGCAAATTTATAGCTATTTGGAGCTGAGTTGCAATCTGTTGGGGACGGATTGTTGCACAGTTGTTCAGAAGCACCAGTGGCATTGTGATTCAGTATCTCAGAGTCAGGCTTTCAGCGAGAAGGGGATTTGCAAGCATGTGGCAGCACAGGGTAGTAGACCCCTGGGAATCTGCAGCCTTGGGCTATCCTCCTTCAATAGCTCCCCGGACTTCTTCCATTTCAGAACTTGCTCAGACTTCTTGAAATTGTATCTCATTGTATTCACTGGACCATATTTTCCCATTTGCGTTTAGAATGGGTGAGTAGCATACAAATACAGGTCCTTTCTCACAAGCACACATTCACAAACACATGGACACACGCAGCTGCCCATTTTTTTCCCCCTGCATGATGTTTTAGAAGAAATGTGGAACAATGGATAAGACATTGAACTATGGCTTATGAGTTCCACTCTTGGCCCTGTCATTGATTTATCATATGAATTTGGGCAAGCCACTTCATCACTCACCACATGTGCACGGCAGGAGGTATGATTGTGGGATTGCATATTAAATCCAAATTGTACCTTATTGCTGGTGCACAGGGAGCCTGATTCTGGACTTTTCCTGCATCTGTAAGATCACAGCTATTGTGATCTGTCTTCGTGGGTGCGTGAAAACCCTTGGGCTGGGAGATTGTAGTGCGGGTATTTCCCCACCCCCATTCCCGCCCCCGGCAGACTGCGTCTGGGGAGCCAGCATTTTATTTTCAGTACATTTTTTTTTTTTCTTTTTTGCAGATTTTGCTGACATTGTTCACAACAGCAGGCAATGCCAGATTTTGTGATTTCACAGAAGTTATTATTTCAGTAGGTCCCTACATATATGATGAGACCAGTTGTACCATGGTGGGTTGCTGCCAAGATTTAAACAGTGGTTCTCTCAAGAAATACGCTTTTTCAGCACAGTAGCAAATCCTGCATGCTGGGATACATGTACACTGAGAGGAGCTGAATGGGACTGGGAAATCTATTCAGTTCTTTTTTGCATTTAAATAAAAAATGCACTCTCTCAACTTAAGCTACACAGTGGCCATGTCTACATGAGCGGTGGACTGCACAGCTACTACAATTGTTTAGTACTTGGATAAACAAGTACAGGTTTCCCTCGCCTTATGTGGGCTATATATGTGCAAATTCACTCTTATGCGATAACTCTTTTTATACCAAAAATTCGTTATATGCAAGGTAAAATCACTCCTATGCGATCAGTGTGGTGAAAGCCTGCAGTCAGCTGCTTTGTGTAGTGCATTGTTGCAGTGATGTGCACCAAAATATAGTCTCCTGTGTGGATCTGTGCTCCTCACTCATTGTGTGTGACACATGTTTCTGTAGTTGCAATCCCCATTATGATAGTGCCCTGTGCTTATGTATACTGTTTGCTGTTGGAGAGTACCAAAACTGTCTTGTAGAAATGGGTCTGGGGGTCAGTATAGTCAATGTCTGGGAACATATTACATTGTAAAGTAGGTTCCCTTTATGCAAATCCGAGTTATGCACCATTTTCCAGGAATGCATATACAGCATAAAGCGAGGGAAACGTGTACTAAATGACTGTGCACTAACCGGCATTGCTGTGCAGTAGTGTTCACACATGTGTTGTTTTTTTTTTTCTTTTTTTTTCTCATCACAATTAGTGCCTGCCAATGCAACTGTGCAGTTGCATCTTATGTAGACACATCCTAGTATGACTTAGATTTACACTGCATGCTTTCTTTTCACTGAGGACCAATTTTGCTAGTAGTATCCTTCATAGCTATAAGCTTCAGGTATGATCATCCGCTAAGACTAATATATTTTTTTTTTGATGAGTTTCTCCTGAAAGGATGATAAATTGGGACAAAAATGGTGCTTTCTCTTCACCTAGGCACTCTGTCATGCTTCCTACCCTGGTTCATGATTGCAGTAAGACAGTATTCAGTTTGAAAAAGTTTCAAGGGAGAAAATGGAAGGGTATCTGGGTATATATTCTCTTTGGAAAAATGATTTTAAATTGTCACTTTTTGTGACCAAGGGAAAAATTGTCTTCAGAAGTATTTTATGATTTCCAGGTATGTAAACTCTTGTCATTATGAGATAAGAGTGTTTCTTTATAATGTGTATCTGTGGGGTTCTTGTCCCAGAGAGATCACAAAGGGAAGAACTGGGGAACCATCTTTATTAGCTGCAACCAACTACCCTTAACACTAAGCAGAAGAGCATGCAGCAATAGAAGATAATGCAGTTTGGGCAGTGTCCTCTGATAATAGAATATAGATCATATATGTAGACCCTTGATGCACACCACCCCTCCCCACTGGGTAACATAGTCCTGTAAGTATTTGGGCTGGACAGTGACCCATCTTGTGTGGTTCGCTTCAGGGGTAATGGACATTTTACTGGCAACAGCACTTTGGGCTATTCTAGAGTAGTTTCAGCAACTGAAAGTGTTGTTAGGTCTAAAACAGCAGCTGAGGACTTATCAGAACTGGTTCCATTAGTTCCACAGAGATCACATGGTCTGAGACTCCATCATTACCTTAAGTCTTAAAAGGGCTTTCACTCAACAAGGACACTTCTCCAGAGAGAGAGGTTGCACTTTTGAAAGAGCCACCTGGATACCATGTGAAGAATTGCTGCAATACAAAAAGAAAATCCCCATGAATCACACACCACTAGTTATGGCATGCCATCCTTCCATATGGAAAATCCTCAAACAATTGTAACCCATACTAGAAGAAGACCCAATTCTTAAAAATCTTTCCAGACCCACCCATCCTAGCCTTTAAACAAGAACCAAACCTTGCCAACCTCAGAAGCAAACTTACTATGGCCCAAAGCACTCTGAATGGATTCAGACCATGCCAGGACACGAAATGTAAAACCTGCCAACACATTTCCACTACTCCCACAATAAATGCA
>NW_017728992.1:132010391-132011365 GCF_001723915.1 Gavialis gangeticus | reverse complement strand
CTGCCAACACATTTCCACTACTCCCACAATAAATGCACCCCACAACATAACCATCACCATTCCTGGTTCTTATACATGGAACTCCAGAGATGTAAGATCTTATCCGATGCACTGACTGACCCTATGGAATATAGGTAGGAGAAACCAAACAACAACTGTATACTAGAATAATTTTTTCCAACTATTAAGTTGGTCTAATAAGATACCACATTTACCCAAATACCCTTGTACTCAAAATCATAAGCACTTGGCTCAGAAGGCTCCCGTATGTGTGATGGTTGTCTGGGCATTAGCCATTTGATCATCTACAGAGAATTGTTGACATGCTTGGGCCAAGTGTAATTTAGCAGAAATCTTCCCTCCAACAGTAGTGGCAAGGAGCTGATTTACTGCTGGAATCTGGTATGGGTGCTTCTGTAATGCTTTATTAATGGTACACTTGTACTCGGTGCATAATCAAATATCACTGTTTGGCTTCATGGGAGTATGTTGGAAGTGCCCATACTGGATTTAAACTTGTTTCTAGGACACGTTGGTCCACGAGTCAGTCGATCTCTACATCAAGTTCTAGATGAAAGGTGAAGGCAGCATGCTGCTTCATTTGAATTAGAGCCACAGTTGGATCCAGTGTAAATGAAAGACTGGCACTTACAGACACCAAGCTGTTAATCAAAGACCTCGCTGAAATCCCTTAATACATTTTGTAAAGTGTCCATCATGAGGCTTTGCACTCCTGTTAATTTGATACCCAATGACTTAAACCATTCTTCTTTTAATAAGCTTGCTCTTTGGCAGTTATTAGGCAGAGGACCCCTTCAGTCCTGCCCATGGTGGACATTGCCATAACACGCACCCTTTAAGTTTATTGTTTGTTTGTTTGTTATAATCTTTACTGTCCGAGCCCCTGAGGTCTGGAATAACTTGCCGTCGGAGGTGGTTAAAGCACCTACTTTGAACGCCGTCAAGAGAAATTT
>NW_017728992.1:131990672-132005391 GCF_001723915.1 Gavialis gangeticus | reverse complement strand
CTGTTAATTTGATACCCAATGACTTAAACCATTCTTCTTTTAATAAGCTTGCTCTTTGGCAGTTATTAGGCAGAGGACCCCTTCAGTCCTGCCCATGGTGGACATTGCCATAACACGCACCCTTTAAGTTTATTGTTTGTTTGTTTGTTATAATCTTTACTGTCCGAGCCCCTGAGGTCTGGAATAACTTGCCGTCGGAGGTGGTTAAAGCACCTACTTTGAACGCCGTCAAGAGAAATTTAGGTGTTTATCTTGCTGGGATCCTATGACCCCAGCTGACTTCCTGCCCCTGGGGCAGGGGGCTGGACTCTGATCTTCCGAGGACCCTTCCAGCCCTAATGTCTATGAAATCTACAAGCTTGGCTTTGCATAGCCTAGTTGGTGGACAATATGTAGGCTACAGTGAATTGTATGTCTCTTCTGAGTTTAAGGTACAGGTAAATCCTGAGTCTACATTCATATGATAAGGAGCACCTTGGAGAATTGCTGTGTAGATCTTCTGTGGGGTTTGTGTTTTCACATTACTAATAAATGCTGTAGTGTAGGCATTTCATTTGAATGAGTAATGGTATTAGTAGTAACTGGTGGTGCACTCTTTTGAGTTTATTTCTTGGATGTCTTGGGATTCTGATGACACATGCATTCAGTGTGACCCTTGCACTGACAACGGTGATAGCCAGCATCGCTGAAATGACATGAATTGTGTCTGTTTCTTTCTCTCACAGCTATCACAGTTTATTTGGGAAGGAGAAATTCCATTCTTGTGCATGGGTGGTGGCTTCCTTGGAGATGTCTTCCTTGAATGCACTTGGTATGTCTTGGCTGATGTCAGTTTTGCTGATGATGCTTGTATTTCCCTTGGATAGGGTAAGGCAGCTTCATATGCAAGGCTGCTTCTTAAGCCATGACAAATGTCAAGTTATTCCTTGCAAGAAGTTTGTATTGCCTTGCATGTGCTGGATTGGGCCTCTGTTATGGCCCTGCACATGCCAGCTGGATCCAGTGCATAAGGAAAAATTGGCAGATGGGGACTGGTTAATTGCTATTGCGCTCTCACTGCCAAATTTATGTACCCTTGGGGAGTCCTTTGGGCTGGGGGTTGAGCATCCCTGTTATAGACGAACTCAGAGCAGCATAGCTCTTTTATGAACATCATGGTTGTTTGGTCCCCTTGTATTGTTTCTTTCTGCCAGCCTGAAGACACAATTAAGTCAAACTGCTATCATTCCTTCATCTCCTTTTCTACAAACTAAACATACCTAGTACTTTCTGCCTTGGCTCACATGGCTTCCTTTTTGGCCCCTTTAACATTGGTGTCATTGACCTTCTCCAAATTGTTACCTGAACTCCACCCTTCCCCCACCCTCAAAACCCTTCACTATAAGAGTCAGGCTCAAAAGTCCTAGAAATATGACTGGTTCCCAGCACTTGAAACAGTGCTCCAGCTGAGACCTCCAGTACTGAGTAAGCTTGTACTGTCACCTTCTGTGCCCTCCATATCATGTTTCTTTACTGAACATTTGCTCTTTTTCAACAGCATTATGTTGCTGGCACATGATGATTTTCTCATCCATCACAGCTCCCAGATACTTCTTGGAAGTGCTTCCACCTAGCTCAGTAGTTTTCAACCTTTTTAGACTCGAGGCACCCCTCAGAAAATCTTCATTTTCACTCATTTTTTTCTTTACAGAAAAAAGAGCACTCATCCGTTACAGAGAGCTCAAAAGGACCATACCAGATCAGAATGTTCTTAATATTAGGAGTTCCTATTTGACATCTCTGGGTATATGTTGTGAAACATGTTTGCATGCCTAGCATTGTGTGGCACCTTGTGGCACGCTTGAAAAGATCTCAAGGTACTTGTACCATGCTTTGTTTTGAAAAAAAGTTGTTTCTGTATCACTGAACTTGTACACTTGCACAGTGGAGAAAAATCTTGTTTGAAACAAGTCTTGGGTGGTTCTTATGGGTTTACAGTCCAGGATCTAGAATAAAAAAGAGCAAATTGGAGAACTGCACTGCAAAAATAGTAAAGACTGGAAACCTGACACTTTTGAGAGTGCATTTGATTAGAGCCTGAAAAGAGCCAGCCCAGTGACTGACAGATGTAGCTTTTGATTTCAGTGAGAAGATAGTATGAGGGCTAGATTAATTTTGTGGTTGGTCAACACAATGGAGAACATCTCCAAGAATGGCTTCCTTATTCTGCCTTTTAATGGTAATCTATTCTCTGGAAAAGAGCCTTAATCTATTTGTATAACGTGAAGATTTAAAAATAGCTCTTCTGTCACAAGAAAGGAGATATTAGTTTGTAGCATAGATATTTTGTTTGTAACTTGAGAAGTTCAAATGTAGATGTTCATGTTTACAGGCCATGATGATAAAAGTTATGAACCTAGAATATATATTCAGCCCATACTTAATTTAAATAAAAAATGATGTCGATTCTCTGATGTCCTTGTCTGGAATGCTGACTGTTCCCTTTCCAGGCAACAATCCAGCATGTGTCATGCTGTAATATTATCTCTAGTACACAACACTTGGGGACCAAAAAGGTGGCTTCAAGGGCTAATTAAATCCAAATAGTCTGCAAAGTCAGACAATGAAACCATTACCTAATTGCCCATTTTTGCAGAAAATGTGGATTTAATTGACTGTTGCCCCGGCTGATTGACAAGTCAGGTGGCTCTCAGTGAGCAGATACCTCTGCTTCATTGTTCTAGAGAGGTAGTTCCAGCGTTGTTATGTTTTTAGGACTTTTGAGCCTGTCTCTTACAGCAAAGGGTTTTGAGGGTGGGTAGAGGTTAGGTTACAATTTGGATTTTTATGTATTGGGTTATGGTTCAATAAGGTTATATTTTAAATGTCACACATTGTAAAATATATTCTTATGCTATAAAATATTATTACTTATGTATATGTTCTTATACTGTGACATACATTGAGCTAATTTTGGGACAATCTCATATGTGATTTGTGGTTGGCTGTTTCAGCCTCATCAAAACTGAATCTGAAAAGCTGTCGTCTTTCCTATGTTTTGTGTGTTTTGATTCTAAGTCTGGAGATTCACTGCTCTTGGGCAGCCTTTGAGGCAGACTGCAGCAGGGCTAAGACCTCGGGTCTTCAGGGAAGCCTGCCAGGCAGGCAGTGGTAGGGGTCAGGGCTCTATTCGTTTCCCACAGACGTCTTCAAAAGTTTTATGGTCTTGTGCTAAACTAATGTTTCAAAATTAGGTTTTATTAGAAAATCCTTTGCTTTCCTCTGCCCAGCTCTTATCTGTTGGTGACTCAGATCATATTGCCTAATTCAATTCAGTATTCTGTCCCTGATTGGCCTCTGAGATGTTTCAGATGAAGATGCAAGTGCCCTATAGTGGACCATTATGGAATAACCTGCCACCATCAGTTGGTGGTTGCATTATACCCTGAAGTACAAGGTGGGTCACTTGTTTCTAAAAGATCCAGACTGTTTGATGCATATTGCCAGGAAGTTATATTTTGAGAAGCTTGGAACCTGGATAGCCTACAGTAATTTTAAAATACTTCTGAAAATTTAGGCAGCATTCCCATCTCTAATGGAACACAGTGTACATTTGTTATTTTTATCTGTACTGTACAATATTTCTGCGTATGGTGAAACCTGTCTTCAGAGTTACTAAATACAACTGCTGAGTAACAGTTCAGTGTGCTAAACAGTTGCTGTGTTTCACTCTGCGCTGCTCTGTGTTGTTGTTCTTTAAGGATAGAACTGATGCTGAACAAAATGCTGTAAAAAATCCCGAAAAGAATTGCTAAAGTATTTACTTTCACTATTCCTTTTGTTTCCTTTCTGTAAACTTTTGACGCATCCAAGTTTACTAGTGTAAAAGGTTGCCTAATTTGACTGTCAAAACCAATAATCATGGTAAGGTAACTTTAAAATGATGTACTGTTCTTGCAGTCAGGCAACAGAAATTTATCTAATCTAATTCATGAGGTTATTGTCTTATCATGACATTAAGTACCTTCATAAGCAATAATACCATGTGACACATCTAGCCATTCACAGCCAAGCAGCCAGCTCCTAATTCTAATGGGTACTCCTATACTTGTTGAGAATTATTTGAAATAAATTCAAATAGGGAAAGAGGCAAAATATATTTAAACAGTGAATATACTTGAATAAACTGTTTTAGACTCTTAGAGCCTGATACAAAAAAACATGAGAAGGAAAGTGGCTGGTAGGCTTGTTGTACATGAGGTGTGAGGAGTGCTGTTAATCTCATGTAATGAGGACTGCATTCATTAACTAAAAAGTTTTAAAGGAAAAATTGTGTATGAAGTCTCAAAAGCTGTTTATGTTTAACACTGTACGTGAGTTAACGTGATTGACCAAGGAGATCATATAGCCTTCGTGGCAATAAATCTGATGTAAAAGTACATATTTATTTATTCAAAGATCAATAAATGAGCAGTGTGTGAACAAGAAATTGCTCAATATTTAGAACAATATCTGTTAATTAGTTGCTTCAAGAAGATCACGTTACTAAAATGCTAAATCAGTTTAGAAAAGCAAAATCCTTGCTAGGCATGTTGACATTTCTTTGTGAGATTCAACACATTTCTATAGTCAAAATCTTATTCAAAAAGAAATTTGGCAGTCTAATTATTTTTAATCAAGACTCCATGAATAATAAAAACATTCTATTTAAAGAAAAGAACTAAAAGCTCTAATAAAGCTACAGGTTTCCCTCACTTTATGCAGGCTATATATGTGCAAATTCCCTCTTATGCAATGACCCTTTCTATACCAAAATTCGTTTATATGCAAGGGAAATTCACTCTTATGTGACTGGTGTGGTGGAAGCCCTCAGCCAGCTTATTTGTGCGGCACATTGTGGGAATGATGTGCACCAAAATATAGTCTCCTGTGCAGATGTTCCAGTTCTTGAAGCCTCGCTCAGCTATCCCTAGCCCCACCCCACTGGTTTTGGAACATGATGAGAGCCCCATGCCTGTTGATTCTCCTATGGATGTTACCCTGCCTGTACCTTTTTCTTTTCCTATTGATTTGGCCTGTAAGAGAGAAATTATATTCTGTTCAAAAACAAGCCTGAGGACTGAAAGAGGAGTAGGGGTTTGAGGCCCCTGGCAGATGTTACGTTTTGGTAAATTCAATTTGTGTGTTAGTGGAGCAATAAACTGTAACATGCCACACATTCAAGCAATTTATTATCTGATTATGAGCCCCAAAGATGGTCATCGAGACACACTAGTGAAATGTAGAATAACTTTGCAGTTTGTTTGTGTTTCTCACTTTAATTTGAACATATGACACATTGGGTGCGTTTATACATGTCCCTATGGCACCTTTGTTACTCTGCTGTCATTGAGTATTTCCTTTAGGAAGTCCTAACTGATGGCACAGTAACAGCCTGTACTGCACTGTGCGCACAGTGTACATTTATTTTTAGTTGTTATATCGCTGTAGCAATGTGCTATAACAAGGGAGCGTGTTGCGCTGGTGCCTTAGCTGTGGCATCACAGCTTGTGACTGCCGGCACTCTATGTTGCCTTAGCGTCATGTATAGATGTGTCCACAGGTGACAGCATTTGGCCAAGTCCTCCAGCAGCCCAGGAAGGACGGCTCTCTTACCCCCTTCACCTTCCTCTGTGACTCATGCTGAACTCTGGTGCTCCAGGGTGCTTCATAGTTTCATAGTTGGTAGGGTCGGAAGGGACCTGAGCAGATCATCAAGTCTGACCCCCTGCCTTGGCAGGGAAGAGTACTGGGGTCAAATGACCCCAGCAAGGTGTTCAGCTAGCCTTGTCTTAAAGGCCCCCAGGGTAGGAGCCAGCACCACTTCTCTTGGAAGTTGGTTCCAAATCCTAGCCACCCTGACAGTGAAGTAGCGCCTCCTGATGTCTAGTCTGAATCTACCCTCTGCCAGCTTGTGACCGTTATTTCTAGTCACTCCTGGTAGTGCTCGGGGGAACAGGGACTCCCCCAGTGCCTGCTGGTCCCCTCTGACTAGTTTGTAACAGGCCACTAGATCCCCCCTCAGCCTTCTCTTGTGGAGGCTGAACAGGTTCAGGTCCCGTAGCCTCTGCTCGTAGGGCCTGCCCTGCTGTCCCCTGATCGTGCAAGTGGCCCTCCTCTGGATCCTCTTGAAGTGCAGCGCACAGAACTGGACGCAGTACTCCAGCTGCGGCCTGACCAGTGCCGCATAGAGAGGGAGGATCACCTCCTTGGACCTGCTTGAGATGCATCTGTGGATGCATGGCAAGGTGTGGTTGGCCTACCTGACTGCACCCCCACACTGCTGACCCGTGTTCATCTTGGCATCAGTGATGACTCCAAGATTCTTTCCTGCCTCACTGACGAGAAGGGAGTTCCCCAGCCTGTAGGTATGGTGCTGGTTCTTCCTCCCCAGGTGCATCACCTTGCACTTGTCAGTGCTGAAACCCATCCTGTTCTCATCCACCCACCCCTGTAATTTGTCTAGGTCCAATTGCAGCCTGTTCCTCCCGTCTAGTGTGCTCACTTCCCCCTACATCTTAGTGTTGTCAGCAAATTTGAACAGGGTGCTTTTTACCCCCTCGTCCAAGTCACTGATGAAGGTGTTGAACAGTGCAGGCCTGAGGACTGAGCCCTGCGGAACCCCTCTGCCCACATCCCTCCAGGTCGAAAATGACCCATCCACTACCACTCTCTCAGCAAGAGATGTCATGACTTACCCCTTCCTTTCTTTACTCAACCCGCTTTCAAGGCGGTTTCTTTAAAGAGCCATTTAGCACCTCCTCCCTGTAAGAAGCAAAGAGAAAACAAGACAGTACTCATGACATACTATACTTACACCCAAATAATCTGAGAGATGGTGAGGGAATTTATTTGGAGAGCTGCTGGTGGGAACAAAATGGGGAGAGAGGAAAAGCACATATGCAAAAAATAACATGTTCCAATCCTACTGCCCCCACCCCCTTCATACAGGTCTCCCATCTCTCCTCTGGGCAAGGGTCAGGGAAACAGCTCATTTGCCAAGGGGAAATGCAAGGTTCACTTGTCATAAGCAGCACAGCTGAAGGTGTGGAAGGAGGACTGACAGCCCCTCCAACAGCCATCCAGCCCCCCTTGCTTTAAGTTGCAGCTCCTATATTGAAGCCTTATAGATTCTCCCATCTCAAGGGATATGTTCTATTCCAGGCCCAATCCAGTGTCTAGACTTGGCCTTCGTGGCAGTAACAGAATGGAAACTGAACATTTTAACATGCTCCATTTCAAAATTGTATTTGGCAATTTCCCTGACCAAAACCCAGAATGAACTTAGGGTAAAGAAACCCCCTTTCCCCCACAACAGTTACAGTGACTTTAAAGGGTGTTTTGTTTTACCAGTTACTCTATAGCATCCATGGGAACAGTTACTGTAATCTGGTAAGTGAAGGCAAGATCTTAATAGCTCACTCCTCTTTTATTGAATGCTAAGCTTCCATAAGTTAGGTTATATTTTATTGCAGGGTAAGAACAGGCCCATGGAAAGCTACTTTGTAGCAGCAGATGAGTGGTAAATCTCTGCCTTTTTAAATTTGCTGTAATTTGTTTGGAGCAAATTACTGTGCCTAGACATGCCTCTAGTATTCATAGAATGATAGAAAATTAGGGTTGGAAGGGACCTCAGGATGTCTTCCAGTCCAACCCCCTGTTCAAAGCAGAACCATCCCCAAGGTTTTGGCCAGCTGGGTCTTCAAAACCTCCAAAAATGGAGATTCCACAACCACTCTGCGTAACCTGTTCTAGTACTTTACTGCTGTCTTAATGAGAGAGGGTTTATTTCCTAATATCGAACATTAAACTTTCCTTGCTGCAATTTGAGACCATTGCTGCTTTTGTCACCTGTCACCACTGAAAACAGTTTAGCTCACGGGCTGGATATGGCCTACCGATTGATTGTATCCAGCCTGCAGCTGCCTCTATGGTGCTCTGAGGGCTGAGTCTTGCCTGCTTCCACCTGGGGCAGCCCAGCCTTTCCCAGCAAGACTGCTGGTGTGTCAGCTTCCTAGGTACCGCTTGGCTTCCCTCACCTCCAGTGGCTGCTTCTCCTCCTCCTCCTCCTCCTCCTCCTTCTGCCCCTGACATGTGGCTCCAGGCAGTAAATGGCATGGGGACATGGGCTGGGCAGGTGGGGAGGAAGCTACAGTCGGACGGTTCCACCCGCAGTGCACAGGGCTGGAGCTCTAGTTCCTGGCTGCCTTCTACCCACTCAGCTGCCTGGCGGGGCTGGATGGGTGCGGGTAGGAGTGTGGCATGGGCTGCCCCAGGTGTAAATGGGTAGGGTTCAGTCCCATGTGGAGTGCTGCAGGGGGAGCTGTGGGCAAGATGGGGTGGAGCCACATGTCAGGCAGGAGGAGGAGGAGAAGAAGCCACTGGAGATGGGGGAAGCCGAGCAGTACCCCACACCCACTGCTTACCCCCCCCTCCCCCCAGTATATGAGAGTAAGACTTCCTTTTGAGCTGTATGGCTATATGTGCTACTCGAAAAAGTGTAAAACAAGACAAATTATTTTTTGAAATAAAATTAAACTGTTATTGTAGGTGTTTGATTTTTAGTATATGACTTGTTTTTTATCTATAATTTGTTAAAACAATATCTTTGAAAGATTTTGTGTGGCTCACCCACACTCATTAAGTGCTGGATGCAGCACTCCAGATGTGGCCTCACCAGTGGTGAATAAAGGGGATAATCACTTCTCTCAGTCTGGTGGTAACATTTCTATTAATGCAACCCAGCATGCTGTTATCCTTCTTTGCAACAAGGGTACACTGTTGGCTTATATTCAGCTTCCTTTTTTCAGCTTATTTACTTTTGATCCTCAGGTCCTTTTCTGCAGAGCTGTTGTTTACCCAGTCGGTCCCCAGCCCGTACTGGTATATGGGATTTTTCCATCCTAAGTGAAGAACTTTGCCCTTGTCCTCATTGATCTTCATGAGATTTCTTTTTGGTCCAGTCCTCCAATTTGTCTAGGTCTCTCTGAATCCTAGCCCTACTCCCCAGTGTATCTCCTACTTTCCCCAGCTTGGTGTTATCTGCAGACTTGTTGAGGGTACATGCCATCCCTCTTGTTATTGAAGTAGATGCCTTGTTATTGGTGAAGATACTGAACAAAAACAGTCGACACTTTGGACACTCCACTTTATACTAGCTCTACTAGATGCTGAGTCGTTGACTACTACCCTTTGAAACTGATGATGACCCAGCCAGTTTTCTATCCATCTTACAGTCCATTCATTCAACCCAGCGTTCCTTAGCTTGCTTGCAAGAATGTTGTTAGAGACTGTATCAAAAGTCTTGCTAAAGTCGAGGTATATCATGTCCATTACACTCTCTGCATCCACAGAGCCAGTCATCTCATCACAGGAGATAATCATGTTGAGTGTGGATATAGTACAGAACCTTCAACAACAAAAGCATACTTGAACTAAAGTGATAAGATGGATCAGAAGTTCATATCGTTTGAGCTGAATTGATGAACTTAAAGCAAGAGACTAATATCTTTGCTGTTGGCCAGCTGTTAGAGGAGCATATCTTGCATATTCTTATTGCATATACTGTTGAATATATTCTGCCTTTATGTGCCACTGAAAGAGATATGAACTAATTAAGATCTCTTAAGATTTGCCTTGACTTTCTCACCATCTTTGCAAGGACCTGAATTTCAGCTGCTTATGGATCTGAATAGCAATATTGTGGGGTGTTAGGATCCCAGGGGGAAAGAAGAAGATCATTCATTTCAGTAATGCATTTCTAGGTTTCTAGGAATATGTAAGTGAATGAGGCTTGCCATAACAATTTGGAATCAGTAATATAAGTGAGGGGAGGAGAGAGAACAACCACAGCAGGAGTTAGGCATCTGGATGCCATTTTAGCTCTTGAGCCTGGTGCTTTATCCAGAATTATTTTGCACATATTTTTCCTTGAATAAAGTTGTATAGAAAACATAATTTGATTTTTTTTCGACATTCCACCAGGAAGAAACCCTTTCGCTGTCTCATATATCTAAGATCATGAAGTCCTTAAAGAGGAGTTAGATAACTTTCTGTAGAGGAATAAGAAAAATGCTAAGCAAATTAATAGTAGAAAGTATAAAGTCATGTTCCTAGGAGCTAATGCTGATCTGGGTGTCACAGATTGAAGGTGACAGAAGAAGAGATGCTTCCAGGTATTTTGATCAACCACAAAATTGCCATGACCTATTAGTATGGCTATGAAAAAAAGGCTAATACAATTCAAGGATGGGCTAAGTTAGGCATTTTTAGTAGAGACAGGGAAGTATTAGTCTGGCCGTTCAAGGAATTGGTAAACACCATTTAGAATATTGTGTATAATTCTGGTCACTTAAGTTCAAAAGATATGAATTTTAGAATGGATCAGGTGCAGTAAAGGGCTATTAGGATGAGACTCCATTAGGAGAATAGAGAACCTATTTTGTGAGTGGAGATTTGGCTTATTTATCCTGACAGTAGAAGTGTAGGGAGAGATTATGATTACTCTTTATAAATATATTCATATGCCTGAGAAGGAGATGAGCTATCTAAGTTATAGGACCAGATCAAGTGGGTACAAAGCAGTTGTGAACAAATTTAAACTGGAAACTAGAAGGATGAGCTAAGTTTTGAGGAACTCAGAGGAGGAACATTATGGAATGGACTTTAAAATAAAGTATTAGGTCGAGGAAACCTGAATGGCTTCAAGAAAGAGCTTGATAAATTTATAGAAGAGGTAGTATGATAGGATACGTTTGTTGTTGGAATAGTTAGCAGAATATGTAATATGTGGTTTCAGATGTTTGGTATTTCCGTGAGGGAGGCTGAAAAGGAACTTGATCTTGCTGTGGGTTGCTTGTATGCATGTAAGATATTTAGTAATCCCATGCTTCAAAGCTTCTGCTTGCTGGCCTATTACAGCCAGGAAGAATTCCTTTTTTCTCCCTGACAGAATGCCTTATTTAACTTTTAATAATTCTTCAAGGCTTTATACCTCTCAGTATATCTTTCACTGGTGTTTCTTGCTCATGTGATGATCAGGATAAAACCAGTTACCATATTTGGAGTCAGGAAGGAGTGCTTCTCCAGGTCATAATCCAGCCTGATTTTATTTTTTGCCATTTTCTCTATCAGGGGTGCTCAATCCTTGGCTTGTGGGCCAACTGAGCAGTGGCAGCCAGTTCAGGGCAGACCATAAAGCAGTGGCAGCCAGTTCAGGGCCAGGCCATGCTCCACCCCTGGCTGGATCAGGGCTGGGGTGCCCTGCAGTCCCTCAGTATGCCAGATTGTGCCCATCGGCCAGATATGGCTCATGGACAAACCAGGCAGTGCCCGTCAGACCTGTGGGACAAAAAAGGTTGAGCACCACTTTTCTACAGTATGGATTGTGATCCACTTCCTAGGGTCATATGAATGTCTTTTCTTTACCGTTGCAGTGCCCAAGGTAAAAGTGATGCCCTTGTCTATGAGTGTTTTGTGGTTGTGGTATACAGTGGACAGAGGTTTGGGGCATATGACAGCAGGGAAATGAGAGAACTCATTTTGATTGCTCAAGAGATCTCTTCAAGTCTACTCTTCGTAAGTGAAGTTTCAATCAGAGAATCTTATTCCAGCCTATTCAAGTCCCTGAAAAACCATTAATGCAATGGGTACATCTTTCTCTTCTTGTTTCTAGTGGCATGTTCTAAAGACTAAGATAAAGTTATGTTACAAAAGTAATGCTTCTTTGGGGACTTGACTGGGAGAAAATACTATGGTACATGGCCCCTTAGATACATAGTTGCAATTTACACACCCAGTAGTCAGGCAAAGAGCTGTTCCCTTGCATATTTGTGTTTCTTTGTTTTGGAAATGGGAATAATCTGACTGACCTTTGAAATACAACTTTGAGATTTATTGATGAAAATCAGAAACAGTAGAAAATAGAGCTGCTGGTGATATGTATGTATTCTCAGTTGCCAGTTTTCTAGTTTCAAGGTATTAGAATATCCTTCAGTGGAGTTGCCTCCATCTTTTCCATCCAAAAATTATCTCAATTTGAAAGACAAGATATTACAAGGAACAAAATACTATATTAGGAACAAAAGTTGTCTTAACCAAAAAAGTATTTTAAAATACATAATAATATGTATAGAGATAAATCATTTACATATGAGGTATAACAGAATTTGCACAATATTATTCTAAAGAACTGTATTTTGAAAGTGTTAAATTTCAAATATTCATTCCCTAGTGATAGATGTTTAACATGGTTCAGTTTCCATGGGAGATTTCACTCATCTGAATCCAATGGAATCAGCATTGTTCATTTGTAATGTGACCAAGGACTGCACCAAAAAATGTCAAGTGCCACCAACTAGCACTCTGTTCCTGTTGTTAATATTTAATGATTTTTTTTTTTTACATTCCTCTGCAGAATATTTTATTAATCAAGGGGAACTAATGCAAAGGAATTGAATTCCTTTTATGGATTTATGACTTTTGGGTTGCTTTTTTCCACTTGTGTTTTCTCAGCCATCATGTATGTAATGGGAGCACTTGGTCCTGCAGCAGGATATTTATTAGGAGGAGTCCTTATCGGTTTTTATGTTGATCCTAGAACGACTGTTTATATTGACCAGAGCGACCCTCGATTCATTGGAAACTGGTAAGAATCAGTCATTTTTTCAAAACTGCATGGGGTATCTTAGGTAATACAAGGTACTTGTTAGATTTCTTTAAAAATGAGGTCAGAGAAAAAAGAGAGTATCCAAGTGAGATTTTTATCCCCAGCAGTAATTTAGCAGGCAGTGTATGCTTGCTGTACAATTGCTATACCCAAACTCATATCATTAATTGGATGCAGTGGCACTAGCACTCTACTGCTACAGGACTCCCTCTGATTGGTACTGTTTTCTTCCCTATGTAAAGTACAGGAATGATGGGATGAAATACCATCATTCAATAATGCGGATCATGGTGGTAGCAGTGGTATGGGGGCCCTGCTGTCACATCAGGCAGGGTTGCATGGGAATCCAGAGCAGCACTCTGCTCAGGGACCACTTGGGAACATAGAAACCCCATTCTGCTCTTGTAAACTATGCAGACCTGAATAAACTAGCTATTTTTGTAATAGAAGATTACACTGATCTTCCTAGTTGATTATACTTCTTGACCCATTAGTTGATTATTTGTATACTCAAAGTTATTATATAGTCAGCATAGAAATTTAATATATTCTTCAAGTACAAATTCAGTACCAGAATGGATCTCCATTCTTGTATCCTTGTATCTTGTGTAATTAAGAATTATAGTTAAGAATTTGGATAGCTAACGATACAGATCATTAAGTTACTTGACCAAAAAGTGATGGGCATGTTGCAGTGCAACAGTCACCACTCTTTTAGCATTCATTAAATGGCATTTCTGAGCAAATTATAACTGGAAGAATTGTAATCTTGAAAACACTCCCTTCATTCGAAAAGTCTAGGACTGCGTATATATCAGGCTCTGAGAATCTGACTTTCCCAAAGTAGCTCATAAGTCTGACTTCAAATATCCATGGAAAGCCTCAAAGACAAGGACCTCTAAGGATTCAAAATCCATAGGGCTGGCTTGGTGCCTACAATTTGCTTCTGAGCTCCTGGTTGCCTTGGAGGTTCAAGTCAATAGGTGCTTCGATACCCTTGAAATTATGGAGTGTGTTTTAGTGCTGCTGGATCTTTGATGCATTTGATTTGTGATGCTCCACTCCAACTTGGAGATAAGGTGGAGTCTCCGTTTAAGCCCAAGAGAAAGCTTCAGTCAGTGGTTGAACACCACTACCACCACCACCTCTACCACCACTATGCCCATGGGAAGGTCATCTTGAACTTACCGCTGTCTACCATTCCTATAGTACCTTTTTGACTAGGCAAAGTCAAAGGGTTTTGGGCACAGCTTGAGATATTGTACAAATTGGTTAATCCTGTTGACTGTAGGATTGCAGTATATGCCAATCCCTGTGACCCCTGTCTCAGCAAATTATTCTTGGAAATTTCTTTTTCCACAGTGAATTAAAACCCTTAGGACAGGGTTGTTTAACTTATTGGACCCATTGGGCCAGATCCTAACTGCAGGCCAGAAAATCTACCCTCAGCAATGGGGCAGAAGCTTGTCAGCATAGCTGCTGGAACTGCTGCTTTGGCACAGCTCCATAACCCAGGGTGTTGTTGCTGCTTGACCCTCTTTTCTCCTGCCCCTGATTTAAGTTACAAATGTTGACTGAAGACTCTGAATTCAGCAGCAGGGACGGGGATGGAGGGGCAAGTGGCAGGGGCATTCACCCGAGTTCCAGAGCTGCACCTGTGCAACAGCTCAAGCACCTGTGCCACAGGCTGCAGTTTAGCCCCTCATGGGCCTCATACCACTCCCAGGCCACTAACTGGACAGTCCTTCCTTAAGAGTATTCACTCAGATTTATGTTTGTTAACCTATTCTGTGGAAGAGTTCTGTAAGGTTATGTGTTGCCAGAAGAGTCTTTTGATTTATGTTTGATTAAGTCCAAAATCTTCACAGTATTTTTAAGCATATTTGACCAGGACATATCAGAAATGGCAGCCAACCTCAAATCAGAAATTAACTTTTTTTTATTTATTTTTTTTGAAAGTTTTGTGCTTTATAGATTTCCGGATTTCTGTAACTGGAATAATTTCGAGACATGAATTCAGATTAAGCTTCGCAT
>NW_017728992.1:131980898-131985672 GCF_001723915.1 Gavialis gangeticus | reverse complement strand
TATTTATTTTTTTTGAAAGTTTTGTGCTTTATAGATTTCCGGATTTCTGTAACTGGAATAATTTCGAGACATGAATTCAGATTAAGCTTCGCATAGGGTATGTTTATACCTTAGGTGCTTCTAGCTTAAATTGGATAGTAGCACTGTTGATCCAGCCTCACCAGAATGGAGCTCAGTATGGGTAATCCCCCAAGACTTCAGTCTTTCACTGTGTTTCACAATCAGGGTTGAACTCTGTGCTGCTGAGTTTACTAGATTACAGCTAGTTTGAGTATGGTTGCATATATCCTTGTTTTCATACTTTCGTAGTTTCTAGGGTCAGAAAGGACCTGAATAGATCATCAAGTCTGACCCCCTGCCCTGGGCAGGAACGAGTGCTGGGATCATAATGCCCCAGCCAGATATCTATCCAACCTCCTCTTGAAGACCCCCGAGGTAGGGGAGAGCACCACCTCCTTTGGGAACTCATTCCAGTGCCTGGCAGCCCTAACTGTAAAGTAAGGCCTCCTGAAACGAAGCCTGAACCTGCTCTCAATCAATTTGTGGCTGTTATTCCTTGTTATCTCAGGTGGTGCCCGGGGAAACAGAGCCTCACCTATTTCCTGCTGGTCCTCCCTGGTGAGTTTATAGATGGCCACCAGATCCCCTCTCAGACTTCTCTTGTGGAGGCTGAATAGATTCAGGCCCTTTAGTCTATCCTCGTAGGGCCTGGCCTGCTGCCCCCTGACAATGCAAGTGGCCCTCCTCTGAACCCTCTCAATGCTAGCCACATCTCTCTTGAAGTGCAGCGCCCAGAACTGGATGCAGTACCCCAACTGTGGCCTGACCAGTGCTGCATAGAGGGGAAGGAACACCTCCCTGGACCTACTTGTGAAGCATCCGTAGATGCACAACAAGGTGCTGTTAGCTTTACTGACTGCTTCCTTGCATTGGCAGCTCATGTCTATCCTGGAGTCAACAATGACTCCAAGATCCCTTTCAGCCACTGTGTTGTTGAGAAGGGTGTCCCCCAGCCTATAAGTATGTTGCAGGTTCCTTCTCCCTTGATGCAGCACCTTGCACTTGTCTGCATTGAATTCCATTCTATTCTTATCCTCCCACCTCTGTAACCTGTCTAGAGCTAGTTGGGTTCTGTCCCTCCCCTCCAGTGTGTCCACTACTCCCTACATCTTTGTGTCATCAGTGAATTTGGATAGCATGCTTTCTATGCCCATCTCCAAGTCGCTGATAAAGCTGTTGAATAGCACAGGCCTGAGCCCTGGGGAACTCCACTACTCACATCCCTCCAGGTCAAAAACGACCTGTCCACCACCACTCTCTGGGTGCGACCGTCAACTCAATTTGCCACCCATCTGACTGTAGGTATCAATGCCACAGTCGCCTACTTTTTTATGAGAATGGGGTGAGAAACAGTGTCAAAGGCCTTGTTGAAGTCCAGGTAGATGACATCCACCTCAACGCCTGCATCCAAGGACTTTGTGATTTGGTCGTAAAAGGAAACAAGGTTAGTCAGGCAGGATCTGCCGGCAGTGAACTTGTGCTGGTTGCCCCTGAGCACTACCTCCTATGCTGGGCCCCTGCAGATGATAATTTTCTCAAAGGTCTTCCCAAGGACCTAGGTGAGACTAACTGGCATATAGTTACCCGGGTCCTCCTTTCTCCCCGTCTTGTAAATGGAGACCACATTGGCCCTTTTCCAGTCCTCTGGAACCTGGGCAGAGCACCACGAGTACTTATACAGCCATGCCAGGGGCCCTGCTATGACCTTTGCCAGGTCCCTCAGGACCCTTGGATGAAGAGCATCCAGACCTGCTGATTTAAACATGTCCAGCCCCTCCAAAAGTTTGCTAACTAGATCATCCCTGACCCCCTGAATCCCCATTCCCATCCCCTGATGAACCATATGAGATCAGCCAACCTGGAAGAGAAAACACGCTTACCTTTCAGGGAGAGATGTAGCCTGTCCTGCCCTGTCATGTCTCCTGCATGCCAATCCTATGTAGTAATTTCACATTTCAGAGCTGCTGCTGGTTGGCTGGAGTAGCTAGGGTCATGGTCGAAGAATCCAAAGCCTGCCCAGTAACACCAGCTCTGAAGCCACTGGTTGACCTCTCCAATGCAGGCCTCATTGTGCCGTCTGCGCCTGTTCACCGGCAGAACTGATGAGAACCACCTGTACTCTCGTCTCCCTAAGCTTGGCCCCCAGAGCCTTGAAGTCTCTCATGACATGGTCTGGACTACTCCCGGCTGCGTCATTAGTGCCCACATGGGTGACGACCAAGGGGTAGTGATCAGAGGGCCGGATGAGGTCTGGGATCATCGCCGTGATGTCCTGAATCCAAGCTCCAGATTTTATATATCTAATGACCTTTTCTGGTCTTAACCTGATCTTCTTTGTATCACAGGCCAGAACATTTTGGCTAAGTACAGATAGTCAAAAAGCCCGAGGGGGAATTGGTTCAATTCATGTGGGTTTCTCTAAACTGCGCAGGTGGGATCAGGAGAGAACAGAATACACATTTCTCCTTCGATGGGGGAAAACAGATGCCTGCACTGGCGAGGACCAGAAGCCAGGTGGTGGTGGCCCCAGCTCTTGCACACCTCCCTGCCTGCTGGATGTTTCTGAGGGCAGCTGAGCCTAGACCAGCTGGGACCTTCCTTTATCGGCTGTGGGGAACATGGCCCCAACCCCTTGCAGACCCTCCCCACACTGAGCCCGAGGCATCTGGCAGCTGGGCCAGCTGCAGCATGGGGAGCCAAGACAGATGCCTCCTTCAGGGTCTACACAGCTCTGGCTGGGCCAGCACAAAGCCCAGAGCTGGCAGGGGGAGTCAACAGGGACCCTGAGGGAAGTGTCTGTGTTGGCTCTCCCTATGCACCTCCCCACCCCAGCTCTGGGCTGTGTGCTGGCCAAGCTGGGGCTGTGCAGATACTGAGAGAAGGCTCTCCGTTGGCTCCCTGCCATATCCCCTTCCTGCAAGCAGGCTGGCCAAGCCAGGGCCGTGTGGACCCTGCCTGCTCTGGGTTGCATGCTGCCCAGAGTTGGGAGCTGTAGCTGGGCAGAGGAGCTGTGCATGCAGCTCTGTGACAGCCCTGGGGTTGGGCCAGCTTGGCACTGGGCTGGAACACCAGAGTGTGAGCCGTGTTCCAGGGGGTTGCCCTATGAGGAGGGAGGTTGCAGGGGGCCTCAAAGTGTGCTGGGATGCTGGGGAACTGCAAAGTAACTTGAGTCAGGAGGGGATCTGGGACAGAAGTTTGACAGACTGGTTTAACCTAAATCAGTTAAGTGTGATACCACAACCATCCAGGTGTATTTTAAACTGGGTTCAACCATTTTGAAACGGGTTTATATGTGCTGAACTTCTGTTGTGTTACAGATTTAAACCTGTTTCCAGTCACTTACACCAGTCTATGTGTAATAACTGTCCCTAGCCTTCATGCTCATACCTCAGTATTAAATTCAGACTTTAACTAAATTAATGCATTTTAGTTTTCAAGTGACTCTGTGCCACAGGCATGGAACAGAGCTGCACCCATAATGGCCCCTGGCAGAACTGGCATTTATCCCATGGTAAATGGTAGCATACCATACATTCAGTGGTTATAAATGGTGTTTAATGTGGAACATCTTTGTGGCTGTTTTGTATGCCTCAAAATGAATGTGTGGTGGGAGTTGGTGGGCTCCATCTGCCTGGCAAGTTCACAGGCAGTTCTGCATGGGCTGCCCTGAATGTGGGTTTAATGTGTGCTGAGTGGGGGGAGTCAGTAATCAATATTTGTGATACCTGGATACAAATATATGATATTCCCATTATAGGGAAGGAAACTTAATGCCAACCCTATGTAGTAATTCCACATTTCAGAGCTGCTGCTGGTTGGCTGGAGTAGCTAGGAATAATTTTCCACTTTCCTCTATAAATAACTTACTTAGTTTCTATGCTTCGGGATTTTTTATCTTTTTCTGAAGCAACAGATATACTTATAGCTGTGGGCTGGGATTGAGTGGAGTATCTGGATATTTAGGGACTGACTTAGTTCATGGTGAGACGAAGTCATTTTTCCGGCTTTGTCCTGGCATGAAGAGCCCATTTTGCAGGCATTTTGTGGCAGCCTGGCCCTTCAGCATTGATTGTCAGAGAGGCACCACCCTTCAGTACTGTTTGGTGGAGAAGCCCTGGAGGTGAGGTGGGATGAGGATGCGGCTGCTGTCTTGACTGCTGGCTGACCTTCGTCTGGCCCTACGCCCACTTCTCCCCTTTGTGACACATCACTAACCAGTACCTTCTCCTCCTGGGTGGGCTGGGCTGCAAGGCCCTCCTGGGAAGAGAAGAATTAATAAAAACTTATTTTTATTAAGTTGTCTTTTCTTCCCATGGGCAACCCTGGATTTTGCAGGTAAACCCAGTTTTTGAGGTTTCCGCAAAATCCACAAACCCGTGATTTAGGTAGGTCTCTACCAAAATTCTTACCAGCAGTCAAGTGTTTGGCTGATGCACTTAGGATCAAACCACTTGTCAGATTTAAGGCCAGGAGAAAACTTTTCTCTCAGATTAGACTAGCAAAGACTGACTATAGGTTGTTTTTGTTTTCTTCTGAAGACCATATAAACATATGGTCATACAGCAGCACACATACAGCAGCACACTTATAAGATGGGAAACTCCCTTCTTGAGAGCACGGAGGCAGAAAGGGATCTTGGAGTCATTATTGACTCCAAGATGAACATGGGCTGACAATGTGAGGTCACGGTTGGCAGGGCTAACCGGACCTTGTC
>NW_017728992.1:131978886-131980789 GCF_001723915.1 Gavialis gangeticus | reverse complement strand
AGGGGGGACCTGGTGGCAGTCTATAAACTCACTAGGGGGGACCAGAAGGCTTTGGGAGAGACCTTGTTTCCCCTAGTGTCCCCTGGCATAACAAGGAATAACGGCCACAAGTTGTTGGAGAGTAGGTTTAGATTAGACATCTGCAAGAACTACTTCACAGTTAGGGCAGCTAGGATCTGGAACCAACTTCCAAGGGAAGTGGTGCTGGCTTCTACGCTGGGGGTCTTTAAGAGAAGGCTTGATGCCTACCTGGCTGGGATCATTTGAGCCCAGTTTTTTTTTTCTTTCTCCTGCCCTGGCAGGGGGTCAGATTTGAAGATCTATAAGGTCCCTTCTGACCCTACTTCTATGATTCTATGATATGCTAACATAACAAATTCCTTCCTGTTGCTGTGGCAAGACATGGATGATGCCTGCCTTTACCTATTGCATATTTGTTTTTCTTATGGAGTGCTTTGCAATAGTGCCTGACAAGGATTGATGCTGGATTTTGATTTAACTTGGGTAATAGCCATGTTCCATGCAATGGATATTGACTCAAAAACTTGAAAAATAATTTAGCAATGTAATTGACATCACCAGATTTCTAAAGAAACAGATTAAAAAATGTTGATGTTTCTCTTAAAAGTCCTGATACGTTGAGGCATTTATACACATACGTTTTTCCAGCGATGCGCCAGAGATCCACTGTTTCAGAGCAGACTCAATCGAGTCTGCTCCGCATGTGAGCTGAGGCAAACTGCCCTGCATTGTGTGCAGTTGTATAAGTGGCAAAATGCGCATCAGCGCGTAGAAAATGGTGGCAGTGCGCTTTTGAATTAAAGCACCTGCAAGGTGTCTTGGTTCAAAAGCGTACCACTGCCATTTTCTCAGCGCTGACACACATTTTGCCACTTATACAATTGTATGCTCCGCAGTGCTGGGTGCTTTCCAAAATGTCCGGTGCTGTGACGTGCGCGTGTGTAAAAAATACCCTTTGAGAATGGAAAGGACAGAGAGAGGTAACAACTACCTTCCTAGTGTTGTACTGAGAAGGCTTCTTTCTCAGAAGCAGTTTAACTTAGATATTCTGAGGTCAGTTAAAACCAATAATCATGCCATTCTGAGGATTTCTTACGTTCTGCTGAAAATCAATGAAAAATTAGAATTTGGCTTTGCTCTAGTCACTGCAATTCTTGGTTCTTACTCAATGCATCTTTGGCTAAATTGTCTAAGTTGTAACCAAATAATAATTTCCTGGCACTATGCATTTTAAATTACCTTATATTCAATACTATCATAATTATACAATGATCCAGAAATTGATACTTGGATATCTGCTTGAATTCAGAGATAAATTACGTGGAAATCTATATTCTGTAAGATGACTACCATGCTTTATTAATGATATATTCGCATGGAAGGTGGCTCTGCAAGTCTTGGAAGTCTGTGAATTTGAAGAGACATTTCTATTTCCCTAATTTTGAGTCTGCTTATGCTTGGCTCTTCTCACACTACTTTCCCCACAATTCTACGCAAGGATTTGAAAGAGATTCCTTTTGTGCCATTTGTACTTTCTAGCTTTCATTCCTTTTGAAAGCCTAGTTATTGCTCAGAAGCCTTTGGGGTATTCTGCAGGATTTTGTCTGCTGTATCCTAACTGCTAATAGTGAAACTACTTATTATTCTTGCTGTCCACTCCTGTCTATTTTCCATTTCTTTGCCATCTTTCTTGTAAAGCAAGACACAAGGTTATGTACTATGCTGCAGTTATGACATATCCAGCACTTGGTATGCTGTCATAATGGATTCTTTAGATTTTAATTTCACCTGTTGATACATGCCAGTGTCCTTTGCTGAGTGGATAGTCTTATTTCTATTTATTATTGCCAAGACCATTTCCTTGATCAGTGCTTTGTAGTGT
>NW_017728992.1:131970581-131973886 GCF_001723915.1 Gavialis gangeticus | reverse complement strand
TAATGGATTCTTTAGATTTTAATTTCACCTGTTGATACATGCCAGTGTCCTTTGCTGAGTGGATAGTCTTATTTCTATTTATTATTGCCAAGACCATTTCCTTGATCACTGCTTTGTAGTGTCTCTCCCTGATATCCTAAAAGGAATTTCTACTATATTTCTATGTACTGTAGTAATTTATTCCCTGTCTGATAGTGCCTACTAATCCTTCTAAAAGTCCTATTTCTAATCCATGTATTTTATCAGCTAAAATGAGTGAATAAGGGATTTTCTGCTTACGTAAAGTCAAAACTTTTAGCCACTTTATATTTCCCTTATGAGAGCTGCCTGCAAAAATTTCTAGAAGCATGATGCTATATTTTCAGGATTTCAGCTTTTTTAACCTTCATAATTCATCATCCACAAATCATCATCTGTGAATTGTATGGCATATTTTGTTCCATTTTTTAAAGTACATCATGTATTTCTTTTGCATTGCATAAACGAAGCCAAATACTGTTTCTCTTATTCAGATAGGAAGTCCTGTCACCTTCTATTAATATTTTCAGACATGTACTATGAAATATTTGGCTCAGGGATAGAACTCTGGGCATCAGATGATAGAACAAGTCTAAAAAAACTAGCCTGAAATCATCTTGTTTGAAGTCAAAGGAACAGATTCCCCTCTCATCGGGTTTCTGAGCTGGTGTTTTGCTGTAGTATACTGATCATTCATTAATTTACATTTGTGTAAAAGGAGTTCACAGTTGGACTCCAGAATTTTTTCTAGTGAAAGCCAGACTTTCCATAGGTTCAAGTAATTGTATGGAGCAAATTTGAGTTCCTCCCTTAGAGGTGAATTGTTTTCTCTATTAAATCCCCATGAAGGAGGTCATGTGATTCTATAGTTTCCCTCCTTAAGTTTTCTGAGTTCTTCCACTGTAACATGAGCTTGCTGCCATGTGCTGGCCTACTGGCTGGCTGTTAGAGATTCACTTACACATTAAATCCTCCTTAAAGGAGGTTCTTCTGAATAGATGGGGTTCTCGGTAAAGTTAAACTTTAGGGCTTTTAGGAAGATGATTGCTTTCCTTCAGCTACTATGTCACTGCCTTGTCTTCCAGCCTATATATTCCCTGCATGCATGTCCTCAAAGCCCTGCAGAATTCTTTGTATGATCAAGGGGACTAAGTCTGCTTTTTTCCAATGGTGATTCCAAACCACCTCTTTATGAAGAAGGAGTGGTTTGTGCATGGGGGAGACCCTTAGCTTGTGACTCTAAAGGTATCATCCATCTTACAAGAGGCTTTGTGGTGTTCTGCTGATAAATATTTTTTTCAAAAGCTGGGGCAGACTGTGATTTACAGTGTGATAGCCACTGTAGTTTACTTGGTCATTTTTGTGTCTCACACTGTGCTGGCTCTCAACTGCTGTTCATATTTCCTGACTGTAGGTGGAGTGGATTCCTCCTTTGTGCCATTGCAATGCTCCTTGTGATATTCCCCATGTTTACTTTCCCAAAAAAGCTTCCACCTCGACACAAAAAAAAGAAGAAAAAGAAGATGAGCTCTGATGATGTTTCAAGTGATGATGATGTCATGAAAGAGAAAACAAACGGCAAAAGACAAGAGGAGAGTGCAGTTGCTGCGTCTATGGGATTTGGAAAAAATGTTAAAGGTAAAGTATACTTGTATTTTCCTAGGGTTTCCTACGTATAACCTCAATACCTGTCAATGCGTACTTTTTTTGTAGAGTGGAGCTTTAATAAATTGTCCATTTTTCTAGTTCCACAGTTTGGATGAGAAGATCTGATCACTTCAACGCAGAGAACAAATTAATATGATTATCTTTCCCTAATACGCCACCAATGGTGGATGGATAATGGTTTAGTTTGTTTTAGCCAACAATTTATTGTATGATGAGAAATTAATGTTTCTTGTTGGAGCTTTTCAATTTGGCTAAATTCTTTCTGTCTCAACAATTCTGGGCCCTCTAATGTGCTATGGCAAGTGGCTTAACCACTAAGCTACTGGGCTAAAAGGTGGGAGGGCTCAGTTCCTCCATCTCTTTTGTCAAACACTTTTTTGGTGTGGTGGTTTTTTTAGTGACTAAAGTTTTTGGGACTTACCCAGTGTTGGGATCGTGCCCTTGAGATTCTGTTCTACACTTGAGCCTATGAAGAGAGTGGGCAGCCCTTGTGAGCATAACTATACAATTGTATATAGAATCTATATTGTGCCAAAAATTGTCGTTATGTGGCTGTTTAAGTGTCATTTAAATACCTGAAGGTGAAATAGAATTTTAAATAGTAATATTCGCACAAATATTTTACTTGCTCTTTGTGATGGTGTTAGTTTTGAGATAAACTAAGTTATCTTACCCTATTTTAATAATCTTTTTTTAACCACTTTCTTCAGCCAGTAGCAAGCCATTACTAGCACTAGTGGTATTCTACAATTTATTTTGAAGGAAGATAAGCCCATATGCATATTATTTTATCTTGCATGGCATTTGCTGTCTCTAGATTAATCTACTTTATAGTAGCTGCAGCTTCTGTGGACAATTCATAAGATAGTAGAGAGCCGTAAAGACAGTAATTATGTTGTGGCTGGTTATTTTGGTAGCATGCAACTGTTACAACCGAATGTGCCTGTCAAACATGACACAGTTAGAATCGGATTGTGTAGGATATTGCCTTAATTTTGTTTTTTAGTTTGAGGTGATGACTTGGCAGAATCATGAATTCAGAGACAAGCAAATCATTTGACATAGTTCTGTATTTGAATACTGTTTAGTTGCACATCATTAGTGTGCCTTCTTAATAGGTAAGAGTTTTTTGTAAGTTTATACTGCCAGTTGGATTTCTTCCTTCAGACGCTCTTGGCATCCCACTAGCAGAAATAATTTGAATTATTGGAATAGTTCAAGAATCTGTTACCAACTTGGAGGAGACCTAGGAAATGCAAGCCCAACTCCCAGCATGCTTCTTCCTCATTAGCATAAGAAATCTTGCATCATTTTAATGGAGAACCTTTGCTGTTTGGACATGCAGCTGGCAAAGATATGTGTACTCAAATCAGTAAGACTTCTGAATGGATTCACTCATGCTAGTTCTCAGTTGCTTGTGTATAAATGGAAAATTGTATCATAATAAAAAATAGCTATTAGAGATAATATTTTAGATCCTTAACTATCAGAAACTAACATTTCACATACTTCAACTGCATATCATGATGCTAAATACTATACAGGGCAGGGGTGGATAAAATACGGCCAACGGGTCAGATGCGGCCCGCCAGGCCATTCTATCTGGCCTGCAGGGCCCC
>NW_017728992.1:131969241-131969694 GCF_001723915.1 Gavialis gangeticus | reverse complement strand
CTTGCCAAAACTCAGTAAGTGGCCCTCCACCCGAAATAAGTGCCCGTCCCTGATAGAGGGACTAAATCACTAAGTACTTGTTCATTAAAAATAGCAAGTCTCTCAAGTATTGGCTATTAAAAAAAATCTTTCTCTCAACAGTAGAAACTCATTTTATGGAATGACACTGTAGTTTGGGGGTCAGGAGGATGACAAGGAATTAGAGATTATTTAGTGAGGAAAGTTGTCTTAAATCAAGATAACTTTTCACAGAGGGAGCAGATCACCCCAGGAAAGATGGAGTGCAGGAGGAAAACATTATTACAGGTAGCCCTCGACTTTCAAAGTTTCAAGTTACAACGTTTCACACTTGCAATGTTTGTAGATTGACACCCTGTTCCAATGTTTGGATGTCAGTTTCGACTTTACAAGCTTGATCTGACCTGGCGCCATGCCAGTGAACAAGTTTGCGGT
>NW_017728992.1:131961667-131964241 GCF_001723915.1 Gavialis gangeticus | reverse complement strand
TCACCCCAGGAAAGATGGAGTGCAGGAGGAAAACATTATTACAGGTAGCCCTCGACTTTCAAAGTTTCAAGTTACAACGTTTCACACTTGCAATGTTTGTAGATTGACACCCTGTTCCAATGTTTGGATGTCAGTTTCGACTTTACAAGCTTGATCTGACCTGGCGCCATGCCAGTGAACAAGTTTGCGGTGTCGCCCATCTCCCTGGAGAACATCTGTCTAAACTTCCTTGGACACTTTCTTTAAGAAAGCAGGCTAGACTCCAGAAAAACCTGCAGCCAAGACTCCCGAGAAGACTCCAGCCAAGAGCCCTTCAAAAAGTCCAGCAAAGTCACCTTGAAGAAGTCCTTCCAAATCAACATGATTTCTATTTACAATAGAAATACATTAATGTTGCTATATTACTCATCTATAATTGATTGAATACAAAATTCTGGGTTATTTTTGGTGAAAATAGGGCCTTGGTTAAGGAACCAATATCCCATTTATAACATTGTTTCCTATGGGAAAATGGGTTCCGAGTTACAACTTTTAGATTTAAGAGGAGGCTTTTAGGAACCTGTTGTGTTGTAAGTCTGAGGACTGCCTGTATTTAAGTCAGACTTGCATTATGTGGAGTATAAGTGGGATTTCTATCATGCCAAAATCCTCCCCTAAGCCTCTTAGTTGGGGTGAATTTCATCCCCAGTGGAGAAAAATACAAAACTTAGTGACACAAGTTTTCTAAAACGCAGTGTCATTTTTATAGTACTTATTAAATTTTTGGTTATCTTATTTTACAAACTCTTATGCTTCCTACCGATGGATTATCAGAACCCTCTCTTTGGTGGCAGAATGGAGATCCATGACTCAATCTCTTGGCCACACCTTTTACTCTAAGCCACTTTTAATATGTCAGTAGTACCATTGCGTCCATATATAAAATTATTTAGCTCATGTTCCTGGAACACAAATATATCTTTGGTATATCAGGGAATGCCCCATCTATCCAATGTAGACAGTAGGGCTGGATCCAGATGTGCAGGCACATATGGTTTGTGGTGCTGCAAACCTCTTTGTGGTGCCACAAACTGTGCGCCCAGCATATTAAAACAAAATTTGCTATTGGAAAACCGTAGCATGCCAGGAGCTGGGAGGAGCACAGGGAAACAGCAGTTTGCCTGAAGCAGGGCATTTTGCCCTTCACCAGAGCCCATGTGCAGGGGCGTGCACAGTGGCAAAAAGTAATGGCACAAATTTGTGCCACTACTTTTTTTTTGTGCTGCAAGCGGACACCCCTGCATGTGGGAACATGCCCTAGAGTGGCACTGTAAGGAGGTGATGGCATGTATGATATTGGTAGAGGTGCAGGTAAATGAACATTGGATGTGATAGTCCAAGTTAGCTGACCTAGTGATGATTCTCTAAAGCTTTACAATGTTCCTAATCAGTTTTGAATGAGGAATGTCAGCTCATTGATGTTCCGTGATATGGTTGTTGGAGCACAAGAAAAAATTCAGTAATACCAGGGTGGATCATGTTGAACCAGACTTCAGTCAGATAATTGGAAATATCAGATTTCCTTTTCTCCACTGGCCAAAGGTAACAGAGGATACTCCTTGCTAGGTAACAGAGGATTTCCATTAAAACAGTAAATATCAGTGAATTCAGGTCGCACTGGACTGAGAAGTAGACTATCTGATTCTTTTTGTGGCTCTGCTACTGATCTGCTAGTGTGACCTTGGGCAAGTCACTTTTTTTGCTTCTTTTCTCTTTTCTAGCCTTTATTTGTCTTGGTTTGAAGAGCTGACAGTCTAATTTAGGCATGGGCAATCATTTTAGGCAGAGGGCCACTTACCGAGTTTTGGCAAGCCCCGTACTCTGGTTGCTATCTTGGGACTGGAAGTCCTGCCTCTAACCTCTGACCTTTGCCACCAGAAGTCCCCACATTTGCCCCTGGAAGTACTCCTTTGGGGAAGAGGGTTTGCCATCTCAGGGGGGAAAAAACAAATTGCATACTAAAAATCAAACGCCCATAATACTATATTTTAATTTAATTTAAACAAATATTTTTGTCCTGATTTGTGTGCTTTATATGCAGAAGTGATTTCTTACTGTGATTGTGGGTATGGATGTGGAAATGGGAATCATGTAGTGCAGAGTGGCCGGTGGGTGGTGGGGAGAAATGGAAGTGAGCGGGAGTGTGGGGCTTGCACCAATGTCCTGGGGCTAGTGTTGGCGGGGCCATAGGAGCATGGGGGGCAGGCTGGCAGGGGTCTGTGGAGCTGGCTGGTCTGTGCTAGAAAGGAGAGGGGGGAGCTGACCCGGCTCCATAGAGCCCCTGCTGGCTGGGATTCCATGCTCCTGCCTCCCTGCTCTGGGCCCCACCAATGCTGGCCCAAGGACACTGGTTTGGGTCCCAGGCTTCCGCCTGCCTGCCGCAAGCTCCTGCATGCCTGCTCACTCCCAGTGGCCCTGCTGCATGCCTGCAGTACAGGCATGGACCAATGTGCAGCCTTGACCCTGCTCTCACCCACAAGGAACGAGCTGGTGCTCAGCAGGGGGGAAAAGCAGTCCCCTCCTCCCCCCCCCCCC
>NW_017728992.1:131960427-131961471 GCF_001723915.1 Gavialis gangeticus | reverse complement strand
CCCCCCCCCCCCCCCCCCCCCCATGGCTGGTGCTTCCTGCTGCAGCCACTCGCAGCCGGCACAGGGGTGTCCTGCCTCTCTGCTGTGTCACCACTGCCCCCACAGGGTAGCGGTGGCAATAGAGAGCAGACACAGGCAGTCTTGCATGGGCTCTGAGCAGCTGCAGCACAGGGTGCCGGCCACGGGGAGGGGGAGTGGCTGCTTGCCCCGTGCATTGAGCACCAGTTCTTTCCCCAGAAGCTGCTGCTTGGCGTGGAGGAAAGCGGCCCTCCCACAGGGCTGCCTGTGCCTGCTCGCCATTGCCAGCGCTGCCCTGCGGGGTGGTGGTAACGTGGAGAGGCAGGACAGCTCCACATGGGTTCTGAGTAGCTGCAGCATAGGGCGCTGGCCACGGAGTGGGGGGGCCGCTTTTCCCTTACGTTGAGCACCAGCTTGTTCCCCGCAGCAGAGCGTGGGGCACGCGGGGTCGGGGCTGCACGCTGGTTCCTGCCTATACTGTGGGGCTGGGGTTTGGGCACTGGGAGTGAACTGGCGCACGAGAGCCAGCAGCAGCTAGGGGGAAGTGCGGGGCCTGCGCCGATGTCCTGGGGCCAGTGTTGGCGGGGGCCCAAAGCAGAGCGGCAAGAGCGCAGGGTCCTGGCCAGCAGGGACTCTATGGAGTTGGGTCAACTTCTCACTTTCCCTGCTGGTGCAGTCCAGCCCAGCTCCCCAGACCCCTGCCAGCCTGCGTCCTGCACTCCTACTGCCCCATTCTGGGCCCTGCTGATGCTGGCCCCAGGATACTGATGCTGGCCCTGTGCTCCCACATGCCACTCCTCTCCCCACCACCACTGCCACTTTCCCAGCCACTGGCTTCCGACTACATGGCCGAACCATGGGGCTCAGCAGGAGCTGGCCCAGCCATGAGGACTGGGGCGATCCCTGCGGTCCTCCCCTGCCTCCCTCCCCTCCCTTTTCCCCCTCCACTTCTTACCTGAATTTCCCATGCTGGAGCAGCCATTAGCAACCCCAGAGTCCCAGCAGGGGTTTCCAGCTGCGGGGGGG
>NW_017728992.1:131953756-131960260 GCF_001723915.1 Gavialis gangeticus | reverse complement strand
CCCAGCAGGGGTTTCCAGCTGCGGGGGGGGGAGGGGGGAGCGGGGCCAGGCGGGGCTTCCCTTGGGTCCTACTGCTCCTGTCATCTTTGACAGGAACTAGGGGCAGATAAATATTAATTTTCTAAATTTTTGGGGCCCTGTGGGCTGGATAGAATGTCCTGGTGGGCTGGATCCGGCCCGTGGGCTGTATTTTGCCCACCCCTGGTCTAATTGGTCTATATTTTTGTATGGTGCCTCTCGTAATGGGAACCAGTCTCAGAATTTAGATGCTACTGTGTTGTGAATAAGTAATACTAACAGAAAATGTACTTAATATTCCATAAAGAGCATGGAGTTTTGACGTGCTATTCAACTCTTTGGCCGCTATTCATGTGTAGTAAGGCCTGTCCTGAGAATGCATACGAGATCTAGTTGTAGTGAGATGATTTAAA
This sequence comes from Gavialis gangeticus, assembly GCF_001723915.1. Classification (NCBI taxonomy): domain Eukaryota; kingdom Metazoa; phylum Chordata; order Crocodylia; family Gavialidae; genus Gavialis; species Gavialis gangeticus. The sequence goes on along the minus strand of NW_017728992.1, from coordinate 131,959,829 downwards.
TGATTGTTTGATATATATGAAAAAGTGGCAGAATCATACTGTAAAATGTAATGTTACAGTTAAATTTATTTGTTCAGAGTAGAAGTATTTGATATAATAAAGTGTGACCTAAACTGATGTTGGGTTATTTTCTTTTCACATTTATTGGGGACTATTACTCTTCCCTGAAACACAAGAAATTACAAATTTAATCTCAAATACTGTCTCCAGTTTTTTTCTAGCAGTGGAAGTGTACTTTTGGAGGACAGTATTCTGATGCTTAAGGGTCAGATTTCAGTACTCCTGTGAAATTATCTACTGGATACTTCAAATAATTGACAGTTGTTTTCATAAACAAAGTACAAGAAAAAGGAAAAGTAAATGTAGTACCTGTAGTTTTTAAAGCTTACTTTACTGCACTGGATTTTCCACTCTGGGAGAAGATGGTTTTGTAGAGGGATATTTGCCAGCCACAGCTTCTTCCTTCTTCTGCTCTTCCTGGATAGATAACAGACATTCACCAGGCTTTGATTTAGAGTTTTCTGTGCTTATGACCGCAGCAGTTGTGTACTGCTTAAATTTAAAATCACCAGCTACTTGGACTGAAATCCAGTTACCAGTAAAATCAGCCCTGGCTTTTCCTGATTTAACTTCCCCAGTCTCCTTTGTTCTTGCAGCAATCGCAGCCCACTCTTTTAGGGGGGAGGGTACAGCTGGTGGTTTTTAAACTACTAGTGATTTTAAAGTCTCTTCTCCAGTAGTCCAGGACTTTGAGGTCATGTGGGTGTCTTGATTTGATCCTCAACCTGTTCTAAAGAAAGCTCCTCTCCCTGCTCTGCAGCATCTGTTTTCTTCAACAGCCACGCTTGGGGGGTGCAGGCTGTTGCAAGGACATCTGAGCAGCTTTTAAAAATTTGGCTCCATTTGGGCTCTAGTTGACCTTGATTCACCTCCTACCTTTATTTTTAAACTAAATAGTGGGCAGTTTACCAGTATTTAATTGGATCTGTATCATTTTTGTTCTGAATTTGTAATATGACTGTCACAGGATTTTAACAATGCTTCCTTTTCTTACTTACCACTGTCCATAATTTAGTTTAGGTATTTAACGACGTAATTTTGGCATTGTCATGAAACGTTAATTTTCCTCTCTGTGCTTTTGTACTGACATTTATATCATCCTCATACCCAAATGTCACCTTGTTTCTTTTTGGTTTATCATTTCAGTATCATAACTTTTCAGTAACTTTTGCTACAGGCCTAACCATATGGTTGTTTTAAAACAGCAGCTATCCAAAATAAGAGGGGTTCTGGAGAATTTGTGTGTTCTTTCTCTCTCCATCATGTTTTAGATTTTAAAATTTAATATATTTTTTTTCTTTTTAGAGCCACAGGAAAACATTTGAAACTAGATCAAAAGGATAATTCCCTCTGTCTGTAATTCATTTAGTAGAATTTTACAGGACCAGCAGAGATTAAAATTGGAAGCAGACCAATATATATGCTCATTTGCAGCCTGACCAGCTTTGACTGGCTTATTTTACTCAGACAAATAACCCCAATGAACTCAGAAGAACAAGGAGAGTAGGATTTCCCCATAACACACACTAACACAGACAGTATACCTATTCAAGAATTCAGCAGCTTCCTAATAAACCACGTATAAAAGTTATTTTAAACTCTGTCAAAGTCAATGGAAAACTTTTCAAAGAATTTAGGGAGTTTTGTATCCAACCTTTAAAATATCCTTCCTCTCCATTCTCCCCAGCAAACAAATCACTTATCCATGCCATACTTAATCTTCTACCTTGGCTATTTCAATCTCCTTTGCTTTTCCTAGACAGAAAAGCTACATTAGTGGAAGTAAAGTTAGTTACAGACTCAGCATTGTAGAAAAATCTCCAAAGGAAAAAAGTATTAAAAAAAGCAAACAACTAAAAATAAAATGTCTGAAAATTATATGCATTTAGTCTGGGGGGGAAAATGGATGAATGTATTAATCTTAATTAGATGGTTATCACATGGTTTCACTTGAGTACTGAGTTAAAAGTTCTTCAGATGCCTAAACTATGTATATCCATACCATGGTGCATTTAGCTTTATTTCAAGTTTGTCACAGTTCTGAATTTTTGGGTTATCAATGATTGTTTCTGGAATAATTTCAATATTTATGAATTGTTGTGCCTTTTAAAGCACTGCTCTGTATTCTCTTTTTTTGCAAATCCTTGTCTGAGCATTCTTGCCCAAATGCTGTATTTTATATGCTTTGTAAATCATGTTCCACTTTGTTTTTGTATTACTGACAGAATTTACTAACTACAAAATCATATTGGTTACATTTTCAGATTATGGTATTATCACCAGTATATCTGAAGCAGAATAATTTAAGCAATAGGTTGTTGGTAGAGCAATACAGGATATGGACTTTTTGATCATGAAGGGTACAAAAAAAGTTGTTGATACAGAAATATAACCTGAATATTATCCCCAAGGTAACTTAAAAAAATCAAGGTATTTATATAATTGGAAATGAAAGACTCATCAAAGACATTTTGAAGCAACTTAAACTACAATTGTGACCCTGTTTTTTGGCTGTTTCAAGATTGCTTTCAAGGCCCTGCTTTTGTAATTAGAGCCCCGTGCTTTTGCAGAGTAGCATTAGAACCCCAGAGGGGATACGTTAAGAAAGCAGCAGAACACAGGAAAATATTTCCAGTCACAAACCTGCTTGCTCTCTCTCTCTTTTTTTCTTATTTATTTAGCCAATATGGCCAAATGCTAACAAACCATTATTTAGAGTTCCACGTCAAAGAAAATCAGTTTGTTTTGTTTTGTTTTCCATTCATTATTTATAACATTCGTTTGTCACTTTTGTCATTTTTAGAGCTTCCAAGAGCAGCTGTCAGGATCTTAAGCAACATGACATTCCTTTTTGTGAGTTTGTCATACACAGCTGAGAGTGCCATTGTTACTGCTTTTATTACCTTCATTCCCAAGTTCATCGAGTCACAGTTTGGCATCCCAGCTTCTAATGCCAGCATCTACACTGGTAAGGCATTGCCATTAGTGCAACATTGAAAGGATTATGGTTCTTTGACCAACGAAACAAAATCTGTAGAGAATATAACCCTGAAACTGGCTTTAAAATTATAATCCTACCAGCTAAATAACATTTGGCTTTATGTTTTCGGTTAGAAATTTGAGCAGTTTCTTGCTGTTTTGCTTTGCTTGTTTTATGGAACATGAATGTATTTTTATTGTTACAGTTTTGTTTTGTATTTACTGTTTCTCTAAAGTATGTTAAAGAAAAACCTGGCATGCTGCCATATTCATAGCTTTGAAGGTCTTTATAAACTTAAAAAAATTAACATCATAACTATTATTATGCTTTTCTGAAACCTTTAAAATATCCTTCCCTTCCATTCTCTCCAGTGACAGAATTGCTTATCTGTGCTCTACTGCTTCATCTTCCAACTTGACTATTGCAATATCTCCCATTCATTTCTAAACACAAGCCTGCCACAACCCAGCATATTTGAAATGCTGCTGCCAAAATTCACTCACCTCTTCAGTTCTGTAACCAGTGTTTGTGGGTGTCCACTTCGTGTGATGCTTCACTCCCTCACCATTGCAGTGTGCGCACAGTTTAGACTTTTGTCCTTTTGTTATGTGGCTAGTGGCGTGTTACTTTTCCAGTACCATTTTTATTACCATTCCCTTACATTTCCAGGTAGTCCTAATAACTTCACTGGGTGTCTTCATGGATGAAAGAGGCTGCATATGCAGAATAATTTGTACATCTGGGGTCTTTGGCCTAGTTTCTGTTTCACCTCTTATACACTATAGTAGGAGTTATTTGGCTTCTGGGCACTACAGGCAATACATATGAAACTCCTGGCTTCCTTGTGTTCTGTTTTGGCTTGAAAAGATTGACGCAAGTAGTTTTGGCCTAATGTGCCTACTCTGAGGTAACCCAGGATGGCCATGTAGACATCCAGCTTTCTACCTAAGCTGGGTTGTGGTCCAGTTCTGTCTGTGTGGCACATAAATTTAGTCTCAGTCTCTGATTCCTTATGTGGAGGAAAACCACACTGAATTAATGTTTGGTTAGAGGGAGCCCTGGGTCCTTGCCTTATATGCTGTTTATGAATTTTGTCCAATGATTATTCAATGTAAAATGATTTGGGGATTTAGAACATTAGGAGCATAATCCATGCTCTACCAGTCCCAGGAAAGTGCCCTCCATACTGGGCTACCGTCAAGCTTCCTCTTACTTGGCTTCTTTTGCAGCCTGACTCTTGTATTCTTTTCCTTTCCGGTGCCCTGTTTCCAAAGAGAGAAAGGGAGAATGATCTTAGGCCTGCTAGCCTGTATTCTGGAAGTTAGAACAAATCCCTTGAGCATGATTAGGGCCTAGACCCTAGATCTCTCACTTCCTGAAAAAGTGCCCTAGTCAAATGGAGTGGTTACACTGAAGTCAGTGCTACCATGTGTTAGCTAGATGTCTTGCTCCCTGCTGAGTTGTGTTGACCTAAATCACAACATTATAGAAGCACATAAGGGTGCCCATTTAGGAGAGAATGAGACAGAGCTCTCCACATGGTGGAGTTGGATTCCAAAGAAGTTAGACATTTTTTAAATTAAAAAAGTTGTTTGTTTTCAGTCATCTAAGAGGATTGCAGTTAAAACTTAAGTAACACTAGCAAATAAATAAATTGAAATAAAAGGATGGTTAAGCTGAAAATTTTTAGCTCCAAGGATAAGATGGTTGGGTTAATTAGAAAACGTGGAAGGAAGGTTTATTTGTAAATTAGTTTGAGATATAAATTACTGCATGTTGGGTGCCAAAGCTCACACACTATATTCTGCTATTCCTGAAAATAGTTAAATGCTATATATTGGTTCTTTCATTCTAGAAAAGGTGCAGTGTACATATCAGATGCTATCGATTTTTAAAGCCTTTGTTACTTCCTTAGGAAATGTCCTCTTCGCAAATCTTGCAGGTTTCTGTAATCAGACTATTCATAGCTGTTAAGATAATTTTTTGTCTTTGCTGGAAAGTTTCAAGAGCCACACACAGTATTCTGACTACAACAAAAAAGGGCAGAGTCTGAAAATTGCTGACTGAAAACTGATCTTGCCTTGGAACAGTATATACAGCAGTACATTTGGCACACACACATTCCTGGATGCCAAACCATTGTTATGAAATGAATCTAAGTGCAATTCAGCAGCTGACTATCGCATCTCAGTTTTGTTCCTTCATATGACTTTGAAAATGAAAAATGAATATCTTTATTAGCTGTTCGTGCTTTACTTTGCCTTGTGAGCACCTCTGGAAGACCCATTGTAGTAACAGCTACGTTGTTTAAATGATTTGTTACTTTCAATTTCATATATGCTTAGGGCTGTCTTTACATATTATATTTATGCCACAATTAACACATTAATCGCGGCATAAATGAAAGAGTGCTACATGTGAACCCAATTTTAAAGCACCATAAAATTGAAGACCAGCTATAATAATGTTCTGCATTGTTCTATTATTCTACACAGTCTGTTTTTATGGCTGGTTTGTAAAGTCAGATTGAATGTGGAGCAGGTCCAGGCCAGGTCTGATATTTGGCTCCAGCCAAGAACTACAGCAAGGTCTTGAAACAGCCCCCATGTTCAATGCCAAGGTCTTTATAGAATCATAGAAGTAGGGTCGGAAGGGACCTTGTAGATTTTCAAGTCCGACCCCCTGCCTGGGCAGGAGAAAAAACTGGGCTCAAATGACCCCAGCTAGATGGGCATCAAGCCTCCTCTTAAAGACCCCCAGGGTAGGAGCCAGCACCATTTCCCTTGGAAGCTGGTTCCAGATCCTAGCCACCCTGACTGTGAAGTAGTTCTTGCGGATGTCTAATCTAAACCTACTCTCCAGCAACTTGTGGCCATTATTCCTTGTTATGCCAGGGGGTGTTAGGGGAAACAAGGTCTCTCCCAAAGCCTTCTGGTCCCCCCTAGTGAGTTTATAGACTGTCACCAGGTCCCCCCTCAGCCTTCTCTTGTGAAGGCTGAACAGGTTCAGGTCCCGCAGTCTCTCATTGTAGGG
>NW_017728992.1:131950858-131953489 GCF_001723915.1 Gavialis gangeticus | reverse complement strand
TCTTTGATTTTGGACGCAAGTCCTAGCTCTGCGTCTGCCTTAGCTTTCCTGACAGCCCCCCTACAGGCCCGAGCAGAGGAGATAGCACCCCCCTTCCACTGGTTGTATGCTGCCTTTTTGACAATCAGGCATTCCCGTACACCCTTGGTGAGCCAGGGGGGCTTTCAAGCAATTCTCCCCCCTTGCTTTTTGTTGGGATGGTCACCCCTTGGGCCCTAAGTATTGTCTCCTTAAGGAACGACCACTCGTTTTGGGCACTGAGTTCCCCTGCTCTCGAGAACCCCAGCACCTCTCCCACTTATCTCCTCAACTCACTGAAGTTGGCCCTCTTGAAGTCTAGGGCTACTGCCTTGCTGCAGGCCCTTGACACCCTGTGCTGGATGGTGAATTCCAGCAAGTGATGATCTCTATCACCCAGGTGGTCAAGGACCTGGAGGCCCCTTACCAGGTCATTGCCTGTGTCCAGGACCAGGTCCAACAGGGCATTTCCTCTGGAAAATGTCTTGAAACAGCCTGGAACCAAAGCCAACAATCAGATGATTGTCAATAAGTTTGTGATGGTAGATAGGTAGGTTGAAAGTAGTTTGACACATTTGGCTTGCTTATGTAGCTACTAACAGGGAATGCCATGTGAAGGTCTGTAACCTGTCCCCCAACGATAAAGCAGTAGGGTGGCTCTGCTACATTGTTGATGTGTAGAAGGAGAAATGAAGTATACAAAAGAAGTTGATTGTAAGCCCAGCCCTGGACCGCACTGGTCAATTTGAAACTCCATTGTGATCCCTAGCCAGAGTTTCCAATTGCCTGATTATTAGCCCTGACCCTGGACTTGGAGGCACTTGACTTTCATCTTGTTGGTGCAAGGGGATACTTTTGTAGTGCTCTTTTTGAGGCTGGTCAATCAGTACAGGCACTGAGGGGCGAGGGTGGGGGGAAGCATGGAGGGCAGTATAGGTAAGCTTCTGCTTCACTAGGAGCAACCTATGCCTTCTCCCCTCCAGGTGAGAAGCTACCTCGCTGAGCCATGATTGTGGTCCTGAGCTCCCCCTGCACTGGCAAGTAGAAAAGGCAGAATTGGGATCTGATTCCCAATCCCAAAATTGTGCCTCCTGCCCTGAACAAGTGGCATGTTAGAAGATTTTTTATTCCATGGGAAGCATGGAAGAAGCAGCCTTTGTGCTGCAGTTTGCAGTTATAGGTCTTGAATCATTGGGGATGAAGACTAAAAGTGGGATTTCGCCCTCACCTCTTCTCTTCCTGTCCTAGACCAAGAAGTCTTCAGATCAGCATGGTTACAAAAATTGACATGATCTGTTATAACAAAGAGCAGAGTCACTAACGCAGCATTTCCCCAGCTAATATTATTTGCTTTATTCTGACAAGGTGCTTAACAACCAAAGAAACAGACAAAAAAACTGCTGCCTGAAGAATGGCTAATCCAAGAAGGAGGCTTCAAAAGCATAGGGAAGCAGGAAGGAACTAAAAGTGAAGTTAGATGAAGGGAGATTTATTGACTTAAAAAAATAGGTCATGAGGAGGAAGGGAGGGAACTAAAGGAGTGAAGGGAGAATATAGGAAGTACAGAAGGAGAATGAAATAGTGAATTTTTGCAGAAAATCAAAAGCAACTAAAATGGACACTACACAGAACTAGGTCCTTAGCTGGTGTGAACTGACATATCAGATGATATGTCCCATAGAATTTGGAACCTAAATATCTAACATTTTATCCTTAAATAGTGTTTCAAAATATCTTACCCTTCACTTTATGTAGTTGTGTGCTTCTGTAGCATAATATATGATTCTTGGAAAAGGTACTCTATAGCTGATCCAGTAAATCAAGTTGCAGTTTTGTTTGACTTTTGGTATGCATTCGGAGATTAAATATTCAGGATTAGTGAAGGGGTTGGCATTAGTTTCCACTCTTGTTCATACCCAGTTGTTGAATGTTTTGGGATCTAGTGATTTTGAAATATTTCCTTTGCAAGGGACATTTAATTCCCTTCTTTTAGAAGGAGATAGAGATATTTATTCTACTCTGGGAGAATGTCTTTTTCTAATTTCATAAAGAATTATTATTTTAATAAGATGTATTAGTGCAATAATTCATATTTTGATTAATTGATTATGACAGTACAATTTAGGTTGCTTCTATTTTCAACGTATTTTCACAATCCCAGTCTCAGCATTTTTACAGAGATGTCATTTCTTTCTGGAAATATTTGTAGTTAAGGTAGGTGGGGATTAGAATATGCTCTTATAGTTTTAATAGATTTTAGGGTCAGAAGGGACCTATTAGATAATTGATTCCAACCCCCTGCCCTGGGCAGGAAAGAGTGCTAGGGTCACATGACCCCAGCCAGGTGTTTGTCCAATCTCTTCTTAAATACCTCCAAGGTAGGGGAAAGCACCCTCTCCCTTGGAAGTATATTCCATATTTTTGCAACCCTCACTGTAAAGACTTTTCCCAATGCCCGATTTAAATTTGCTCTCCTTCAGTTTGTGGCCATTGTTTCTAGTTACCCTGATGGGCGCCCTGGTAAACATTGTATTCCTTATTTCCTGCTTACCCCCCCCCCCCCCCCCCCGCGACGGTTTGAGGTGGGGCAGGAAGCTGACCCACCCCTGCTTC
>NW_017728992.1:131945741-131950833 GCF_001723915.1 Gavialis gangeticus | reverse complement strand
CAGCCACAAGATCATCTCTCAGCCTTCTCTTGCAGAGGCTGAAGAGATTTAGGTCCCTCAGTTGGTCCTCTTAGGGTTTTTCCTGTAGACCTTTAACCAGATGTGTGGCCCTCCTCTGAACCCTTTGCAGGTTATCTACATCCCTCTTGAAGTGCAGCACCCAAAACTGGATGCAGTACTCCAGCTGTGACCTGACCAATGCTGCATAGAGGGGACACAGTACTCCAGCATGTGGTCTGACCTCCTTAGACTTGTTTGTGATGCACCTACTTATGCAAGAAAGAGTGCAGTTAGCTTTACTTATTACGTCATCACACTGGCGACTTGTATTTATTTTGGAGTCTACCACAATACTTTTCAGCAATTGTGCTACTTAGAATGGTACCTCCCAGGCTATAGGTGTGTTTGTGATTCTTCCTCCCTAATTGCAACACATGGCACTTATCTTTGTTAAACTGCATCTTATTCTGTTCCGCCCACGTTGTCAGCCTGTCCAAATCTGCCTGGATTCACTCCCTGCCCTCTAGTTTGTGTACCTCACCCCATAGTTTGGCATTGTCTGCAAACTTGGACAGAGTGCTTTCTACTCCCTCATCCAAGTCACTAATGAAGATAGTGAACAGTATTGGTCCCAGGACAGAGCCTTGGGGGCCTCTACTGCCCACGTTTCTCCAGGTAGAAACTGACCCATCTACCACTACTCTCTGGGTATGTCGCATAAGCCAATTTCCGCCCACTGGACTTTAATAATCTACACTGCAACTGTTTAGCTTATTTATAAGAATTGGGTATGATACTGTGTCACAGGCCTTTTTAAAATCTAAGTAAATAACATCTACCTCTATTCTTTCATCCAAGCATTTTGTGACCTGGCCGTAAAAAGAAACCAGGTTAGTCAGGCAGGATCTGCCTGCTGTGAATCCATGCTGGTTGCCCCTTAGCATTATTTTACTTGCTGGTCCCCCGCAAATGTGATCCTTAATAATTTTCTCAAAAGTCTTGCCAAGGATAGAGGTGAGGCTAACCGGCCTATAGTTACCTGGTTCCTCATTCCTCCCCTTCTTGAATATAGGGACTACATCGGCCCTTTTCCAGTCCTCTGGGACCTGTCCTGAGTGCCATGAGTGCTCAAACAGTTGTGCCAGTGGTTCCGCTATGATGCCAGCTAATACCCTAAGTACCCTAGGATGAAGATCATCAGGGCCTGTTGACTTAAATACATCCAACCGCTCCAAGTACCCCTTTACTAGGTCAGTGCTAACAGTTGGTGGGTTGGTATCTATCTTGTGCTCACCTGAAGTCCCACTGGGATGCATGTTTGTATCCGTGTCCAGGAACACAGATGTAAAGAAATCATTTGAGAGCACCGCTTGGCCACCTTATCTGTTACCAGCTGTTATGATTGCAGCTGTATTCCAAAAGTCTTTTCAACTCTTACATGTCCTATTAAAAGTAAATCAGTGCAGCTTAACCTAACTTTATAGCCCTATTGTCTGGATACAGCTGCCTAAAATATCTGTAGTTCATACTTGGTGCTAAATTAGCCCAACCATCACTTAAAGATTTACATGTCAGTAAAGCACAATGGGTAGTGCCAAGAGAAGCTTTGGTAGCACAGGAACTTTGTAGAGTTTAGCGGCGCTACAAGACACTGGGGAAGAGGGCTACCATCTTGCCCATTGCCACATTACACTTTTGTGGTTGTAGCGGTGAACTGGTATGGATCTCATCCATAAGTATGTCAAAACTTAGTGTGCTTTAGAAGCAAGTTGAGTCTCTTAACTGGCTGAATTCTTAAGAACCCAGAATCTGATATTCTTACTCATATTTAATCTTATTTTACTCTGCAAAAGTCCTTTTAAATCAATGCGACTACTTAAAAAGTAAGGTACTGTTTAATGCGAGTAAAGTTATTAGGATCCAGATGAATTCTACAAACACAAAAATGTACAGAGCTGTCAGAAAAAAGACTCACTGTGGCAGTTATAGGTAGGTAGATTTAGTACTACCTTGTTGTATACTTCATTGGAACTAATTCTGGGAGTAAGAAGAGAAGATTTAGCCCCACATTTGGATTTCTTCAAACTTTCATTAATGACACCAGACCAATTTGCATTACCCCTCTCATTCTAAAATAAATATAGAGCAGTATTTCTACTTGCATAATACAATAGTTCTGTTATGGTGTTTCTGTTGATGGGAGTATCATAAGGAGGCTTTTATTAATCCTTTGACATCACCCGAGGGCTCTGAGAATTCGGACTCAGTTTGCCAGTAGGAAGGTATACAATGGAGTCCATAGTGTGGAATTTGTAGTAATCTCTGTAGTGAGTGAAACAATATTTCTTTTCTTTTCGATTTCCACAGTTCCTATTTTAATCTTACACTTCACTTTCCTCTTGGCAGGTGTGATTATTGTCCCAAGTGCTGGTGTTGGTATTGTCCTAGGTGGCTACATTATCAAAAAACTCAAACTTGGTGCAAGAGAGTCTGCAAAGTTGGCTATGATCTGCAGTGGTGTGTCTTTGCTGTGCTTTTCAACGCTCTTCATTGTTGGATGTGAAAGCATTAATCTAGGGGGCATAAATATACCTTACACAACTGGGTAAGTGTTTTTGCATTGATGAAAAAGCCAGCATTCCTTAAAAACCTTGGAGGTATTTAGAAATTTTTGGAGGTCCTCAAGAGTCCATTCATAAAGCAGGAATTCACTGAGTTTGTCAGATAAACTTATGCTTTTCTGATGTGGCCAAAATGCCTTTTTTTTTTTTTAGCTGATTTACAGTGGAAAGCCTATATCATAACTCATTGTTGGATGGGTGGGGGTCACCAAGCCACCTCAGACCTTTATTTCCTTGTTGGGGCTTCAGCCTTCCCGGTTTCTATCCCTCTACTCTGGCTGGTCCCTTAGCCAAAGCCCACTGTTCTAGATCTGGCTTTTGGGCCTCAGCCCCAAGCTCTGCCCTTGTCTGGGCTCTGGGGCCCTGCAGCCCCTATGCTTTGGCCTTCCTTGGGCTCTGGGCACTTGATGTATGGCATGAGCCTGCCCCTAGCAGGGCTGAAGGCAATTGTGTGTCCCTAATGGGACCTCGAAAAACCACCCCTTACAGTCCCATCAAAATCACAGCACAATGCAAAAAGCCCTCTGGCTACAATGACGAATGATCCCCCATGCCGGGTCTCAACATTAACAGTCACTTCCAGTCTGAACTACCGGGCTGTCTCCCATACTGAGCCCCACTTCCCTATAGGCTGTAGGCATCTAGTTTGCAGGTCTCAGGGCCTGTCTCTTTTAGCGTCCCTGTAACAGAGCTCTTTCCCCTGAAGCTTGCACACTGGCTACCCTGGCTCGGGCCCTAGCTTATATTTCATTCAGGCCCTGTCCCCTTCTTGTCATGTGACTCCCCAGTCAGCTGACTTGACTACACCGCTATTCTTTAACCGCCACTCTGCTGGTTGCCTGTGCTACAAAGACCCTGTCCTTAAAGGGGCCTCACCACTTCTCAGTAACAGGGCAAGGGTTCCCTGTTACAGGTTATAATAGACTTCTCAGTCCACTGGAGCAGTTTAAGGATTAATGGCTGAGACCATAAATAATTTGGTCATATAAGTCTAAATGTATAAATAGAACCATAGAACAGAGGAAATAAACTTAAGTTGAATGAACAGATTTTGGTTGTTTGAGACTGCAACTGTGAAATATGTTGCAACTCACTGAGCAGTGAGAATAGCATTTCAGGGCTGAATCCTGCAAAGTATTGGGAAAACGTAATTCCTAGTGAATCCAGTGGAAACTAAAGGACCCAGCACTTTGCTGGAATACTCATCACTCCTGTCCCCCGCCCCTCCAGCCTATAATACTTCCCAGGTTGAGATTCATGAATTCCTTTAAAAGATTAAGTTTTGCTACACGCTACTGAGGAAGAGAGTAGTAGGAAGCACATGAACTGCAGGACTTGCTATCCTTAGAGAACCACTGACATACTTAGAAGACATTTCTCTTTTTTGCTATAAAAGACCATGAGGGGTAGGTAGTGTTCTCAAGAAGAAACGGAGTTTTCCATGAACAGACTTCACTCTTCTACTCAAAAAGGGAGATGCGAGATGGTACCATCCCACCCCTATGTGGGATCTCACAGGCAACATTATGTTAAGAACTTGGTATCAGGTGGGAGTTAGCTGTACCATGAGGTGATTCAGCTTGAACACAGGCCCTCATTGCTCAGCCTTCTGTACAAAAAGCCATCATGTTTCACAAATCTTAGATTGTCTTAGTGGAAGATAATCAAAAGGAGCAGCAAAGGACCTACTACCTGATGCCTTTTCTTGTCTGTACAGTATTCCAGGACAGGAGAGAGCTAAGGTAGATTCCCAACGGTGCTAACCAGCAATGAGAGATCCTTTAGTCTAATTACATCTTATATTTTCCTGATGTTTATCAAAGGAAATAAAACAGATTGATTTTGGTTATTTCTATTTTTTTGATCCAATTAGAGTTACTGCAGGTTAATTGAAAGCTGTAGCTGGCTTAATAGATTTTGGGGCAGTCGAGACAAAAAATCACATCCTTCCATCCCAAGCTTCAAGTTTTGTTCTGTTGGTCTTATGTTAACCCAACCAGCTCTCTTAATTTAAATGCAATGACTAAGTAGATCAAAATAACTACAAAAATAAATCAGGCTGGTGCAGTGAGAAGGTTCCTTGTTTGCCAGCTACATAAAAATCACGTCATTCTTAGCTTCTGCCTCTAATTCCAGCTGCAACTGACTGCAAAATGACAGTCTTTTGAACTCTGTTACACTGTGTATTGTAAACCTTAAAGATGCAGTACTTAAGCACAATATTCTCCCTCTTTTCCCTTGTTTTTGGCCATTTCAAAAGAGCCTTTGGCAGCCTGACTATGGGAAAATCATAGCATGCAGGGAAGCAGCATTAATATGACATTCCTCTGTTCAGGCACTCTACTTCCAAGCCCAACATTTAATTTGAAAACTCTCTTATTTTGGCAGCTTTTTAAATATGGAGTACAGTCTTTTCATTATTTTAAGGTGAAGACTAGGTGGACCAAAATAGAGACATAAAAGCTATCGCC
>NW_017728992.1:131944019-131945699 GCF_001723915.1 Gavialis gangeticus | reverse complement strand
TTTAAATATGGAGTACCGTCTTTTCATTTTTTTAAGGTGAAGACTAGGTGGACCAAAAAAGAGACATAAAAGCTATCGCCTTTTTTTTTTTTTTTTTTCAATATATCTTTCCCCAGTCCCGTTTTTACATTGTAGACTTCTTTTGACTGCGCAGCTATTGGGGGCGAAAATGTTTTTTGGTGTTTGGAAAGACCCTAGTACATCCTGTGTGCTACTGTAATCTATATAAATAGTAATAATATAATGCACAAATCCATTTGTTGTTTGGGTGTTTCCAAAATATAGTAAAGCAACTAATGCTTTCATCTGTAGCTTACTTCCTTAATCTCATAGGGAATCCAGTTCATGATTACATATCCCTTAATACATGGAAAATAACAACAGGTCCCATAGCTTTAAAAACTCCATATTCCATATCTTCTTTCTCTCTTTCTTATTCCTGCAACCCTCTATGCACCCACTACAGAATAATAGTTGGTGAGAGAGAAAAACTAAGATTAAAATGACTGTTATAAAAAAGATTCCATTTTATCCTTGTTCCTGTCTAAAAGTTCATCTCCTTACTGGTTCTGCCTGTGTTATGTCAGATGAAATGTAGAATAGTTTTCTTGACAGAGCTGTTTATCAAATGGAATTCTGGGTCTTGTGCCTGGTGCATACATTCATCACATTTGCAGTTGCTCCTTTTAATGAGGGAGGATGGGAATAGCAGGGCAAACCACCACTTTCTCTTCAGTTGGGGCCTCCAATCTGGGGAGTAGGTGGAGAGTAGAAGAGGCTGCTCCTTCGCTTGGCTCCCAGTTCCCTTTGCCCTCAGCTGGGCCAGGAGGGTGGCAAGGAGAAGCCAGTGGGGACCAGAAACCAGGTTTGTGGGCGGCTTCCCCAAGCCCAATTCTCAGTCCCTGGGCTTTGGGAAAGAAGCAGAGAGCAGTGGATCAATCTGGGAAGACGGGATCAGTCACTAGCTCATTCCCCAAACTGGGCAGTCTCTAGTTCGGAAAAGAATCAGGGAGGAGCTGTTGCTGCTTCCTTTCCATCCCAGACCACACCAAGGCTAAGTACAGACATTCAGGAGGTTAAATTGGGTTCAAAATGTCCACCCAATTTAAACTTACCTCATTCCAGTGTTGACCTTACACTTTCAGACCCAGTCTCAGTGACCGGCAATCAGTCTAAACTTGTAACAGAGTAGAATTTCCATATGCACAAACTGGTTTAAAATGGCAGAGCCCAGTTCAAGATAAACCTGGATCTGTTTAGCATCAGACTAATTTGATTTAGGTTAAACTGGTACATAGAACTCCTGTACACTTTCCCTGTGCAGACCCGAGGCTGGGAAAATCCAACCATTGGGCAGCCCAGCCCCAGGGTTGGTCTTTTCATTCCCCTCTTCCCCTGCACTGGTCTGTTTTTTGCCCCCTGGCCTCTTGTTCCCCCCCCAGCCAGCGCTCTTAACCCCTGTCCCACAAGCTGCTCCGGGTGCAGCTGCTTTTATCAGCAGTCACTGCTGCCAGAGTTAAGAAAGTAAGTCCCAGTGGGGGGAGGGGCAGGAGCGATGGGGGTATAATTTTACTGGGGGGGAACCCCCCCACCTCACCCATGGGTCACATCTGCCTCCCATCCCACTATCAGGTCACTCCTGCCCCCCACCACACATGGACCCACACCCACCAATGCACA
>NW_017728992.1:131915222-131944008 GCF_001723915.1 Gavialis gangeticus | reverse complement strand
GCTCCCCCCACCCCACCTGCAAGTCACACCTGGTCCCCCCACCCCATGTGGCTTATGCCTGCCCCCGCCCTACCTGCGGGTTGCACCTGCCCCTCCATTCCCCGGCGGACCCCCTCCAGCCTGCTGGACCTCTAAGCCCCCTGGCTAGGCCGCCCATCCTGACTTACCTGCTGTGAGGCAGCCATTTTGAATTGATTTAACCTTCCCCTAATGCTCCCAAATGTCCGTACCTGGCTCAGAAGGAAAGTGTACAAGTATTCGTTCTTGCAAGAGAAACTCTTACAGAGATTCTCCAGGTTGTCACCTGGAATTCGTCATGGCACGTCTCCTGGTAGAAATGTAATTCTTGTTGTATGTCGCCAAAGACACAGGTATGAGTATTGTACACATGTTATCCACAAACCTGTGGATTGGACAGAGCTAGCTAGTGTTGCTTCTGGGGGTTACGTACATTGATTAAAATGGGAGAGAGAGGGGGACAGAATTTCTTTATGCAGCCAAATGTAGTGGTGTCAAGAGGAATAAAAATAAAACCTGGTTGGGCAGCTAGTTTGAGTACAAGAAGTTCAAACTCATGAATAATTGTGATTTTTGCCTCATTTTAAACTGTGATGATAAATCAGGAGTAAAATATTGCAGCAGTGTACCCAGTTGATAAATGTCACGTTATGGCAAGCATGCCGGTGTACAAGTCAAAGTGCCAAACTGATCCCCATAGCTTGTTTTTAAAAGAAAAGTATGAATAACATGAAACTTTGTCTTACTGGGCAGCGTCTGCTCCATTTCCTGTAAAACGTTAAATGACAAGAAGTAAAATCAAAATAGGCCAGGAGACTCTCAACCTATTCTGTGGAGTGGAGGGCTAATTTGTAGAGTTTGTTCCCTGGGACACTACCTTCCAATGACCCTAATACAGACTTTGTGCCTAGCTCTCTAATATTTCTGTGAAACCTGTAGCATATATTTACACAGAAAAATAAGGTCTTTGTGCTTGTCAGTATTTCAGATTAATTTGAAAGATCAAAAAATTGAAAATGTTCCCAGGAAGACAAAACTACGAAAAATCAGTGTCATAATGTTTTGGATTGTTTTCTGGGCTGGTGGCTTTCTGGGGATTTGGGCAATAGTGGCAATTAGGCGGCTTGAAGAACAAACAGACAGTAATTGTGAACTCAGAGGAATTAGGTGCTCAGTAACCCATGCCTGACTTGTGCGACCCTACTTGTGGCTATAGCCCCTAGTTTGGGAAATGTTGGTGGTAGCATTGGTACTTCATACATTTAGATACTTAAGAAATACTTTAAGGATAAATATTTTTCTTGAATTATTATCATATTTCCCCTACCACCATCCTCACTGGAATTAGGTCACTGAGAGTCCTCTCTTTTAAGTAAGATTTTCTGAACTTCAGTATGTGTGGAGTCTGGTTTGAATTGTGAATAATGGCTCATTTCAGTTCTTATTTTACCAAACTGGTGAAGAAGCAATTTTTTCTCTGTGGAAGTAAATTTTCGACATAGCTTCCTGCTTTTCTTGTATCTAATATGATATAAATAAGAGAAGACTCTGCTGATAGCTGGAAAGGCAACAAAACCAATCCCCATCCCAGATATTTAATTTTATATTCAAGTTTTGGCTTATTTCTAAAAAGTACATTTATTTTTCTTTCTGACAGTAAGAAATACAGTGCTCAGAAACACCTTTGGTTGACATCTAAGTAAACCATAAACTGTGAAGATTAAAATATTTCAATGAATATGTGCAGCTAAAAATCTGCAGTCACTAGTTATAGATGATATATTTTTAATCTTTACTCTGTAACACTAGATTGCCTTCATGTAGCAAGGAAAGATGTTTAACAAAAGCAAATAGTCATTTATTTAAAAAATGTGGAGCTATTTAGCAGTTGGCAGGCCTCCAGGTACAACAGAAATCATGGTGACAAGCACATATGTGGACAGAAGATCCAATCAGAGCAATTACCTAGTTTATTTAAGTGTGGGAGCTGGGTGCAGAAGAACACAATATCTTTCATATCCTTTATGTGCCTTTTGCATTGTAGATATGGAGGTAGTAACTCACTAGAAATTGACTGCAATTCCATTAGGACAATGGTGCTTAATTTTTGGCACTAGAGGCTGGATGAGTAGTATAGGGCCAGTCTGTGGGCCAGATACCACATATGGGGCCAGTCCGTGGCCTGATCCAGGATGAGATTGAGGACCAGGGTTGGTCCACAAGTGTAGTCTGGCATGCCATACCTTGCACAGCCTGACCCTGCACGCTGGCCTGACCGTGTGCTGTGTCATCTGACCTACAGGGCTCTCCACAGGTCTGGAAATTTGGCAATAGAAGACCTGCAATTAATGTTGCCACTGCGCCCCCACTGCCACATTTTCAGACCTGTGGGGAAACCCATGGGCCAAAGGATGAGCACCACTAAATTAGGACATGCAGTGATCCAGGATCTTTGGGCTAATGTCAGAAAAAGTATGGGATCAAAACTCCTCTTCAGCTGTTGCCTGTCTCATGTCATCTAATCAAATACACCAGTCAAATAAATGCATCACATCTACCCAAAGAACCTTTCCTGCTCAGTCATCTAAAGGATACATTTACATTGCAGTGTAGTGTAGAGCTTATTTTGAACAAGCTGGCTAGCTCATCAGCCTGGAGTACCACATAGGCTAATTTTACACTGTTTAGATGTAGGACAAACAAACTTGTCTGGGTATCTCTATGTAGGCAGAGGTGTAGTTTATAGCTGTGTTGGTCTAAGGACATAGGCAGACAAGATTATTTGGGTAAATCCAACTATCTTTTAATAGACCAACTCAGATAATTGGAAAAATTCTTCTTTGCAAGCTTTAGGGTACAAACACCTTTCATCAGGCTGAGGAAGTCTCTCTATGTATGCTACACTTCAGTGTACGTATCCTGAGTTTCTGCCAGTAAAGTTCCCTAGGCACCCCTTTGTCTGCCTTTGATCATGAGTAGGTGCGTCTACATGTGCCTCTTTAAGTGGGCTTAGCCTAAAATTGCCATTTTTAAGGCACATTAAAGGCGCGTGTCTACATGTGTGCACCCTTAATGTGCCTTAAAAATGGCAATTTAAGGCCACGCAAGCCTAAATTTGATAGCTAAGCTAGCTAAGTTTAGGCGCAAATAGCTAAGTCTCATTAGCTCATGTGTAGCCACGCTAATGCACATTAATGCGGTATGCGTCAATGGAACGACACCGCGTTAATGCACATTAATGCATCTGCACATGTGCTAATGCGACTTAGCTATTCATGCCTAAAGGTAATGCACATTAGCGCATCCACGTGTAGATGTGTGCCTACATCACCTTAAGAGGCCCTAACCAAAGACACGTTTAATTTAGGCATGTGTAAATATATGTGCAGACTCTCCCAGTAAGTACAAGCACCCTAGTTTTGTCAGGGCTGAGCAGTTCAGTGACTAGCTGACCTCTAATTCCCATTTTGCCAACACAGGGTCTAAAATTCTTAGATGTCATGGAAAAATAGTTTTGGAAGGAAACTTCAGATGTCACCTAGTTCAACCCCCTCCTAAGGCAGGATGATCCCTAGCCAAACGGTCCTATACAAATCCATTATCTAACATATTAGTAAAACTACAGTCAACCTTAACACACCCACAGGACATAATACCCTGACCTATCACAGGTAAATCAGGACCATGGCAGCCGGTTGTTGCAAAGGTTCTTAAATTACACTTGAGAGATCCAAGGAAGATTCCTTCCCCTCCCTCCAACTTCAGAGGAAATCACATCCCCACCCCCATAGGCTATACCATGGAGTAAATTCCTTCCTGACCCCAAATATGGCAATTGGCGTGACGCTGAATAGGGGACAAGACCATTTAGCTAGGAATTTCTGGGTCTCAGTTGCAGCAGGAGCACTGGCACACCTGTCAAAATCCCCAACCTTGGCTGCAGCTAACACAAGTGGCCAGAGGAAGGTGGAAAAAAACCAGACAAACCTGATGTATGTAGCAGCAGGAGTGGAAAATAATTCTTACCAAGACCCATGTGGAAGCCAGCAAAGCCCAGAAGGATGGGAAATACCCGTAATAGAACATACATATGGCTACTCCTACATCATCCCTAACCAATGCTTATCCAACCTCTTCTTGAACGTCTCTAGTGACGGAGATTCCACGACTTCCCTGGGTGGTCTGTTGCACCACCTCACTGTTCTAATAGTGCAGAAGATTTTTCCTGGTATCCAGTCTAAACCTACTTTGCGGCAACTTCAGGCTAACTTCTTGATCTGGTTCCTTCCCAACTCGTTGAAAAGAATGACTCTGGGTCCCACTCCTCAGCACTGCCTACTGCTGAGATGTGGCAGCTCCCTGCTCAGCCTGCTATCTTTTGTGGCTCCTACTCTTTGGTAGCTACCTCTGGCCCTGCATAGTATAGAGAGAATGTAGATGCCTATTTTAGGATTCCTTAAGGTTAGAAACAAATTCAATGTGTGGATCTTGCCTACTGTCCTTATAGCCTAGAGTCAGTGCATCCCATATTCTAAAAGTAAGTGGGTCGAGGTAAGTTACACGTCGCCAAAGGATATCCTAGAAGAAGCAGTATTTGTGAGGCGAGGTTTTATCTTTTATTAGATCAACTTGTTTAGCTAGGAAAAAGAGGAAGCAAAGTTTCAGGCTGGATTAGGATATCCTTAGCAATGATTGTAATAAGTAACAACAAAATAAAGGGATACCAAGAACTATAGGTAGAGCCTAATTCTGTATTTACAAGTACTATCCTGCTGTGGAGTAAATTAATTTATTCCAGCCTAATAGGGGCACACGTGTAAATGCTGAGATGTTTACTGTGCAGCTAATTAGTCAGCTTTGTAGTAAATGGCTCAAGTAGACTTGCTGTAAGTAGAGCTATTAGAACTCTATTGGCACTCTACTGGGCGTGAGCATAAGTACAACACTTTTCCTTAGCTTTCATGAAAAGTACTGGCCTGGCTTAAGCACCCAACTCCAGTTGTGGGCTCCCAAATGAGAAGCCCAAGTGTAAGAAGCTACCTTTTAGAAATAGGACTTAAGTTCTGTTCTTGGCTGTATTTTCTACTGCCTATCTTAAGCAAGTGCTTACATAACATGTTGGCTTCAGTGGATCTCGTACTGAGTGCCTAAGTGCCTAACTGAGGGCTGATTGATGTTTCTATTAAATGAAAGTGCACCTAAGAATTATCCACCGCAGTGCTCATGTGAGTGTCTTTTGTGACTGATCTCAAAAAGCCTATAATCTGTAAAAACAAGTTATATATGAACAAAACCCCCTTAGGGAAATTTACTTATTTCATTGGCATAAAGCTTTCGTGTAGCTGTCAGTATTGCAGAGCCAAATGAAATTTCCAGATCAAACGTCTGGAATCATGTAAAACAATAAACCTATATTTCTTTTTAAGATCACTCTTTTCCTAATTACATTAATTTAGCAATATGAAACAAAGTGTAAAGCCCAGAAAGTGCAATAGAAACAGATGTAACTATAATTTGCTCTATTGATAGCCTGTCACCATTGTCAATTACCTATTGAAATGAAAAATGAGGTATTTTTAATGGAGTCAATTACAGTTGTTAGCTAGAATTTAGAAATTATTTTTATTTGTATTTTATTTTTCATGAACCCTTATGCAAAGTTGATGTACCCTAGTGCTGCTGTTCATGTCACTTTAAGCAATCAAGTTTGAGCTACTGTGGTAGATAAAAGAGGGAATTACTGGCAAGATGTTCCTAAGGTATATATATGGAGTTCACTCCCCCTTTCCCCCCCAGCCCAAAATAGACAGTCTGTTGACCTTCCAGGAGCACAACATGACTATTTTGTTTAGCAAGTTTTGGGACTGGTTTAGGAAATTGAATTTGAGGTTTTTTATGGGAATAGGATGGGAAGGTAAGATTAGGATTTGCACCAGTGTAGTGGGATCTGGTTTAGGATGGGGCTTCTGTGTACTGCTGCAGTACAAATAAATAATAGTAAGCATCTATTTGTGTCTAGTGATTGCTATGTGGGGGAGAGGGAGAGATGCTTTATTTATTTATTTATTTATTTTTACCAAGGAATAATGCTTTTGTTTTTCATTTTCAAATTAAACACAACACTGCCTAGTACCAAGGATCATCATTCTTTGAGGTTGCTTTAATCCTTCTATCAAAAATGCCTAAATCTTTCCTAGAGTAAAAATCTTTACAGTAATACAGAATATTTGAGTGGGTTGGTTTCTTGCCAGGCACTTGTTCCAGTATAATCTCTTTTTCTCCATTAAGTCCTACTCTAGCTATGGCCCACAGGAATCTGACTGGGAGCTGTAATGTTAACTGTGGATGTAAGATTCATGAGTATAAACCTGTTTGTGGATCAGATGGAATAACATACTTTAATCCTTGTCTGGCTGGCTGCATCAACGGTGGAAATCAGAGCTCAGGGGTGAGTGCATCACAAACTTATCCCAAATGTTGCAAGTCTATGCTAGGGTCATAGATCAGCTGATCCTGGCTGGAGTTGGATGGATAGTGCCTCTTGAAGGCTCAGATCAAGTGTAGTATCATAGAGAAATAGGACTGGAAGGGACCTCCGTAGGTCATCTAGTCCAACCCTGAATGGCATGCTTCCCTCTTCTTGGCTTCAGAGAAGGCCTGTCGCAAGCAACCCTTATGCATACATTTCCTCACAATTCAAGAGCTCAGAACATCAGTCCAGCTTTCAAAAATCTGGGAATTTTGAGCATAAGCTAGTGCTGCACTAAAGTATTCCAAATTAATCCTCCCTTTCAAAAAGTGATTTGAAAACCACCATGGGAACTTGCATTAATAGAATGCATTTATAGCATGGTCCTGGGGAGGCTGGGCTTGCAATACGAAAGTGCAGGATGGCTATGTGAATGGCTTGGGACCCTGCTAATAGGAAGATACAGGACTGGAAGGGACATCCTTGCATCACTGAGTACAGTTCCCTGCTGTCAGGCTGCTATCTCATATAATTCCCTTTCATAAATTTATTGAGCTCTTAAAGGAGATATTTTTTTTGCCCCCATTATTCCTGCTTATTGCAAAGCTTCTCTCCTCTGATGGTTCTTCTTCTTTTAATATACGGCCTAAATTTATTCATGAGTAATTTATACCTGTTTCTTCTTGTGCCAGCATTGTCTTACTGCTTAAGTGTTGCTTCCTCTCCAACATTTAGTCCCTCTGGGCATTTTTACATGAACTCTACAGGTAGGAGGGGAGGACACTTTTAATTAGAACAGCTCCGAAAGCTGCTCTATTTGAAGTACCGCAGCGTCTTATGTACCAGTGTCCCTGCACTTCAAAATGGCACTGGGGACACTTGAATGAAAACTCATTCGACAAACTTTAATTCAAGTGCCCCTGCCACCATTTTGAAGTGCAGGGATGCTGATATATGAGACAAGGAGGCTGGCTGGAGCACGGTAATTATCATGCTCCAGCAGACTTGATCCGATTGTGCTGTAATTACATCAGCTCTGGTGTGCTGTAATTGAGTCCCTCCTCACACCCTCCCCCATAGCATGTGTAATTACAGTACATTGGAGCAGCATCGCATCACGTCTACAGGCACCCTCAGTGTCTTGAAAGAGAGCAGTCCTGTTCCTTCTCAGCTTCCATTCTGCTAAGCCCTTTTAGTCTTCCTCTCTTCCACACTACATTTCCCTGATGCCAGTAGCTCTTCTCTGCAGCCATTCAGGTTTAAAGTAATTTTTCTTGAACATGGGTGACCAGAGCTCTACACTCATTCAAGATGACTTCTTACCAGTGCTTTTTTACAACAGCATTAATAATTCCTCATCTCCTTGAAATACCCACCTGATACAACCTAATCTTTCAATGTCCTGAACCTGTAGGAACTGAACATTTCTGGCCAGTGCCAAAGAAAGCACTGCATCTTGAAATTCATGAATTTCCAAAGGGTTCATAGGAAAACAATGTAGTTTGTTTATAGTTGTAAACAAATGAGGCTGAACTTAATTTAGCATTATATATAGGAGATAATATTAGATTCAAAATTGCTATTAAAAATACTGTCTCTAAAGAATGGATGAGGAAGATGGGGAATATCATGAAACATAGATTTGATCAGGAAGTGATCTTAGCATCTAGGAAGCATGTTAATTATACTTCATGCCCTTGCCTTCATGCAAAGTCAGAGAAACAGGAGAACTAGCAATCCTACAATTATAATTTGTTAATTTTGATGGGATAATATTAAGTGTGAAGATCCAGATAACTCATTCACACAAAGAAGATTAGAGTGCTTTCTTTTATTTAAGAATTTTGGGGGATTGGGCACGTTTTTTGGAGCCAACTATTTTGACATGATTAAGCCAAGTAAAAAATGTGGCTATCATTCAGGAACTAGGAGAAGCCATTACAGAAATAGTAAGGAAAGGGCTGGCAGGAACATGTCAGTCACAGCTAGAAGAGACTTGAGCAGTCCAGTCAGCACAGAAACATGCTCGATGAGTATGGAACCTCAAGTGATCTGGCTTCTGTAGTCTCTACTTAAGTTTGGTTCATAATCATCCTTAAAAAAGGGATAGCTGATGTAGCTGCCAGTGAGAGCAGAGAACTGGACTCAGCAACACACAAGTTTCTGGGTTCCAGGTGCAAACTGATTTTTCAAAGGCTTATCATTGGGCCATATTTGTACAAATTTTCGAAGAGATGGCATTTCCCTGGCAAACAGGGCGCTGCATATCAACTGCCAAAGTTCCTGGTAGTCCATTTAGTTTAAAGAGAAGGTTACAGGAGTTTTTAAAATGAATGAAACAAGGCCTTTTCCTCAGAACTGACCAAACTATTTTGTTAGAAATTATAGAATGAAAAAAAAAATCAGCCTGGGGCAGACATGCACCAAATAACATTTCAGTCTAAATAGTTAAAGTTTGTCAAACTATTCAGACTCTGTTTTCAGTTGCTTGTAATGGGAAGGGTTGGACAGCTTTAAAATTAAGCCATGTTCTTTGTCCTATCTTTACCTAGAAAAATAATGTTTCAAGTACAGGGCATGGCACTTTTTCATTGTAGAGGAGAAAACTGTCCCGCATTAAGTGCTGTGCACTATTGTGGTTGAAACTGTGAAAGCCTTGCCGTATGGATATTTTATGGTTTTCCCGTTTTACTTTCCTCAGGTAAGAAATTATACAGAATGTGCCTGTGTCCAAAGCCGCCAAGTTATCACTCCACCAACAGTGGGACAGCGCAGTCAGCTCAGAGTGGTTATTGTCAAAACGTACCTGAATGAGAATGGCTATGCTGTTTCTGGGAAGTGTGATCGAACCTGCAATACACTTATCCCATTCCTAATATTTCTTTTCATAGTTACCCTTATAACAGCATGTGCCCAGCCATCAGCAATCATAGTGACACTCAGGTAAGAACTTAGCTTTTCTGCCTCTCTGTCCATCCATCCATTCATTTTGTACCTTTAACCTTAGTGTATGTATCATTGCAGTGAAAATGCACTGCAACACTACAAAAATCAATGAAACTTTGCCAATTGCACTTGTTTAATGTCTGATCCTTGTAATTACATTAAGTAACAGGAAAACACATTTTCTCAGAAAATAAATATCCAGTAGACATGGCGCAAAATAAATAACATTGGTACATTTAAGAAATTCATATCTTCTATAAATAATATTTGTATTTTCAGATCAGGATGCAAGAAAGAAATGGTAAAGTTTTTCTAATCTGGATTTCAGCCCAGAAAGAGTTGTTTAAAATACCCATTCATTTAAGTTTCACTGAACAATTGTTTTGTCTTTGTTTTTTTTCTTCCTGGCCTTATATATCTACCTGGCTTGGCTACCCAAGGGGACAGCTGAAAAGGGTCTAGATAATGCCTAACCTCTGGTCTGGTGGTTCACTATGTGGAAAAGCTGGAAGTGCTAGTTAAAATCATCCTCTGCTGGTTTAGAAAGATATAAAGTCATTATGCATTTTCCAGCAATAAGTTTATAGCTGGTTGAACCTTTTTAAGGTGGCATAGTTAATTCCATGATGCACATCTATCCCATCTTTTGTCAGCACCCTAGTGATTAAGGCACCCTCCCAAAAGAAGAAAGATACGGCACTGCACTCCCCATCACAAAAAGCTAGTAACCCAGTCATAGCACCACAGGCTAAACAGACTGCTATGTTTAGCTGATAGGCAAATATTCTAGACAAAAGCAGAACAAGTAGTGCTATGGCTCTCAGAGTTGGATGCTTCCCTAGCAGAGAGGAGTGAGCTCTTAATGCCAATATTGTTTGGAGATTTTACAAAAGAAAGTCATTGAGAGAACTGCGTGAGCAGTAGGGAGCTGGGGGAGGAGAGTGGTAAGACTAGGCATCATCACAGGGTAATTCACCTGTTAGAAATTTGAACCAGTGGCAGTCCTCATTCCAGTATTTCTTCATGCTGGAGAGATCCCTTGGAATCTATGACCCAGAACCCCTAATGGAAAGGTGTTTATGCCTACATTGAGAGAGGAAAAGAATGCTGGCTGCTGTATTTACCCAAATTCAAGATTACTTTGAGTTTAAAACAACTCCCCAGAAATTAGATTCTGTCCATGGAAAACAACAAATGCATTAAGCTTTTCCAGGTACAGAATCTGATTAGTGGAACGTCATCTTAATTTTGTCCCACTCACTGCTGTGGCAGGGAAAGCAGTGATGGGGCTGGGGAGGGGGTGAAGGGCCTTGTGCTTGTCTGTCTCTAAAGAATGGATGACGGTCGTTTGCCCCATCCCAGTGCCTACCCCTGCTGCTGCCTCTCCTCTTCCATGTGCCCCTCACCCCTCTGTGCTTCTTAGCTCGGCTAATATGAGATAAGCATCAGCTCTGTTATTAGGTGCACAAGCGCCACTTCATGCTACAGAGTTAGTGAGTTGTGTATCCAACCTGCTAGAGAGGCAGACTGGCGAGACACTTTTGCTAACTGAGTTTCTGGCTGCTTTCATTCAGTAGTAGAGGCTTATCATATTAAATAAAAAAGGCTGATTACTGAACCTCTGTTACTCTGTGTCTGCTACTGTGACCTCCCCCCACTTTCCCTTCCTTGTTCTGTGACCCTAAGGCTGCACATCAGCAATTAGATCGATATCAGCTGATATGGTTTGTTAATAATTGAACATCAGTGTTGGCCCGAAAGATCTTTATCAGCGCACCCCTAGGCAGAACGCTAGCAGCAAGTCTTGTAGGACTTGAAGAGTCCTAGGAGAGCAGCTCTGTTTCCCTTCCTCTTCTCCCTGCACCCTCTGAGTAATATGACCCCATTAGATTCCTAATGATGTCTAGGGCTTAGAGACATGACCTCTAATCAGCCATTAAGAAGAGGGTATCCTTGATGTGCAGTGGAATGGGAATGAAAGAGATCTTCTTCAAAATGGAGAGGAGGTTGAGGTTTCTTAGTCACAAAATGCCTGTGAAAAAGCACTAAGGAGACCTCACCTATAGTGGCTTGTGTGGAGTGGAGTTCTCCCTCCTCATCCCTGCTTGAGCTGCATTTGGCTGCCGTGCACATGATCACATGGATTTGCTGCAGTTCTGAGGCAAGTGGTGAAGTCTCCACAGATGGGGCAGAGAGGTGTCTATGCATCTTTGTGTGCCCTAGTAGGTAACAGTACAAGTGTTCTTGTGCATTGCTTAGCAGTGGCTTTTGTAATGTTTAGGAGAGTCCATTGTTCTCCTTGGACAGCAGGATCCTGGGGCAGGGGCATGCCATGTACCCCACAGCTGGGAGATTGCAACAGTTGACTCCTCCCAACAGCAGGAGTCCAGGCTACATGTGAAAATTAAAGCTGGGTAGAAAGATATAAAGACATTATGCATTTTCCAGCAATAAGTTTATAGCTGGTTGAACCCTTTTAAGGTGGCATAGTTAATTTCCATGGGTAGTCTAAATTAACTGCACAGTTAACCAGGTAATTGCATAATGCATGCAACGTGTAGAAGGGGCCTAAGTTAAAGCAAATTACCTCGAATTTCTGGCATTATTTGGAATTTCATGTGCTTATGTTTTGGAGGACTCCCTAGAATGGGAACTTTGCTCTGAATTTGAAAAAAAGTATTGTCCAGCTAGGGCTGCTGAGGGTGTATGCTTTGTGACCTATAAACAGAGCTATATGGTTTGGAGATAGTTGTGGAGAACTTCCTGAGTATTTATGTGCCACAGGCCCAGGGTAATTGGTACTGCCTTTTAGCACAGCTATTGAACCTGGCTGTACTGCAGCACTTGCAAAGCAAGATGTGATACAAACCATTTCTAGTGCTTGACATCTTTGGAGCATCAGGGATTGTCTGAGACTGAGATTTTGGTCACTTTACATTAAGTAAGCAATACATATTTTGCATAATTGAATGAGACAGGAATCCTGTGGGGAAAAAATAGCCCACTCATGTAATTTAAGACTGTCATAATACATAGCCACAAGTTTTGTGTATCAGAAAGGCATTACTGAAACCATAAGCTACTTTGTAAATATGTTCAGGAGTTTCATAAAAGACTTCAGGCCAAATTTGATACTTAGACAGAAATCCCAATTATGGAAGTGGAGGTTTTGCTGGATGGAGGACAGCATGGTTCATTCATTTGTTAACTAACGTTCAGTGTTAACACCATTAGCAGATACGGAGTTGTTTTGTCAGATGTTTATTACAGGTAGATGACCAGAAGAAAAATGCTAAAATGATTATGTGCCATGGCTGTTTTTTTCAAAAAATTCTCTCTCTGCCTGCTAGGTCTGTGGAAGATAGTGAGCGGCCTTTTGCACTAGGAATGCAATTTGTTTTATTACGAACTCTTGGTAAGTTTTATAGTAAATAAGAGCACTGATTGCTACCTGTACAGAAGCATTCATATAATCATAAAAAAGTAAGGCTGGAAGGGGCCTAACCATGCTTAAAGTGGGAACATTTCCTCTCTGTACCTTCCCAGATAAGTTTGTTTAACCTGCTCTTAAAAACTTAAGGAAAAACCCATTATACAATGCTACTGGGCATTGTACCCAAAACATCAAAAACACCTTTTACCTTGCCATAGGTAAAGCCAGGGGAACAAGGACATTATCAATGAAATATTTTTTTTTGACCTTTTTGTATATTATTTACCATAAGTTACATTTTGAAACAGAACATCCTTTTGTTGAGTCCACAGGGTCCTGTGCTGCTTCTGGGTGCTGCCAAAAAGAAGTGGCAGGTGCTGCTCCAAGATGCAGATGCTGGAGCTAGAGTGGTGGTTCCAGCAGCAGTGGTACCTATCCATGTGTTGACTGACTGTGCACGGTGGCACAAAAAACCCCATAAACAACCCAAGCCCAGTATGCGCATGGTCAGGCTGAGGAGGAGTGGCAGCTTCACATGCTCCCTGTGTTACGTGGCGAGCAGAGGAACTGTGCTGCATTGCACCAGCAGAGGCAGGGTCAGAGGCAGGCATTGTACCCCCACTTGCAGCCATTGGTCAGCACACTGACAGGTACCGCTGCTACCAGAACTGCCGCGCCAGCTTTAGCGTCTGTGCCTTGGAGAACAGCACCCGCCACTACTACTTCTTGGTAGCGCCCATTGGCAGCATGGGGCCCCATGGGCTTATTTCCAGCTCACTCTTGACCGATGCTGGGGAGGCAGGAACACAGGGATGGGGTTAGAGGTGGTGCTGGGGCCGGGCTAGTAACATCTAGGGGGACTGGAGGCTCCCACCCCCTCAGCTGGCACTGGGCTGCCTGGCTTGGCTACGCTGCTGCAGGTTGCAAACATGTTCACCCAGTGAGCCGTGTTAAGGCGCCTTAAGGTGTGCATGTGTAGATATGCACCTAAATTCCTGTAATGCGCCTTAGGCTAAGGTGTATGAAGTTTAGGTGTGCATAAATTCACGTGTTGACATGCCCAATATGTCACATTTCCTGGGAAAGCATGAGCACTTAAATGGGGCCAAGTACCCTGGTAGCAGCCTACTGAAATTAAAGCATTTTTCTGTGAAGAGAGCATTTCTAGGAAAGAACAATTTGAAAATCATAACTCTTTCCTACCACCTTTCATAAGAGTTGCTACCTTTATGGGTTATAGGTAGGGCCATTCTGGGAGGGCAAACTGGGGCAACTGCCCTGGGCCCATGCTTTGGGGTGCCCTGCAGAGCTGGGTGGAGAGGCTGTGGCTGCAGTTTACCCCATCTGCCCACCTGGTGGGTTGGACAGCTCTTTGCCTGTTCCAGCCACCACTTGTTCCACCGTGTCCAATGTGCTGGGGCTTTCACTCCATGGCGTAAGTGTGCTGTGGGACAGGGAGGGGGGCCCTGCACAGGCTGCTTTGCCCCAGGTCCTGCACCCTGCTGGGATCGTCTCTGGTTATTTCATCCCTTAATGTTTTCCTTAGTCTACGGGGAAATTTCTTTGCTATAAGTCACTGTATTAGGGACTAAATGCTTTTACACTGTTGATGTGTCTAATATCACACACTTGGTAGTAAATTGTGTTGTTGGGAAGATGAATGCGCCAGTCTTTTAGCTGTTTCAATGTATGTGAGAACAGGGGAGCAGAAATAAAAACAAAGATTTTCTGCCAGGCTTTTGCTTGGCTGTAGCATATTATATCTTAATTCCACAGAATAGCTTATGATATCTTTCACTTTATTCATATGGGTAATATATACTAGATTCTTGGATAAACCATCATCATTAGATCCTAAATATATATATTTGTGTTTTCATTCATCCTCTGAGCCAGAGTGAATGAAGTCTTTTCAGTCTTTGGTTTATGCCTCCTATAGCACATGAGACCCCAAGCAATGGCCAGCCCGGGCTGGTAGCTTCCAAGACAGATGAGCTCAGATATATTCAGTTCAGCATGGCTATAGGCTCCCAAAAGAACAGAGTGCCATAAAATGCTTCCCCTGTAAGAAAAGAAAAGCCTCACAGATTTGTGAAGACATGTCCTATACAGCAGCTTAGAACATATTTTGCCAAAGTATTTCAACTAAATCGAAAAGAACACATTGCTCCTCCCTCAAAATGTCAGGGATCTAATCTAGTGTCCATCAGTGTCAGTAGAAAAAAGCTCCTTCTGTTGATTTTGATCACAGTGGGATTGAGATCTCAGTTTTACAGCAACCTACAGTAAACAACCATGTATCACTGGGCAACCGTAAAGGTTAATGGGGTTGTGTAAACAGTAAAGGTGGCATACTGAAAAAATACTAATGAGTATCAAACTCCATTTGATACCATCAGAAATGGCATGTGACATATTGTGTCAGGAGTGATCATTTTATTCCATCATGTTACACAGTAGACATCAGTAAATCATCATGAAAATTTGGTGATATTGCCCTTCTCTTGGAAGGTGCTTGGGTGCAGTGACTGTCTCTCAGAGGAAGTGCCTACTGTACTGGAATTAACAAAAATTAATACAATATTCAGTTGATATATTTTGTAGTTCATACTTAAAAAAGTTTTTGAATACGATTTTTCTAATGCATATTATTTGTGTTACTATTATTATTACAGCTTACATTCCTACTCCAATTTATTTTGGGGCTGTTATTGATACTACATGCATGCTTTGGCAACAGGATTGTGGCGTGCAAGGATCTTGCTGGGAATATGATGTCACATCCTTTCGTTTTGTCTACTTCGGATTGGCAGCTGGTCTCAAGTTTGTAGGATTCTTTTTTATTTTTCTGGCCTGGTATTCCATTAAATATAAAGAAGAACAACTGCAGAGACACAGATGGAGGGCCTCCCCTATAAACACAGTGAGTGAGATAGTTGGCAATGCTGGACCTCAACAGAACTATGCACGGACTAGATCCTGCCCGACTTTCAGTTCTCGTGGAGAACACAACGAGGGCATTAATTTGGCACGAGGAATGAATTGCATAGCTCAAACTTATCCTGGCCCCTTTTCAGAAGCAATAAATTCCTCAACTGAAAATGCATCAGAAGAATTCACTGCTGAGATGTAAACCCCAGGCTTGGTAATGTAAAATTTGGTTTTGTTGGTTGACTTGAATATGGCGCCTTGTGAAACACCTGTGCCTTCTTTTTTAATCTGAACACTAGATAATAAACCAACAAAAAAATGCAAGCAAACAAAGAATACTTGAGGGCTGGATACCTCAAAATGTTCCAAATTCCTATTTCTCCTCTCTGGATAAATGGATTTTTAATATCTGTGTTTGCAATTATTTTGGGTGTGTCCATCAAATGTTCGTGCTCTACATAAGGATGAAGTATTCTGAATTCCATGGGTCAATGGAAGAGTGACAGTCATTCATATAACTGTAGTCAGGACTGTGAGAAAAAGTTTAAATGTACTATAGATTTCGCATCTATCATAGTTTTTAGAGATGAGTAATTACTGTGAGTTCTGCTACAAAGCACAACTGAACGTGTTTAAACTATGCAACTTATTTGGATAAATATGTGCAGCATGTTCATTTCAAGTTTGCTTTTAAAGATTTAAATTCAACTCATTTTGAAAAGGACTATTTTTAGATATAAATGTAAGATTTACAAAAAGATATCATGTTTAAGTCCTGTTGATAATATGTTAAGCCATAGAAAAGATGTACATCAGGTGAAGTTTTCGACTAATGAAACATAATATCCTTATCCTGTAAAAATGTATGTTTGTTTTAATTTGATAGGATGTAGCATTTCTAAATGTAGTTTGCAGGCTATGAAGTCATAACTCTTGAGTGAAAAACTACAGTATTAGTTTGTGATAACATTAAGACTTAATAATCATACATATAGGGGCTATAACATACAGATTCATATTTTGTAATTACCTCTGCAGTTATCTGTTGTAGGTGGTTACTGTTAACCACAAATCCATATTTGGAAACACAGTAACCAGTTATATTTTGATTGGAAATGCTTGGCTATAGTTTGCAAATGCATGCAGATCGTTTTAAATTGATCTCTAGCTTCCCACTAATAAGGTGAAAAACGTAAGACTTTTGAAAGCTTCATTTCAGGATTGACCTAGTGCCATGCCAAACAAACCTCATATCAATAGCAAAGCAGATTTAAAAAAAATCTGTGTGGATTGATGGCAGGGTCATACAAAAAATGGTTGGCATGTCAGCAAATTTTCTCCAGCATCCTGTCACTGATTGTGCCATGTTCTTTATGGAGTCAGACACTGAGTCCAGAATCTTCCAGCATCAGATTGAATTATCTGCTAAGCATATTCCTTACACAAATATTGAGTAATTTGCCCCTCATGGCCCTCTTACTCATGTAACGCAATTTCATTTGAGGTTCTATGAGGAAAATAGAAGAGTCAGATGACTTTGCCCTTTAGGGGAAGAAGAAGACACAAAAAGCAATTCCACACCAGACCCACAGGCCATTACTTTGCATTTAACAATTCAAAATATGGTTTCAAGGAGGGAGTGCGAACATGTAAAAGTAAGAGATTTTTCCAATTTTATCTGCAGCCTTTTATCTGCAACCAGTTCTTCTTCTGCAACCTTAATTTGGAGACATTACAGCTACTTTCTGCCAGCATGTTAGCTATACTTTAATATGATTTCAGATGAGAAAAACAGCCAAAGCTGTATTCTGCTCTCAGGTGCACATCCTTAGGAAATTTGAATCAACTCCTCTGCAAAGCAGCACGTAGAAGATTCTGTCTTTTGTGAAGTTTGCATGATGATAAACAGGAGGAAGAAAGTGTTGTATGTACAGTAGAAGGAAATACCTTAAAATAGATATAAAACAATTTCCATCTGGCTCCATGAAAAAGGGATTTTATTATAACAAAATAAAACAAGTTCAGTGAAGGTCACATAGAATCAAATCCTGTTTCTATTGAAGTTAATGACAAAAAATCCTTTGGTATTAGTAGCCTCAGGCCTTGGCCGGTAGAGAAGATTCCTCTGTCCCTCTGTATTGCCAGTTTCCTCCCAACTCTTCCTGCTTGTCTTTGACAAGCATGTGAAGTTACTGCCTGTGCTGGCATCAGACTTGGGATGTATGTAAATATTGTTTAAATGGTTACCCATTTAAACTCCTCTAATGATATTGGTTAAACAGTTAACCGATGACACATACCTAGCGTGCGTGCATGTGTGTGTGTGTTTACTTCACGCTGCCCCATGTGCATGTGGGGCAGGTTGTCCCCCGCAGAACTTTCTGCCAAGAGGAGCCAGGCACCCCCTGTCTGGCGGCACCAGTATCTCCTTGCACCTTCCCTGTCTGCAGCCCAGGCAAGGGCTGTCCTGCCCTCCCACCTGGTACTCGTTCTCCCATCTGTGCTAATTTCTGTGCAGGTCAGGGGGGGTGGAGCCTACCCTGCATATCTCCAGCCTGGCTGCTGACTGCACTGTGCTGCTGCCACCAGTCATGCTGCAGAGGGGCCAGAGGGAGATGGGCTGGCTTCTACTTGCCCCCTCTTGGCAAACTTGCAAGTGACTGATCTGCTGCTGCCTGCCCTGGCTGGCACAGCACAGGTGCCTGGGGCCAGATGCAGCAGCATGGGGGGAAGCGGCTGGGGGAGGAGGTGGTGGCAGTCCCTGCCAGACAACATGGCCCCCTCCCTAGTCTCAGGTTAGCAGCAAGCTGCAGGGAGGGGGAGGTGGAGGCAGAGCTACATGCTGTGCCTAGCCTCCTTCCTGGGGCACTGTGCTGCTTTCCTTCCCTGCCGGACTGCATCCAGGCCTAAACATTAACTGTAATGCATTACTAGAATAAATATACTTATCATTTAACCTTTCACATCCCTACATCTGACCCTGGTCTAAATACTGATAGCTGTCTGTCTGTCTATCCATCCATCCTAACCATTCTTTGGTTAGTCTATAAAGTTCAAATCTACCTTTGCTTTCTACTTGACTTCAGACTCTCACAGCTAACTACATCTGTCTGAAATGTTGATTCCAGTCATTG
The DNA here is from genome assembly GCF_001723915.1 of Gavialis gangeticus. Lineage (NCBI taxonomy): Eukaryota > Metazoa > Chordata > Crocodylia > Gavialidae > Gavialis > Gavialis gangeticus. The sequence goes on along the minus strand of NW_017728992.1, from coordinate 131,925,077 downwards.
CAGAGTGTCTTGATTAGTTTATCAGGTTATTTGGTTAGATGTGGTATCTTTTATCAGAACAACTGAGTAGTTACAAAAAACGTGTTTTCCAAGCTTGCAAGTGCAATCACTGTTCTTCAAGCATAGGGAGTCTCTGCTGTGCTAAACTGTTTGATTAGTTTGTATAGCTCTTGAGCCTTCAAGTATTCACAGAAAATAATTTCTTCGTACAACTAAGTATAGACAAATATCACTCACTAATGACTACTAAGTCACTCCCTGTTATTCTTTTGTCATTAATGCTTATTGAAGCTAAAAGGAAGCCTGAAAAATTTCTTCATGTCCAATATCCAGGCAGGTTCTATCCCTGATGTAGAGACCTGCTTTGGGATATGTAGCCATCTGCACCAGCCTTTACAACTTATACCCATTGCTCCAGGAATAAACCCAGTTGGAGACTTGATGCAGAAATTATTGTGTGAGGTTCTTTGTTTTTGTTATTGCTGGAGTTCAGAATGGGTTATTAAAATGGTAACTCCTAGCTTCATTCTGTGAGACAGAGTGTACCTCCCCTCTTTTTTCTTATTAAAAAAAAATCCTAAAAACTTTGTAGTGGTTCTTTCCTTCTCATGTCCTTGTGACAAGATATTTAGCAGAATTCACACATTCCTTGGAATCTGACAGGGCCACGCTGAATGTTTCTATTATGGCCTCAAACACGCAACCTCTGGGTGGTCAGCCACATGCTTTAGTGCCCATACCACCCCAGCCCCAGTTTAAAATGGTGAAACTAGCAAATAGGTATAAGGGTCCTGCAACACGTGTACTAAGATCTTGTCAGATTTAAGGGGAACAGCTAAAAAAACTAGGCGACTGTGGCATAGATGCCTACACAGTCAGATGGATTGCAGATTGGCTGAGGGGTCGCACTCAGAGGGTGGTGGTGGATGGGTCATATTCGACCTGGGGGGAGGTGGGTAGCGGAGTCCCCCAGGGCTCGGTCCTGGGGCCTGCGCTGTTCAATTTCTTCATCAGCGATCTGGATGATGGGGTGGAAAGTAACCTGTTTAAATTCGCTGATGACACCAAAATTTGGGGGGAGGTGAGCACGCTAGCAGGGAGTGAGAGATTGCAGAGGGATCTGGATAGGTTACAGGGGTGGGCTAACAGGAACAGGATGCGTTTCAATACGGACAAGTGCAGGGTGCTGCACTTGGGCAGTAGGAACCAGCAGCACACTTACACAATGGGGAACTCCCTACTCGAGAGCACGGAGGCAGAAAGAGATCTTGGAGTCATTATTGACTCCAAGATGAACATGGGCCGACAATGCGAGGTCATGGTTGGCAGGGCTAACCGGACCTTGTCGTGCATCCACAGGTGCATCTCGAGTAGAGCCAAGGAGGTGATCCTCCCCCTCTACGCGACGCTGGTCAGGCCACAGCTGGAGTATTGTGTCCAGTTCTGTGCGCCCCATTTCAAGAGGGATGTGGACAACATGGAGAGGGTCCAGAGGAGGGCCACCCGCATGATCCGGGGACAACAGGGCAGACCCTACAGTGAGAGACTGCGGGACCTGAACCTATTCAGCCTCCACAAGAGAAGGCTGAGGGGGGACCTGGTGACCGTCTATAAACTCACTAGGGGGGACCAGAAGGGTTTGGGGGAGACGCTGTTTCCCCTAGCGCCCGCTGGCATAACAAGGAGTAATGGGCACAAGTTGATGGAGAGGAGGTATAGATTGGACATCCGCAAGAACTACTTCACAGTTAGGGCGGCTAGGAGCTGGAACCAACTTCCAAGGGAAGTGGTGCTGGCCCCTACCCTGGGGGTCTTTAAGAAGAGGCTGGATGCCTACCTGGCTGGACTCATTTGAGTCCCGTTTCTTGTTTTTGGGGTTTTTGTTGTTCTCCCACCCTGGCGGGGGGTCGGGCTAGAAGATCTACTAGGTCCCTTCCGACCCTTAATCTATGAATCTATGAACAGTGACCTCTGTATAGACCAGTGCAGTGTAAAGTCAGGGCAGAATCAGGCTTCCAAGTATTGCAGCAGCAAATGCAAATTACAGAGTAAATCTCTTATTCCCTCCTCAATGAGTGAATAAGCAGACACGTCCTTCAACTATTGAAGCTTTTGGATTAATTCCAAGGAAACTAAAGCTTGTTGAAACTGAGCATTTGTGCTCCATGAGCATTTCTGACCCTTCAAATTGTAATGAATTTCAAAAAAAAAATTTTAAGTACCTTGTAAAACAAAATTTCCAGAAAAATTATTATAGAAAAACTGAAACCGCCTTATTGAAGTACTTCTTTTCAGCTTTTTTAACTTTTAATTTATCATTTACACAATGATGAATTATTTTTGTATAAATTTAAAATGTTGTTTCAATAATATTTTATAAAATATTAAGACAACAATAATGTATTTCCACATTTAAGCTTTATTTAATCAACATTGTCTGAAACAAAAGCCCTGTTCCCTTGAAAAATGTAACTAGCTCTTAAAGACAGAAACATAGAAAAGTAGGTTTGGAAGTACTGCTTAATGCATGATCATGCCTGACTAAACCATCCCAGTTAAGTGTCTGTTTAATCTACTCTTAAAAACTTCTAAGGATGGGGATTCAACAACCTCTCAGGGTAGCCTGTTCCAATGCTTAATCAACCTCAGAGTGAGAGGTTCATTCTTCCTAATCTCCAACCTAAATTTCCCCTGCTGAAATTTAAGACCATTGCTCCTAGTTCTGCTCCGTGGGGCTTAGTTCTTTTTAACTAGGGACCTACTGAAATCACGATTTCACATTTTTGCATAAACTGTGGTTTGAGGTGGTTTATGCAAAAAGCAGTGTTACCTGTAATTCGAGGCAGAATGGACAGAAAAAAAAAAACTTACAGAAAATAAAATGCTGGCTGCCAGCATAGAGAAAGGGAGCCAAGATGGCAGCCACCCCCTCCTCCTTCCATTGCTTATTGGCTGAGAGAGCTCCCTGTTGTGTGACCATGCCGATCAGCCAATCAGCGGTGAAGGGCAGAACCACATGAATGGCAGCTTCCATGGCCAGTCAACGGTGTGGAGGGGCATTACTGCAAAAAAACTATGAAAATGTGATCACCTGTTTGCCTCCTCGATTTCTGTAGGTCTCTATTTATAACCACCCTTAAGGTATCTGAAGACTGTTTTCAAATGCCCCTCTCAATCTTATCTTCTTCAGGTTAAAATCCTAATTTTTGTGGCTTTCTAGTTTTTGTGGCTTTTCTTCGTAAGTCATGTATCCCAGGCCTGTAATCATTTTCATTACTCTTTCCAATTTGTCTGTATCTTTCTTGAAGTGTGGGACCCGGAACTGGAAGCTCCACCAGTTTTGAATAGAGGGGAAAGATCACTTTCTTTGATTTGCAAACGACACTCCTGTTATTGGCCTTTTTCGCAACAATAGCATACTTATCTCATCTTCCACTTTTGGTCTGCTGTAATAACTTTTTCTCTAGTACCGCACCTGGCCAATCATTCCCCAGTCTGTATTTGTGCATGGAATTGTTCTGTCTTAAGTGCAGGAGTTTGCCCTTGACCTTACTGAAATTAATTCGATTAATTTTTAGACCATTTCTTTAGTTTATCAAGGACATTCTGAATCATAGCCCTACTCTCCAGTGTCTGCAACTCAACCCAACTTGGTGTAGTTTGCTAATTGTTTACTCAATGCCTTCTTCCAAATCATTAATTAAAATATCAAACTGGACCTAGGATGCATCCCTGGGGAATCCCTATTTCATCCCTCATTCCAACTGGACATTGAGTCATTGATCTCTACATGAGCTCAATGATCCAACCAACTTTGTATTCATTTTACTATACTTTAATCTAGTGAAGGGAAGCTATATTCGGAATGAGCTAAAATAGTTTAATGTGGAGTCAACAAAGGCATAGCTGAACAGGTGGCAGGTTGTAATAAAAAAACGACTTTCCAGATGAGGTAAAAGGGACTTTGCCTTGAACAGAAACTATCACAATCAGCAGAAGGCTAGGTCTTGTCCTCCTGTGATATTAGTCTGCAAGGAACAGCATCAATCAGTGGCATGGGAAGCTAGTTGGAATTCTGAAGTGCCATCATAGAGAAGCTGCAATTCTTTTCTCATGCTAGCTTATCTCCACTGACATCCATGGAGTTGCTTCTGATTTACATTGCAGTACATGGAAGGAAAAATCAAACCTAATATCTGAAATTAGCAGCCTGGATGGACATCCATATAGTTTGTTTCCTTCAAAAGAAAAAGACAAGCAAAATGGAAACAGAAAATGAGAAAGAGGATAGTTAGAATCTATAAGTGTGATTCTTTACCCTTTGGGGTCCATTATGAAAGTGTTGGCAGTGGGTTCAAAGACTACAAGATAGGGTCCTCCATATTTGCGGATACAGACCTGATTCTCTACTCCCTTACATTTTGGGCTCATCTACATGTTGCCCTATGGCGACATAATGACACGCTACATTACCTTACAGTGCTATGGCGACATAGCGATCACATGGGTCTCTGTGGGATTGCTAGTTATGTTGCCATAGCGGCATGCTCCCCCAGTATAGTGCCCCACTACAGTGAAGTAGCAGTGCAATTTAACCATGCACTGCATGCATGGCACAGTAACTGCCATTAGTGCGCTGTGCTTTAGTACTTCTAAAAGGAAGTACTAAAGCACAGCACCATAGCAGCGTTGCCATACAGTAACATGTAAACATGCCCTTTATGTTCTTATTTACTCCTGAGAGACTGGATATATATTGATGCTATCTGATTGGGTAGTACTTTTCACCCACTGAGCACAGATGCAATGGCTACAGCACATGCATCAAGCAAAGAACCAGACCAGTGCTATTCTTATAATCAATTGGAAATTTTCAAAAATTAACCTTTTTACATGTCCTTTTAGGCCAGCTTTGTACCCTAGTCTGATATTTTAAAAACTACAAACTCTAAAATGCACATTTCTTAAGGTTAATACTATATAAAAGAACTAGGTTGATATTTCCTAGTAGGTATTTAAAATAGTTTGGAATAAACTAAATATTTGTTCATAGTGTTTAAAAAAATAAAAATGACCGATTGATTTTCTTCAAATATATGTACAATCCACAGTATTACACACTTATACAATATGGCTCCGATCAGATGAAATACTTTTAAGTGTGTGCATAACTTACACGATTAATTTGCTTTAAGTTGTATGCATACTTAGTGCTAAATCAAACCCATTAGAGTATTGAAGGGAGTTCCTTTCTGCACAGAGTAATTTCCATGTCAAGATTTTTTCATTCATTGAATGATTGTTTGTAAGAACAGCAGAGGGTGAACACAGGAAAAATTCTCAAAGGCTTGTTATGCATTCAGTCTTAAGGCACACATTTCATTTGCAAGCATAATCCATAACTCCGAAACGTGTTATCAGTAAGTAGATATCAATATGGTCATGCTAAATTTTGTAGGTGGCTATATGCTAGTTTGGACTAGAAATAAGGCAATTTTAACAATGAGGGTATTAAGCAACTTACTGATGTATATGGTAGATTCTTTGTTACTTGACTTCTTTAAAGCAAGTATAGATGTGTTTCTAAAAACTAGATTTTAGCCAACTCAAAGCTACTGCATAATGGCTCCCTTCTGACCTTACAGGCCATGAAACTATTGATTTAATTATATAGGGCTAGGTCCTATAAAGTTATAGGGCCAGGTTGTAATCAGAATTTGGTCCTAAATATTACAAAAGTTCCAGTCTCTAGTCAAACAAGATACAGAGTTCTCTTTGCTCCAACTGATGTCAGTGAGCACAGATGGGATTCAGCAGCTCGTACAAGGGGGCAGTGCTGCTTACAGGTGCAGGGTTTGATTCATCACTGCCTTGCTGCAGGTTCCTTCTGCAACTCCACTGCTTTCAGTCATGCCCCACTAACAACAGTGGTGATGACTGGTTCAAGGTTTCTTCTCATAGAGTTTTGGGGCCAGCTTCTCAGCAACAGTAGGATGCTGGGACTGAAGATCATTGGACTGGATGCCAAAAGCTGAAAATCCAACAAAGCTGAAGTGTTTAAGAACTGGTTGTGAATAAATGGGAGTCAGAATGACATTAAATGCATATTAGAGTTTGTTTTCTATTTACTCTCTAGTTTGTAATACTTCTGTGTAGAATGACAGCAAATATTTCCCTATTGAGTTTGCCTGTGTCCATTTTTCCATAACACCTATTTTAATAGAGTCTGGGAAAGCCATGCTACGTTCTATGTGTCGTTTTGTTTCTTCACCAGCAACATAAGTGATGAATCCATGCTAGATATTGATAGTCCAGCAGGACTCCCGCTAGGAATGCAGTTTAGGTGCCTGCATCAATAGAACTTGGAAGGGCATTTGCAAATTTGAAGAATAAACCGATAATGTTTATAGGTACCCTTCAGGTACTTCTATATATGGCCTGAATTGTTAAACATTGTTCCCTTTAAAGTACTTAAGAGTTACACAGCCACTTCAGGATATTAGCTTCATTCTTCTGCACAAGATTAGAGCTTTATCTATCACACAGGTTTTTAAAGGTTAAATATACCCACTTGCACTAAATATATCATACACATGCAGTGGTGCAATCTCTTTAACAGAACTGTAGCCACTAATGTGAAACATAATACTGTACAAACCTACAACTGCCTGTTTCTGAAGTTGTAAGTCAATAGATAATCATTTATGTAGCTTATAAATGCAGATGAGCCTAACTTCCAATGTTCAACCTGAATCCACACGTTCTTCAAATTTGGGGTTGCTACATTTGAACTCTTTAGTTCAGGCTCTTTTCTGTTTCTAAAACTCTTGTATTATCAATCATTGTGTCATATCAATTGCTCTCATCTCAAAGCAGTTGTCACAAGATATCCAGTCACAATGTTTTGTTCGGGAGCTAGGTAAAAGCTTGCACATTGAAGGATGTCTGTAAGAAGCAGCGTCCAAAATATTTTTCACTTCAAGGAAGAAAGAAAATGTATTTAGTAACCTTGATCAATTTTGGACATGCAGATAACTAAACAATACAGTGGTGTCAGTGAGTATAGAAGTATTTTTGATGCTTGATGACAGGAATGTATCTGATATATTCTAACCACTTCAGTGATATAACTGCCTGGGCATTGAAATTTGAAGATGGAAATATTTCTGTAAATGAAGTGTTCATAATTACCCCAGGGTCAAATACTACAAGTCCTCTCTTAGTCAACTGGTGAGAAGTTGCTTGTAGAAACACCATAGGACTTAGCTGAGTATTAACAGCCAAGGTATTAATAGACGCATCAGCTGTAGAACTGCAGCATTATATGACTTACTAATTTTCATAAGATGTTATTTTAACAGCACTGCTAGATAAATGTTGACAATTCATTTGATAGGAACTAAAAGAAAACAAAACACTGGGCAAACTATGGGGCTGCTTCTACAAAATTCCTACTGCAGTTGATGAGAATTTTACATTAAGGTTTTTAAGTTTGGCTTGATATTTCTGGAGGAAAAATAATAGGCCAAACTCATATCCCATTGGTAAACACAGGCCAAATTCAACCAAGGCTTTTGCCATTAACTCCTAGGGAGAGAGGATTTGGCCTTTAGGTTTTTGCATTTGGAAACGTAACACCTTTTTTTGAATTAGAGCCTGTGGACTGAATGGAAGCAGTTCAGTATATATGACACACACTAGATTGTGCAAGTGAGATTGATAGGACATGCCATCAGAGGAAAAAGTTAATGGACAGTGAATTTCAGTTTCAGTATACGAATGTAATGGGAAATCATTACTAAGGTTTTTTTCAAGGCATTTCTCATTAAAACTTGTACCTGTCCCCTTTGAATTAAATGGGAGTTTTGCCACTGGCTTCAATAGGAAATGATCCACAATGCATATTTCTAACAAAAAGATTAACTATAAACAGCAAGAGTCTGAGCCATAGCTTAGTAGCATGGAATGGTCACACTATCTATAACTGTTTAGCTAAAAAAATTATATTGAATAAATTGGGCTTAGGTAATTTTTGGTGTGTATGTGAGTGTATGAGTGCACAGGTGGGTTGCTTATGGTGAAAAACACAAGTTGTTGAATGCATTTTTTCAGACTTTTAGGTTCCTTTTGTGAGGATTTTTAATTGTATTTATTTCTCTGTAAAGCTTAGAGTAATTTGAAAGATGTATCACACACTACGTGTAATGGAAGCTACTGTCAACATCTATTGTAAACATGAGTTTACAAGCAAACCCTTTAATACTTGGTATGTGAAAATAAAAATAGCATATCCCCTGTCTTTTATTTATGACTCCAAAAACCCTGCACAAAACCCTTCAGTCTGTGGGTGCTGGAGTGCAGCACTCTGTGTTCCAGAAGATGGAGGATTTGGTTTGAAGTATGGCTCTGCGCAAGGTTCATTGAAATTAATAAAAATCCTTCCATTGGATTTAGTGGGTGTTCACTCAGCTAGATCCTGATTGCACTGAAATTGAAGCAAAATGGACAGCTATTGACCAGTTGTACTGGACCAACTTTGACCAGTGTTAAATATTGCATTGGTGATACTACGACTCCTGGACATGTAACTTCCCTACAGTGTAGTGTAATGTTCGGGTGATTTGGGGAGCGGGGAGGTGGGCAAGGTGTGCAGCAACCCCACCTCCTAAGCTCATCGTGTATGAGCCACACTACCAAAGTGGGAGGGGAGAAATGCAAGTGCACCCTCTTCACCTCCCTTGGATCCATTTCTAATTGTAATACAAATGCAAAATGACCAAAATTAACTGAGAGCTGATGAGCACGTGTCCATGGGATAGCTGAACTTTAATAAGTGTATGAGAACCAGGTCCTCAACCTGCTGTACAGACTCAGGCTCCTGTGGACAAATTAAACAAATAACATTAGCTGTAATTGCATGAAGCCAGCAGAAAAGTATGGAGGCAGTTGTTTGTTTTCATCTCCAAAACAAGACTTCTGTAGTTTCACCTCAAAGATCTGTTATTAAGAAGCAAGAGATCAGCTATAGAATAAACACTGCATTTGCTGTGATTCAAGCTCTAATCAGATTTCTGGTACATGGCATTATCAAGGGTGCAGTTGTTACTTTAAAAATCAATAGGGGGAATGGCCTTGGCAGGGGTTGAGACTGCTGCTGCATGGTGTGCTCACCTTTCTGGAATGGGAAGTTGTTGTGCTACAGTGACATCTACTGGCTGATGGGAAGAAAATTAACTAAACTTGCAATCCTGAAAACCACATCTAACCCTGGAAGCATTGAAACTGCCTAGATGCTTCTACCTGCCAGGCTTGGAAGCCTTACTCCTGCACATATGTAGCACCATCTGGATTTTAACAGGACTGACCAGCTCAGCCCCTAGTTCACACCTCAACCCTACTGAAATACAGAAAATAGTATTTCCTCTGCCTAAATGCCTGCAGGGCCTCAAACACTAGGCACTCAGAGTTTATCTAACATGTCCCCCTGGTATAGGGTCCTATATAAAATGAAGCAGTGACTGCTTTTTTTTTAAACACCAGGGGAAGAGGCGGTGCTATGCTAGCACCTCTGGTGCTATGGGACTCCCTTCATGGATCATGGATCACTCGTCAGAAGTGGGAGAAGGTTCAAGCCTCTCTACTGCCTTCTGTCTATTTCTACCCCCATGAAAGTACCCTAAACACAAAGCTAAAATCAGAGTGCAGGTTCTAAGTATGACTCCATTGCTTTCAGTGAAATTATACCAGCATAGAACTGGAGGTCTACGGTCTGTTAAAGAGTTTGGAACCCAAATTCTCAGCCCCTGTATACTGATGTAGCTGGAGATCTGGCCCATTAAATGGACTGCAGTCCCC
>NW_017728992.1:131912446-131915099 GCF_001723915.1 Gavialis gangeticus | reverse complement strand
GCCCAATAAAAGGGGCCCGCCCCCCCCCCCCCCCCCCCCCCCGGTATTTAAGAAAGCTGAAGTGTTTAAAAAGCTGGCTGTGAATAACTAGGAGTCAACATGACATCAAATGCACAGCTAGCGTTCATATTTATTTGGTCTCCAGTTTGGTCCAGAAAGAATTCAAGATGTGTGTGGCCATAGAAATAGGATACTCACCTGGAAGAGATGCAGCATGGCATCCGATCCACACTCCTAAGTCTGCTTCTGTATACTATCCCATGGTTTTTTTCCAATGGGCGTAAGGACAAGAATCCACGTTTCTCACTCTTCCTGCTGAACCCCCAACCACTAGGCTATGCAGTTATGCTCAACTGTGCATTCTTTGTGGTCCAATTCAATACATCTGTAGCAGGCTCACCCCTGAAGTCTTCCAGACCTGACAGTTTACAGTCTTCAATCAGGTCCAGGGGAGCTCTTCTGCTTTATTTTCCTGCTGCCTCCTGATTGGTGAATGGGCTCTACCAATCAAAACAGCAGGATCTCAAGCCTGGGACTCAACCCAAGCTCTGAAAGGTGAGCCTGCTACACATCTTTCTTTTCTGAAGAGAGTCCTAGCTGCAATACAAGTGTAGACTTCCCCATACCCAGCCTATAGCCCATATGTAAGGTGCTCTTCTGGGAGGCAAGAATTGTGGGTTTGACTCGAGAGGGAAACAATTCTACTGTACTTCTTGGGCAAGTGCTATAAAGACTAGGCTAGGAGCAGGAATATCAGCCCCTCTGCTTGTGACTCTGCTTTAAAGGTCCCAGTCCATTCATCCATAGAAAGGGAACAAATGGTTATCCTCTTGAGCTCAGGCCAGTGGATTAAGCATGCAGGTTGCCTCATTTGCTTACAATGGAAGTAATGGTTTGATGGATTGGGAACTAAATTATTTGCAATATTTACTAAGCAAGGAATACATTATTCATAACCATGCGGAATGGTTTTAAGTAGCAGTTTCCTTATACAAAGTATTATATAGGTTTATTACCAACTGTCTAATTGTGATTAGATTAAAACCATAAACAAAATTAAACTAAAATTATTTTAACATTTAAATTTACTATAAAAACTGGATGATGTTTCTCTCTCTGAAGCAGGTAAAGTAAAACACCTTTTATTTCAAGAAAAATTGCTTCTAGACTTTCCTGAAGTCAGAATTGTTCTATAAAAGTATCACAGAAATATTATACAAGATTTAAAAACACAGTTTGTGTCCTAATAACTTGAATTCTATTTACAAATAGCATCATTCATGACCATAAATACGTTTGTTCTGTCATTCAGCCCATGACACGTACAACAGATAAACAGCTAGTTAATTAACATATTTACAGAGTCCATCATAAAGGTTGCTTTTTAAAATTATTAAAATCCTACTAAAAGAATTTTTAAAAGGTCAGCTTAGACAAAAGCAAAAGAATATAAACTTATCCCATGATGCTTGCAATAGACTAAAAGAAGCACCCATTATGCTAAACAACATGTAATAGATAAGAAACTTTCCTTGTGAACTGGACATGGTGGAATTGTGTGCATGTGAGGTAATCCTTTTTTATTTTTATTTTTTGCTAATTATGTAAAAAAAACCCTAAGAGGATGTTAAGTTTCCAACAGTAACTCATTTTCAGAGTCAATTCTGAAATATATTTTCTAAAATTAAATGTTTGGTAAAGTCCAAAAAAGCTTTATAACACATTATAAGAACAACAGACTCCAGACTACTGTTCTGACCCCTGTATCAAAATATATCAATCTAATATGGGTTTACAATTCCCTTTAATGCCTGTTTTAAAAAAAATTAAAAAGATAATATTTTCAGAAAAAAGATATTGTGCAGACTAATAAATCTAATAGGGTGAAAAACATATTCTACTCATGTAAACCTGGAAGAAATCAGCAAAAAAAAATTAGAACATTCAGGGATTTTCAACACTGATAAGACCAACATAGGGGAAAATAAGCCAAGTTGAAAATAAATCCTCCTACTCAAAACATTCATTAGCCATACCTTTCTGAGAGTAAATTTCAGTAAATCAGAGTAACAAAACATGCAATATTTTCTGTTAAAATAATCAGTTTGTTTTCACAATCCACACTGAATAACTTTTTTCTGGTAACCTAGTATTTCTCAATTACACCAGACAATGAGCTAACTAAGACCATGTAAAGTATCAGATTAATAAATGGTATGGCATACAGATTATAAAAGTGCAATATCATTTTACTCAAAAGTGTGACATTAAGAAATTCCAGTGGTTAAAAATAATTTATCAAAAATACATTATGCAGACAGCTTGAGTGAAGTGAGACAATCATTTATGGTGGGATGTTTCAGAAAGAAAGACATGATTCAAAATCTTGTTTAAGAAAATCATGGTTAGGTTACAAAATGTATACATCACTGCACTATAAACTTAATACTGTGTCTTCTTTTAACACTGTGGAAATCTATTTTCCCAGTTTTGAAAAGCTACTGTGAAAGTGCATGTGTGTATGTATATATGAAATACACATGCACACACACAGAGGCACTCTCTCTCTCTCTCACACACACACACACACACACACACACACACACACACACACACACACACACACCCACAGAGGGGCTCACTCTATCTGCAA
>NW_017728992.1:131875900-131912371 GCF_001723915.1 Gavialis gangeticus | reverse complement strand
CACACACACACACACACACACAGAGTTGGGCTCACTTTAGCTGCAAAATGTATCTACAATAAACATGGAATGTCAGTTGTCATGATTACCTTTATTAATTTGCCATTTAAAAAAAATCAAGAGAACTTCATATGGTTCATAATTTGATCTAATCTAGGGAGAGTGCAGATGAGGCACTGCCTTCTACATTTACGATTTGCGATGTCTCCCCTGAAAAATTAGGTTCTATTTTTTCCAATGTAGTTTCCATTTTCTGAGACCTGATAGAGGGATCCCTGATGGATACACTTAAAGCCTGGTGTACAATGGCTTCACTAGACCTCACAGGAAAATAGATCTGATCTTCAAAAACTTCTTCCATAGGGCCACCACCATCCTCAGGTGAGTCTTTCTGAAGCATGCTAATGGGCTGTAAAATGAAACTATGTCTGGACTCCAGCTCCATCAGATCATTTCCACTGAAATCTATTTCAAAATTGTCTGATTCTTTACCTTCCATCCATTTTTCAGCTTGATTATTTCTCCAGTGTGTTGCATTCAAATGACTTTTGTCAGGGATATCATTATTTAATTCAAGTTTCCTCTCTTGACTTAAAATGACTGCGCTCAAAGATAGGGCTTCAAAGTCTGTTAGCACAACAGGCTGTAACTCTTCTGCAGTCAGACCACTTGATTCCTCATCTGACTCAGCAGAGGTAATTTCCAGCAAGGTACATCGTGTAGGCGACTTGTCCAGGTAACCACTGTTTTGAGCGGTTTTATTGTCTGTTTTATTTTGCTCATCATAACTGTTCAGCAGTGCAAACATTCTATCTATATCCTTCAAGTAATTAGTCCAGTCCTCCAGACTAAGTCTATAGTTGTATTTGTATTCATATAAACTTTCATTCACACTGTACAAATCTTCCAGTCCTTGCCAGTTGACGTCCTCAGTGAAATTTGGCAGGTTAACCTTCCCATCCATCCCATAATTCTCCTCTGTTAAAAGAAATAAACAAAGTCTAATGGTGATCACCAAATAAGGAAAGCATGGAGCTTCCACATGCCTTTCCTTGCTGTTCAAGCGTGCTGAAATGCACTAGCCATTAACAATGTACAGTAGTTATTGGTTAATAATCGCCACATTTTTCACATCTTACTAACTCGCATAGAAAGGCCAAATACCAGTAGACATGTACATGACTCCTGCTGAGCTGAACATACAAATTCTGCCTTCTCTATTCCTACATAACCAGAGTCAAGTCAATGGAATTGCATGGGTGTAACAAGAACACTCTGACCAAAACAAAATGATGTGCCTGCAGTCCTGACATTACAAATACAGAGAAAAATTGTTCTAATAAACAACCAATTAGCTTTTCACAATTGTCACACATTCTTTTACACAATTATTCTCACTGCACTATGGAGGAAACAAACGGATATATGTAGGCCCAATTCTACAAGCTTCCAGTGAGCAGTGCTCCCATGAAGCCGGTAGGATCCACTGCATGACCTGGTGTTTAGGCTGTTTGCATTCTTCAGATATCTCAAGGGTTGTTTTTTTAAGCAGTGGCTGTTAGTGAAGATTTTGTGTTCTATTACTACTACTATTATGTAAATGCACACTTCTGCTTATAGAAGTTCACAGATGAAACAGCTTCATAAAAATAAATAACCCCTTAGGACTAATTTAATTATAGGACCTTAGTTTTATCTAGGAAGTTATCAATCGATAGATCAATTTACGAAAAAGAACTCAGTGTTCAAATTCAGAACCACAACTCCTTAATTTGGGGATGGGTTGGGGGGTATTGCATATTCTCTTCTTTAAATTTACAAGATAGAAAACTGATTTATCCAGTAGTATGAGGGTACAGGATAGCACTGACACCCATGAAAAGCTTGCCTGAAAGAAGCATACATATGAGTGTAATTCAGATGGATTTTATTTTAGCACATTCAGAAAAAAAAAGAAAAGAAACCTTGAGGAAATCTCTGAAAGATTCCAGATGTGATCAAAGTCCCTTGAATATTTACTCACTCTAAAATAGCTAACATTGTGAAGGTAGTTTAAAGTTTGCTTCATAACAAAGACCACTGGCTGTCAATGTTAATTCAAGAAATTTATCTCAAATACGTAATAGTACAGCTCCATTTTTAACACAGGAACTACTGATACTGAACACATTTTCCTGCTGTGTTACAATCAATGAGGGCCAGAAGTTGAAATCTGCAATGAGTGGGCAAGTTTCACTCTTTGAAGGAAATATATTGGGTGTTCTAGTAAGTTAGAAATCCTTGTACCTTACTCCCATTCTAAAATGTTTGCACTGATCCTCTTTAGGAACAGAGGAACCACATTTCAGCTTCAATCTAAGGTCTGGCAGGAGTTAGGGTTAGGGTGAGGGGATTTGCAGGTGGTTTCTCTTCTCTTTGTACTGATTGAAGGGTATACAGAGAGGTCTTTACCTGTCCCTTCCCTTATTGTGGGCAGAATTGCTATTAACTTAATTAAAGGAGTATTTTGTTAAGGAAAAACTGCAATGCTTTTCCATTAAATCCTGTGTAGAGGAATGAAGAGTTAAATAAAAACATCCAAAAGTTTTATGGCAGTGAATAGTTCAGAGTACATCACAGTAGTTACCATCTTTACTGTGGGAAAAATAAGATTTCAACAGGAAAAACAGTCAATGGTAAATTAATGTTTTTAGGAAAGTTATGACATAAATTTTAATTATTTTGTGGCCAAGTACACAGTATGTTCCTCTGTATTTTAATTCTTTTGCTTTGTTTCCCTCAGGTAATTGCAGTCTGAAGCTCTTAAGTATGCTTGATAAGTCAGGGAGTCTTATCGGTCATACTCTGGTGCTTTGCTAATTGGAACACCCCATACCAACATAACAGTGTGGCAGTAGCCACTATGCCCACCAGCACAGGGAAGTATATTCCCCTTATTTCCTATAAAATGATTCAGACAAAACTCCAGAAACTGGACTTTGTGCTGGAAGGATGAATTTCATCCCTAGAGCACAAGCAACTTAAAAAAAAAATCCACTGATACCAACTTTGTAACTCAGTCTTTTCTCTCTCCCTATATAGTTTAACCCAGGGGTGCTCACCCCCCAGCCTGTGGGCAAGATCTGGCCTGTGAAGCCATGTCATCCAGTGCACATGGCTCTTGCAGGCCTGGAAACTTTGTGGAAGAGCAGCAACAGCATTAATTGCTGCTTTCCTCCTGCCAACTTTCCACGTCGGTGGAGAGCAGGCCTGTGAGCCAGATAATGTGACCCTACATGCCAGATCATGTCGGTGAATGGCTGGATCCAGATGAATGAGGTTGGGCCAATGCATGGCCAGAGCTGGGTATGTAGGGTTAGACTGGCACGCAAGATTGCACCCACAGGCCAACCCCGTGTTGGATCTGGCCTGCTGATTGGGCCTCCATCACTCATCCAGCCCACAGAACTAGAAGGGTGGGCACCACTGGCTTAATCAAATGACCCCCAAACAGCTGGGACCAACAGAACAGCTAGGACCAACTGCTGACCCTGACATTTCTCAGGGACCACCATGAACCTTTCACATAGGAAAGGAGGTTTCCTCAAAACATCCCCTTCATTTATGCCCATCCCTTCAAGCAACCTCACACCTGATCCTGTGGTTCTACCTTTCCCATGCCTCCTCCCAACCTGGGAGAGGAACTCTCCCTTACACCTATCATTTGGGTGTGTCTCCATCTCTTTTCCTGGTCCCTCCTGCCCTCACCTGTTATAATTACGTTCTATTGTGTAGGGGACATCATGTATGGCTTGCTGGATTACATGGGATGGGAGAGACCACCAGTGCTGCCTGTAGCTGGCGGTTTTCCCACCCAGTGGACAGGTCTTTGAATGCAAGTCCTGGTGCAATCCATACATCAGCTTTTTGGATACTTCTTACAGCTTCACAGACCACACGGTCAACCTTAAACTCTGTATACCCAGCTACAGAGCCTACACCAACACTACCTCTGTTTGTTGTGGTTTGGATTCACTTAGTTTTTGCTAATTTATTACATGGCAAACTTATAACAATACCGGCCTGTCAGTTACATATGTCCTTCTTGGAATTTTGTGAAAAAGGATAAGAAAAACCCAATGGTAAGACACTCACCAACATCATGTATGTCTAAAAATGTCACCCAGAGAGGTCTGTTTTCCCAGTAACATTCTAATGATGTGTTTTTGGGCATTTTTTTAAAAATATTTTTTTAGGGGGGAGGGGCCTAGAGAGGATAATAGAAGGGAGATACCATTAATGAATATTACTCATATAACTCTCCCATGTATCAAAAGAAGTACAGATGATACAATATTTACATTTTTTCTATGCAATTCAAGCAGCATATCTGTAATTTTATCAGTGATTTAACCTCCAAACCATGTTCTGTTCTGAGCACTATATAGAGAAATAAACTGATATAATAATATTCCACATTCCCAACAAATTCTCATTTCAGGGCCCTGATGGATTTGGAATGTATCGTTTTAAAGTGATCCAGGAAGGATTTGTTTTGTTTTTTAATATAAGTGCAAAGAAGCTTCCACACAAGTTTAAACAATAAGTAAACAATGCTAGTTTCGCAGAACTGATTATCAAGTGATTGGTTGAATGAGTTATTTTACAACCCAACTCAATTTCATAACTGAACAAGCTTGGTTTCATGAGAGGAAATTAAAGTGAATAGGGAAAAGAAAGAAAAATGTTTCCCTTGGAATAAAAAAAACCTTACATAAGCATGAGGAAGGAAAGCACCCATGATTTGTAAAACATAGAGGTGTTTCTTTCTCAGAATTTCTCACAATTATCAGATCCATACTGGACCCAATGTAGAAAACTGGCTGCCAAAGCTTCACAAACAAGCGCACACAACTTTGGATGCTTTACTCGCACATTACTTGAGCTTCTCTCTGCATTTAGCATTATACCATGAAAGTCCCATGACAATCTGTAGCTCAGTTTTCTCAAAGTTTTCCTAAGGATCTGGAACCCTTTTCCCCTTAAGAATAAAGAAAAATGTACATCAGAGTTCCTTAGGCAGCACTGATAGTCTCAGCCTGTAGGCATAGCTTATGCTAATTGAGAAGCTACTTATCAAGTGAAGTTATGCCCTTCCTTTGGGCACATGATATGAAGATCCCCTAAGGGTGCTTCTTGAGCACATCCACAGCTAGAAATTGACCTGTATTCTTCATTCTTTCCACAAGTGTTAAACAAACTTCATTGACACAGAAGCTGTCACAGGTTGAACTGGCTGAAAATAAGCACATTTAGTTCTGTACTGAATTATAAACTAAAGAATTTTTAAAACACCAACACATCCAAGCTGGACTATTAAACAGGACTTTATAAGTCTAAGGACTATCTTAAGTGACTTAGCAGCATGGAGCTATCTCTTTTTTAATCTGGTTAATTCCTGTGAAGATTTGGTAAATATATGATCAGTTCCTCTTGGATGTTTCTTTCAAAGTTTACTAAGACATAGTTACAGTTTCTTTGACAAATGTCACTTTCTCATAGGGAGAAGTGTGAACCAAAACTTTGAACTCAAACACACTTGAACTTTGGGGAACTTCAGGTCCCACAAGTAGTTGGGAAATCTCAGTTCTACTTCACTGAATAGCATTGTTTTAGTTATACTATACCATTATATTTAACAATAAAATAATATTGAAATGTCTCACTATCAGTGATTAAAATTATTTTTTCATTAAACTCTGTGATGAGATATATTTTAATGATGTTTGTCCCATATAATGTCATACAATCCTACAATAAAAAATGCCATTTCTGTTAGATGTTGTTAAGAGCAGTAACAAGAAATGCTTGTAAGAAAATCAACAAATAAAACACTTAAAAGGCTAATTTAAAGCTTACCAAAACCAAGAATCTTATTTTACTTTCCTAGCAAATAACTAGCTCCTATTGGATTTTAATCAGAAATGCAAATAATTATGAAATAACTAAAGGTTTCACAGGACAGTTCATTGCCACAGGAGGTAGTGGAAGCAGATAGTATAGCCAAGTCTAAAAAAGGGACTAGATAAATTCATGGATGATAGATCTATTAATGGCTATTGGACAGAATAGTTGGAGATATTTCCTCTGGCTTCTCTGAAACAACAATGAACAATGGTAGGTGCCAGAGAGAGTACTGAATATGGGATAGATCATTCTAGAGTTATGCAGTTTAGTGCTCTCCCTCTATAGCATCCATTTATGCCAATGTGAGAGACAGAATACTGGGCTAGCCAGACCAGTGGTCTGACCCAAGATGGCACTTCTTATGTTCTTTTCTCTTTCCATCGTGGAACTACAACTTTGGAAAAAATGTAAAATTGGCTTTGTAGGAGATTTACAAAGCAATACAATATATTTTAATTATTACCCAACTACTATGTTTGATACAGGAGATAACAATAAGGCCCTCTCTTGTTCCCCCTGTAAAATAGACCATTAATACATCTGTGTCCTGTAGGAGCCTGATTTTCTCCCCCACCCTGAATTCGATATAAATCAGGGCTATATAGCTTATTTTAGGTGATATATTTCAGGTGACCAGCCAGATCTGGACCGTGGGGCTTCTCACAGGTTAGATGATCCAACTTTGCTGGGACGGCAAGAGGCAGAAGCATTAAGCCCTGCATGCTGATAGTGCTGCTACTGCTAGCTCTACTGCTGAAAGGCATCTTGACCCAGAAATCTGACAGCAGGGCAACCAGCACCCATGAGGTTAATGTCACCACTGAAAGGTATCCCCAGTGGGGAATCTCAACATACATCTGTAATGGGGCATTAATGTATATGGGGCATAAATGCATCTGTAATGGGGCAGTAGTGGCATTAACCCCTTGGGTGCTGGCCCCACTGACATGGCAGTTCTGGCAGCTGTGGCGGTTTATGCTGTTGCTGCTTGTCCCCCACTGCAAAATTTTTGGCCCTGTGAGCCATGATTTAACTTCTTGTGGGCTGCATGCAGCCCATGAACTACTAATTGGGCAGTCTTGGTGTATATCAAAAGTAACATCAAGAAAAGTAAATGGAGCTACAAAGGCATAAAATTAATGTAAAGTGGGAGAAGAACTGAGTATACCAGACCATTCACTACAGGTAAGCCTCCAGGAGTATACAGTACTATAAATGGCAAATAGACTGCTGCTATACCACCACCTTTCTTAGTGCCTTTGTCCCTTAGGAAAACTGTTTTTTCCTGACCCTGTTTTCCCTATGGATGTAGGTACTGTAAACATAACCCCACCCCCAGTTCAAGTACTGGAGACCTTCTGGAATGGCAACTAAAGTCAGGGGAAAGATTCCAACTGACCTCAGCGAATGTTTGATTGGTCGCTTAGAGTACATACAACCCAAATAGCATATTTAATGACACTGGTTTCACATGTAAAAAGTAGTCTTCCTAAACAAAAAAGTGTACTCTTTTACTGCATATTTTATTGTATTGTGCCACTATAAGGTAAGCATTTAAGAAACACAGACATGGAATCATTTAAATGAGCTTCATGAAGTCTTGTTGTGACAATGAGCGAAGTTAAATGCAGAATGGCAGCACTAAAAACCAATGGCCAAGTTCAGTGTAGACTATTATTAGAAAATGCATGCACCAAAAGCTCTATGCTGTGTGCAACATGGCAGGATACAGACATTAGTTGAAATGGACTGGATCATGCAATTATTTGGAAAGAAGCTGCCGAGGAGAATAAAAAAGTATGGATACCTGTGTGGATCATAGCTTCCTCCATCTTTATTTCCTGATATAGGAAAATACAAGAGTAACTTTTGTTAGTGTTTAGAACTTGTAAAACCACTCACAATGTAGTTTTCCATGCACAGGATCTAATTCCTAAAAAGAAATGTACCGTGTTAAATACGGACAGAGCTGCAGTCCAACAAAGGGTTCCTGAAAGCTTTGGATATAGAACTGAAAAATGGGTGATTTTCAAAAAAACAAAACCCCCAATTAGAAATTATAAATGAAGACAATTTTTCACAGAAAAAAAAGAAAAAATAAAGAAGTGATTGTGTAAAACATGAAGAAGGGACTATTCCTGCAAAAAGCGTAAGTTTTTAGTCAACCAAATTTAATTCTAAATTATCAATATATAAAGATAGCTCATTATTTTATTCAGAAATACTTGTAAAGGTCAGTTTAGATCTTACTCTCCTTAAAAAGTGAGGGGATGTACTGATTAGAGTTCTGCAACATAAGTTTTTAGTTGCAATGGAGAAGTTGTAGTTGAGCACACAGACAGACAGGAACAAGAACATAAAATAGCTTTAACACTTCATATGCTCTCTGCCCAGCAGAGATACTATAAGAAAGCAAAATACTAAACATAATAAATCCTGTAAGAGAGACTGGATTAATGTCTACAAAATGGCCCCGAATATTAATAAGCACGGTCTGCCTGAACATCTACTATTGTTTAGAGTAATGCCAGGATAATCTTTCTTCTCAATACTTTGTATTGCCTATCCATAGTAACCTTTACAAACTTACAATCAAGCCTTAAAGATTTTTTATAGCCAAGAAACTATTCTGGATAGTGTGTTCTCATACATCTGTACGCAATATTAGTAGATGTGCAAGGATTTCATGAAGAACGACTTAATGGATCCATTTATTAATTAAGGAAACAAAAATAGCTCTAAAATATAACTAATCTGTTCTTTCTTTCTTCTTTTTTACCTGATTCAAGTCCTTTAGGTCGTGGATTGCATTGCTTGTAACCTTGACAACTTCTCAGTTCCATTAGCTGTAAATGTAACTGGTTCAAAATGCCTCTTTCCACAGTATGTACTGTATTTGTCAGCTGGGCAGAGGAAGCAGAACAATGGAAAAAGAAAGTATTTGTTAACTGGAGTGCAAAGATACAGAAGGGTAGTGCTGAACAGTTGGTAACATGGAAACAGATTTACTTGGTAAGGATCGGTGTTCATATCAAAATATTCCAAGAATCCAGTTGCAAACTCACAGAAGAGAAAATTGTTGGTTTCATTAACTGTTCGCAAACACCAGTAAGTATTGTTGTTTGAGCTTGTGCAAGCACAGAAGGAGCCCACTGTAATAAGGGAAAAAAACCCATTAATTTTAGAAGAATAAGACGACAAAGACATATCTCTTCAGTTGGTGAATCTTGGGCTGATTTGATGCACTATGTACTTGATTCTCTTGAAAATTCTTTAACTTTAAAAAAGTTAAATGATATTAAAAAATAGAGAACCAAAAAAAAATAATCCATACCTATGAACACACATACATTTTAAAAAGCACAGATTGGAAATAAACAGAAGGTAAAAATCCTATAATGAATAGTAAAAATCCTTTAAATTAAACTCCCTAAGGTAAAATCCTACGATTAATTCTGCTTTGACTTCAAAAGACAGAAACTGATTTCACTGGGAGTTGGGAAGGGAGAGGTAATGGGGAAACTTATATAAGGCTTATAAAATACCATAAAAAATCTGGACTCCCCAAGTAAACCCTCCACTTTCTACCAGCTATTCTCATTCCCACCCCCGCCCCCGTGTCTCATCCTTTGACTACAGACACTTTCATCCCCCACCACCCTGTCTCTCACATACTGACCACCTCAATTTACATTTTAACTGACTGGCTTTCTTGCATATGTACTGGCCTCTGGCCACTTTACCACTCCATCCAGGAAGAGCACAGACCATCTGCAGATGCTTCCTCAGCCTGATGAAGGGTGTTTGTGCTGAAAAGCTTGCTAAGAAGAATTTTTCCAACTATTTGAGTTGGTCTAATAAAAGATATTGGATTTACCCAAAGAACCTGGTCTGCCTGTGTCCTTAAACCAACATGGCTACAACCTACATCAATACAAAATCGTTACCTCAGTTTTTCACAGAAGTGAGATATCAGAATTTAACCAGTGCTATTATAAGGAATTATGAGCAATTAATGGGCATAAGGTCTTGTAAAAAATGGAACATATATATTTTTTCTTATTACAATTACAAAACCACATATTTAGAAGTCCCCCCATATATTTAGATAGCTTAATCTACAAGAGGTGACAGAAAACTAAATAGCTGATGGACAGGTCTTTTTTATTTTTCTATAGTGGTTAGCACAGTCGGACCCTGAACTTGACTGAGGCTTTGTAGTGATACAGCATAATAAAGATATAATAGAAGCAAGAATTACAAATGCAGCTCTTCATAAAGGTATTTGAACAACCTTTCTGCATTTTGTAGCAGCAACATAAGTACTTATTTTTCAAATAATGCCCTTAGTGTCTGTGATAGTTAGAAATTATATCTCCCCACATGGGAGGATGACCCTCATTAATGTCTACATGTGAAGATAATAAGAAAGGTTCTCACGGTTCCAGAATGGTGCTGTCTGCCAGTGGTTATTATCATGGGTAAAACATGTGAGTCCAGGAAGGCTGCATTCATCTCCTTTCTTCTGGCGCTTCTTCCCTTTTCTTTCTTTCTTTCTTCTGCGGTTTTCCTTGAATAACTGAATTTTACTGTCCACCTCTTGTGCTGCTTCTCTGTTGAAAAGGAAAGCAATTTGTAGTTTACAAAGAATAATTTCTATTTGTTTAAAGAGAGATTTAACAATTATGATTTTTACCTGAGGTTTTAAAAGGCTGGATCATGGAAACTATTTACATGAGAGGGAAGATAATTAACACCTCTCTCAAAATTTACTAGAGGGAGTTATGGCCCAATGGTGTCATCTGTAAGTTTGATAAGTGCTGTATTAGGTATTGTATCTAAGGGTAATGGGACCCTATGAGGCATCAATTAGTTTGTCTGTCCTTCAAATGATTAATTCTATTGGAATTTTGCTGTTATTTTTAATTTCAGGATCACTTTCCAGAATTTCTGAGGGTTCAGCTCCCAAGCTTTCAGTACTGCTATATTTCAGTATACTTGCTGCCCGGGAGCTGGTGTTTATGACTGATTTATTTCTGACATTCCCCAATTACTGAAAAGCTAGATAATATTAGAGTGGAAAAACATTACACCTACTTGAATGGATGAAGGTGACTCTTCAGTTTCTCCTGAGCCTTCACCCCTTTCTCTTTGTTGTAATAGCTATGTGCAACATTATGAAAAAAGGTTACATTTTATGAAGTCATGAAAAACAGAATTTATTTTTTGTATTCAAAGCTAAATTGAAGTATGCCATCTGTTTAATTAAATGTTGAGCTGCAAATGATCTTTTATGTTGTTTTACTGAAATGGTAGGAGTACTAGTGTTTGCACAATGACACACAGTACTTTCTCTTTCACAGTACCACCCCCCCCCCCAAATATGAATATAGGGAAAACAGATTTTTCCAGATTCATGGCTAGAGCTGAGTGTTTTCATTAACACACCATGCTACAGGGTGGCCGACAGCTTCTCTGTCTGTCTGGAAACAGGAGGGGGTGCAGTTTAGTGTTAACCCTTTCACAGTCTCTCTCAACTTGTGGTGGGTACCACCTCACTACTACACATCCCCCATACCCTTGCCAAACCTTGCTAAAACCTGCCAAAAACGGGTGCCAATTTCAGAGTTGCTATGAACGTGTTAACACTGAGTGCCCCCTCCTGGGTCATGGCAGAGATAGAGAAGTTGGCAATAATCTAATCTTGTAGCACAGCATATGCTTCTATGCCTCCATGCAGTGAAGTTCATGAAAAGAAAATCAGCTTCCTCACTTAAGACCAGCAACCCAAATTTGGAGGGCTTATTTTTAGGGAAAAAAGGTATATGCCATATGCAAGTAAGTATAGTATTAGTATATACTGTACTGCTAGAAATGGGTTCAAATATGTAACCATAGACACCCAATGTTAAATACAGCTCTGGGTCTTAATTTCATTCATACTGGTTTCTTCATATATAATGAAATTAAATAAAAACCCAGATCCAACAGTTTTGACAATTTTTCGATCAGAATATAAACTTTGCTCTTTGGACTGTTTTGGACACTAAGCTTATAGTGGCTAATAAAGAACACTTATACCAAAGTTAAATCTTTTCCACTGTAAAAAAGTAATGAGTCTGCTAAATTAATAACACAAGCAGTGCTGCAGGTGATTTTTTTTTACCTCTGTTTACTACAATCACATTCATCAGGTTTCCTTCTTTTCAGGTGTCCTCGCACTTCTCTTAAATTTTTAATTTTATCTTGGAGAGCTTCAATCTGCAAAGTATATTTATAATCAGAGTTACACAATGATGACATAAATGTTCAGAATCTTCATTCAGAATAGATTTGGAAATAGCTCAAACCTCCTTGTCAATGTAGGCCTTGTGGTCCTTCCAGGCTCTGGCTGATTGGTATAATTCCCTCTCACAGTGGATAGTGTCATTTGGAAGAATAAAACACCTATGAATATAAGTATTAGCAGTCATTCAACAAACTATGAATACAAAGATCAATACCTTTCCTTTTGAACATCCACCTCTTCATTCTTCTTTCAGTCTCTTTTCCGGCCCTCCCACTCTGCCCTCCCTCAAGGTTTTCCAGTGGTACTCTGTCCTCTACCAAGTAATAAAACAAACTCAACAATGAC
This sequence comes from Gavialis gangeticus, assembly GCF_001723915.1. Lineage (NCBI taxonomy): Eukaryota > Metazoa > Chordata > Crocodylia > Gavialidae > Gavialis > Gavialis gangeticus. The sequence continues at coordinate 131,899,791 of NW_017728992.1, read as the reverse complement.
ACCCCGAGGCTCGTGTTGGTTTAATAGTCCAAATAACTGCTTCCATCTGTTTTCACTCCAGCACAAAGAAAACTTGTTCAAGGCAAGAGCTCTATGCCTGCTGTGCTGAAATTTAACAATATTACCATGTCAGACATACTCAGTTCAGTCAAAAAAGAAACCAAAACATAACCCCCCTCAGATATCTAAATACTCTGTTAGACAGATTTGCCATGGCCTATTTAGATACCAGCTGCAGGGAAGAAGATTCCTTTTTTATCTTGCCACAGTACCATGAGTCCAATTCCAAGTGTACAAAATAGGTAAGAATGAGACATGCCTGCCAATTACATGACAATTTATCATGTTACTGAAAAAGAGTTCAAGTAAGTGGTAAAAATATAAATAGTTGGCTAATAAAGTGCCTAATTGATGTACAGCTGTTCAGGAAAATGTCTCTAAGCAAAGAAAAACAGCAAGCTGAGGGATAGAAAGAGAGAAAAATCTGCAGGCTATTATCTTCTCACAGTCTGTTTTATTAATTGTTTCAGAAGGCACCATAAAGACCTTAAAGCCTCAGAGAGGCACAAGTTTTTGCAGGTAACAGCCTACTTTGTCAGATGCTGATTGTCACGCAGAGCTTCCTTAACTATGCATTACTGAGAATTTATGGGCACACCATCACCTGTCCTGCTCTGATCTGATACTACTATCTTCTCTTTTTTTAATTCTTGCTTGAGTCACAGAGATACAGAGCAGAGACAGAAGAGATTACTGCTCCATCCCTGACCATTATAGGTTAGCTCTCTATAGTAGAGCTGGTTTGGAATTTTCTACAGAGACATTTTGTTTGTTGGAAAACACTGACCTGTTCAAACTGAAACAGTTTGTGAGAAAAGGTCAGTTTTAATAATCTCCCAATTCAAAGTTAATAAAAAGTTTGGGGACTATGCAAATTATCTGGCATTTTCCAAAGAAAAAATAATTGCTAGCTTGAAATGAACTTTTTATTATGAAATATAGTAAAAAGGTTAAAATGCAAACATTGGGTTCAGAATGCTTTATTAAGCCTATCAAAAATATTTTCAGATGCAATGGTTGCAAAAAAAATTCAAGGTTTTGCTTTTTTGTAGTCTGATTCAGAAAGGGCATTAAACTTTGACATCTCAAAAACTCTCCTAGGCTGGGAAAACTATTCCAGCTCAGTTTTGTTCAAGTGTACATTCAACTGGGCCTTCTATAAAAAGCAAGTGAAAGCAATTGTAAATAGGTTTAATCTGATTTACATAAAAGGTAGTGTACTTTTGAACATTATAGACTAACTGGGGATGCATAGTATAAGCTTTTGTAAGCTTATATATCAGAAACAGTAAGCCCATTGCTTATGAAAGCTTATGCTATATGCCTTTGATTTAGTTAATCTATAGCAGGGGTGGGCAAAACGGTGGATCCAGCTAGTGGCCAGCCCCCATTTCCCAGGTGCCCCTGCGTGTGTTGCTATGGTTGGTTTCCATGGAGACCCCAGCAGCAGGGTCATGACAGTGCAAGGCTAGGGTTTCCATGGAGACTGGCCCCGCAGCACTGGCCGGGAACGCGGCTGGGCAGGGAACTCCTCCAGGATCCAGGCTAGGATCTTGCAGCGGTGACAATGTAGTTTCAGGGCATGTAGGTAGTGGATCACAGTTCTGCCCTGGCCACGAACCATGTTATCACTACTACAAGATCCCAGCCCTGGAGCAATTCCCTGCCCAGCTGTACTGTCAAGACACTGGCCCCACACTGTCACGGCCCCGCTGCTGCTGGGGTCTCCATGGAAACTGGCTGCAACAACATGGGCAGGGCTTCCAGGAAATGGAGTCTGCCATGGACCCAACCTGGCCCAAGGGCTGGACTTTCCCTGCCCCTAAAGACTTACTTTAATAGGTAAATAATTTGACCTGGTAAAAGGAAACAAAAAACATAAATCATTCTTTCATGATATTCTTGTATTCTGGTACGCTGAAACTATAAAATATTTAAAAACACAATAAAAAGTATAAGAATTCAAAAATAGATAAAGCATTTATACTTGTGTGTCACTCTGACAGAATTAGGTTGGCTAACTATATTGATGCCATCAGCTAGCATTTCTTCACCACCAGCTCCAGCACCATCAGTGTTTTCCAAATCCTCCTTATTTTCAGCATTATGACGCTTAGTAATACTTCTGGATTTCAGCACTTGTAATTCTTCTTCTTCCAGGTTTATGTCATATATTTCACCTTCAAATTCCACAGACAAAGATCGAGTTTGCCGAGTGTGAACAAATCTTGGTTTGTACTCTGCAATGGGAGAGGAAAACATGCATGCTTATATACTTCTGAATTATTAATAGTAGTAGTAGTAGTAGTAGTACTTTGAGATGTGACTTTTTAAACCTTTATTACAAAAATATTAAAAACAAAAAGGTAGAAGTGCAAAATCTGTGTGTGGTCCCCCAGCAACAAAAACGCCCTGTCAGCAACAAAAACACTGTATCACCAGAGAATTAAACTCCCTCTTTACCATGCCCTTCCAAGGCCATGTCCACATGAGCGTGGACTTCTGTTTCCCTGGGGACAAGAAGCAGTGGCACACCTTCATAGTTTCATAGTTTCTAGGGTCGGAAGGGACCTGAGCAGATCATCTAGTGTGACCCCCTGCCATGGCAGGAAGAGCACTGGGGTCAAACGACCCCAGTAAGGTGGTCATCCAACCTCCTCTTAAAAACCCCCAGGGTGGGAGCCTGCACCACCTCACTTGGAAGCTGGTTCCAGACTCTAGCCGCCCTGACCGTGAAGTAGCGCCTCCTGATGTCCAACTTAAACCTTCCCTCCGCCAGCTTGTGACCATTGTTCCTGGTCACTCCTTGCGGCGCTCAGGGGAACAGGGACTCCCCCAGCGCCTGCTGATCCCCCCTAACCAGTTTATAACAGGCCACAAGATCCCCCCTCAGCCTTCTCTTTTGAAGGCTGAACAGGTTCAGGTCCCGCAACCTTTCCTCATAGGACCTACCCTGCTGTCCCTTGATCATACGAGTGGCCCTCCTCTGGACCCTCTCGATGCTGTCCACATCCCTCTTAAAGTGCGGCGCCCAGAACTGGACGCAGTACTCCAGCTGCGGCCTGACCAGTGCCGCATAGAGGGGGAGGATCACCTCCTTGGACCTGCTCGAGATGCATCTGTGGATGCACGACAAGGTGCAGTTGGCCTTCCTAGCCGCCTCCCCACATTGCCGACTCATGTTCATCTTGGAGTCAATAATGACTCCCAGATCCTTTTCCACCTCCGTGCTGACAAGAGGGGAGTTCCCCAGCCTGTATGTGTGGTGCCGATTGTTCCTCCCCAGGTGCAACACCTTACACTTGTCCGTGTTAAACCCCATCCTGTTCTCCTCCGCCCATCCTTGTAACCTATCTAGGTCTAACTGTAGCCTGTTGCTCCCCTCAGTTGTGCCAACTTCCCTTGTTCCACTGCTACTTGTCTGGGGGAACATTTGTGTCATGCACAGCCTGGTACATGGCAGGTTACCCCGGGTGGGGTATGGGCAGCTGGGGCCACCACTGGGCTGACCCCAGCAGCCCTACCGGGGGTCCTGGGGACCCCCTGGGGCAGCAGCAGCAGTGATCCTGCTGCTTGGAGCCTGGCTGGCAGCTGCAGTGTGGCTTTGGCAAGTCAGGCTCTGGTTTTGGGTGGAGCATACTGCCCCTGCATGCTCTGCTTTGGTTTTTTTTCCATGGGTTTTTTGACCCCAAGATCTCCCAGGGTCAGTGTTCCCCCCCACCCAAAAACAAAACAAAACAAAACAAAAAACCCCCAAAAACTTGCAGCACTGAGAACAGCTGAATGTTGGGTATGTAACCACAGACATGTCTCTAGTGCCACATACTTCATCTGAATGTGGTCCAGAAGTCCATGTGGAGCTTCTGAAGCCCCTTGGGTAGGGTCATTAGTAGGTCCAGGATAGCACACCTGTGCCAGGTTGCTGATGAGCAGGACCTGGCCACTGTAGGAGAGGCTGGGCAGGCACCTGTGCCACTCCTGTAGTCATGCCTCAACCCCCTCACTGAGGCCTTCCCAGTTCTTGGGTACATACTAATTTCATAGACAGGATAAAGAGAATGAACTTTTGATTTGATGCACAGACATGGGATACCTCAGTTCACTTTTCTGACCTGAAAAGATTTTTTTTTTAATAATCTTCAGCAAGTCAGAGTTGAAACTGGGGCCTTACAATTTTGTTTACCCAACTTTTGACACCTAAGGCTGGTTTTCAGACATATTCAGCACTTGTATATCCACATGAAATCATGTTATTGACGCAATTTCCACATGGCACTTGCCTCATACATGGTTTCTTGTGCACTGGTAAACGAATGCTTGCTTAAGAATATAGTGGCACCTTTTTTCCATTCAAAGTTAAAAGGGCAAGATTTGACCCCCAAACTAGTAACACCTTGTCCCTGCACATGCATATAATGTATCTCCTATAACTTGTACTTGCAGGCCTAGAAAAGATTCTCCCATTTTCAAGGGAATCCAGCACTCATTTCTATGCCTCAGGAAGGGCCTGAGTTTCTAGACTTAGAAATGTTACAATTTAAAATACCATAAATCCTATTTTACAGATCCTACAAGTAAATAAGTCACTTTGCTTTAAAGGTAGAGAGATAATAAAAAAAGCCAAATAAAATGTGACATACTCTCTAAATATATTTGTTTGGTTTTTTATCAATAAATGTAAGAAGAGAATGGTATACATATTTTATTTGGACTCAACTTGGATGACCTGCATAACTCAAGCATTTTACCAGTCATAATCAAATATAGGTATCCCAACCTCTTGGTGATAACACTTTCAAACTATACCACGCCATCTTTTAGTCTACATAATATATAAACATCTGACAATACAGTAAATCACACAGTAATAAGACTGTAGACCTATCAGAAGGGGAAAGTTTATTTCCTGTAAACAAGAGGTACCAAACTCATCAGGTCTTGCAAGATGGATGAGTAGTGTGGGTCTGGTCTGTGGGATAGATTGTGCCTAGATACTGGCCCTTCATGCTGCCTGCAGCATGCGCCCTGGATCAGCCCTCCCTGACATATGTGGCATGCATCAGACTGGTCCTCACGTGCAGCATGCAGGGATGGGGCCAGGGCCAGAGTTAGCATATGCTGCATGTGGTTCACAGGCTGGTTCATGGCATGCCACATATGGGTCCATAGGGCAGCACTGGATGCCAGGTGATAGGGCTCCATGGGCTGTGTCATTGACTCCCCTCATGTAAATTGAAACCATGTCACCAGGTAGGTAATAATGTATTTGAAATGGAAGAAACAAACATCTTTTGGAACAGAACTAAAATGGTATTGGAATCATTGTTACGTATGTTAAATATTCAGTGCCATCACGTTAAGGGAGTGAGGGGGAAGTGGAAATAGATTATAACATTTCATATTTGTGTCTGATAGATAAGACTTCATGTGAAATCCTGGAACTCTTAATATTATGTTTTCAGCTATATTTTTAGTGTAATGTAGGAAAAAAAATTATCTTGGGAGTTGTGAGAAGGTATATCCATTGACAGAAAATGCACATCACAAACTTTCCATTCACTTTTTAGAGACTCCACATTGAACCTTCTGCACAAGAATCTTCTGGAAGTGCAAACAGTGACCCTCATTTAAAATTTCTTTCAAACCACATTTTCCTCCTGAACTAGTTCAATGGATGCCTGCTGACATATTAAAAAAACAATCCCAATGACTCAGTGAAGATCTATACCTTTCAGAAGAGAAAGCCAGCTTCTAAGCATTTCTCTGATTTACAATCCTGTGTTCTGTAATGAAGGAGTGGTTAAAGATTTGCAGGGTCAAATAGATTCTGCAAGGCCAAAATCTGATACTGCATTATTTATTAATCAAGTGACTGAAATACAGTTTGGAACATATTCCAATGTTATCTGAGAGCAGTCTGAAAAAAAAAAAGTCTGAATTTTTCCTTTGCCTATGAACTGTGTCTGACTACCATAATGCCCCTCTGATTGTTCTTTGCTTGGATGGAATTCAAAAGAGTTTTGTAAGACAAACTCATGTCTGGAGGTGGGATGAAGAAGCACGACTTTCTGTGGTGCCATCTTTTGCCCTGCTCTACAATTTCCAGCTGCCAGATTTTGGGAAAAGTATGTGAGAAAACATAGTATGTGGGCAGGAGAGCACAGTATGGGGGCAGCTCAGAGCTGAAGCTACACCATGGCTGTCACAGCAGAAGTGGAAATAGGGGTGGTTGAGTGGGGCACTAGCCCCAAGTGCCGATTTAGAGGGGATCCCTGTGGAGTGCATACCACAGCAGGAGCAGCCATGGTCTTTGAAGCTCCAGGGACAGTAGGACTGATATCGCTCTCTCCCCTCCAGGCTCTCTGCTGATGGCACAAAACTCATTAGTTATCCTTACAACCAACAATATTGCAACTTTTAATGGAACCATGGTGGCATGATGGCTGTTGAGAATTTTGTTCCATGGCTTGTAGATCCAGAAAGTCTTCTAGGCTGGGAAAATGGCAGAGCTGTCTAAATCTGAGCTTGACAAAGTCCAACAAGGGGATGACGGTTGAAGACAATCTCCACAAATTGAAACTTGGAGAGTTTCTTCTCCTACCTGACCCCTATCCAGATGTTTTCCTCTGGGGAGGCTATAAAGGCAGCCCCCACAATCTGAACTACGAACGGAACAGAAAGGAGAACAATGGGAAGTTTGTGATCTGATTTGCCTTATCTGGATTATAAATGGAATCTTGTCCATCTTAATTTATTACAGAAAACTGTGAGATGAAGTGAAACACAAGGCAAAGTAGACCTACCTCAGAAGATTTCTAGGGAAATCACACTGTGGCCAGCTGCAACTTTATTGCAACCATAAGGGTAGAAATTTTAATCCCGATTCTAAAAGTACAGAGCTTTAATGATTATAACATAGGAGAATGTCCACCAGCTGAGAGTGTTATACAGAGTGGGTGTATTCACCCGTGCACTAACGTGCCTTAGATATCGCGCATTTAGTACTTTCTTTAGGAAGTACTAAACTAACTAAATGTGCAGTACCTGGAGTTACTGCAAAGTACAGCCAGTGCATGTTTATTTAGGGACACTTACTGGGTATTAGCCTAATAACACTGAGCAGTACACTATTAGTATGGTTTTTGTTGTGACACACTACTGCACAGTGCAATTAGGCTAATGCGCAATAAGCATCTCATATAGACAGGCCCAGTGATTGTAATGATATCTAGCAAAGGTCACTTGAATATATATACCAGAAGGAAGTTAATTAATTTTTAACCTTAGTATGTGCAAGATTCTATTTTAAGGCAGCAGTTAAATTAAACAGTTAGAGAACTAAAAAGTTATGCCTAAATTATGGCAGAACGTACAAACTGAACTATTCCCTCTTATCCATATGCAGAATGGTACAGGTTTTAAATTACATCTTCAGCCACTATGTCTGAATACAGTATTTTTTCTACAACTTCATATACACCTGTGCAGTCTCTTGCAACTGGTTGTTAATTCTTGTTATCTAATTTCACTGTTGCGATGGCCCATGACAATGAATTCTAGAAACTAAAGTCCAGTTACATACTATAAGAAGCCTATTCTTGATTGAAGCCACCAAAACACAACTGTGTTTTGGGCATTCATAGAAAAGAAAAATGTTTTAAAAAGGATTTAATATTTGTAGATATGAACACCAAATACTGGCAGTTTCTGCATGCTTGGTGCACATGTAGAGGCACTGAAGAAACTAGCACTTTGTTTTGTTATTTCATAGATTTCATAGACATTAGGGATGGAAGGGACCTTGAAAGATCATCAAGTGCAGCCCCCTGTCCCAGGGGCAGATTTATCTTGCTAGGATCCTTTGACCCTAGCTGACTGTTTCCAATGTTTCTTAAAAGAGTCCAGAGCAGCTGCCTGCACCACCTCTGTAGGGAGTCTATCCTAGGCCTTGGGGGCTTGGACAGTAAAGAAGTTTTTCCTTACGTCCAGCCTAAAATGGTCTTGGAGGAGTTTGTGACCACTGGACCTTGTCATCCCTTGAGGCACTCTCGTGAACAGGCGTTCCCCCAGATTGTGATGCACACCCCTTATATACTTATAGGCTGCCACCCCTGAGCCTGCGCTTTTCCAGGCTGAAGAGTCCCATGGCTCTCAGCCTCTCTTCATAAGGCCTGTTTTCTTGCCCTCTGATTATGTGCGTGGCTCTCCTCTGAACTCTCTCAAGCCTCTCCACATCCGTCTTGAATTGTGGAGCCCAGAACTGGATGCAGTACTCCAGCTGCGGCCTCACCATGGTCGACTACAGCAGGAGGATGACATCCTGAGATTTACCTGAGAGGCATCTATAGATGCAAGCCAGAGTTTTGTTTACTTTACCAACTGTGACATCGCATTGGTGGCTCATGTTCATCTTGTGGTCAATCATGACCCCCAAGACTCTTTCAGCTGTGGTGCTAGCGAGCGCAGCACTGCTGAGCCTATAAACATGCTGTGGGTACCCTCCCTTCCCCTCCCCCCAGTGGAGTACCGTGCATTTTTCAGTATTGAATACCATCAGGTTTATATCCGCCCACTTTCTAAACCTATCCAAGTCAGCCCAGATCACCAGCCTATACTCAGGTGTGGATGCTCTACCCCAAAGTTTAGTGTCACTGGTGAACTTGGCCAGTCCACTTCTGACACCAGTGTCCACACTGTTGATAAAGACGTTAAAGAGAACCGGTCTAAGGATGGAGCTTTGGGGGACACCACTGGTCATGGAGCACCATAATGATTTACTTCCAGCGACTAATACTCTCTGGGTCTGACCTTATATACTCAGCCATTTGAAAATTTTTTAAGTTTAATGTCAGTTGAATAGTAATATATTTAATCTCATAGCAGCTTCATTTTAGAGTGCACTCCACCAGAGGATACTAGCTTCTAACTCATTAAACTACAAACAAGTTAAGTTATTTTTGATAAAAACCCTCAGGTTATTAAGATATAACTTTTGACAACATTTTTTAATGTCTGATTTTTTGAAACGTCTACTGAATTTCAAAGAACAACATTTTAACCAATGTAGTATTGATGAAATAATAGTTGTACTGATTTTATGTTACTCTTATGTTTTATATTCAACCAGCACAATAGGTGGCACCAAAACATCATCATTACTACAATTGGCTTAAATAGTGTTCTTTACTGTGGTATCAGTCAAGTAAGTTCCAACTCCTTAAAGAAGCAATTACTCAAATGTAGACTACAGGTGTATTTGTTACATATATAATTGCTTGCTGCTACAGTGTTTCTCAGTTAACTTCACTCCTGCTACCTGATATCACCTACTTTGTGCATTAGGGTTTCTCATGAACTGTCTTTGATTTTTCCTCTGGGTCCTGCTGGCTCGGTAATCAGTATCTTCACAGTTGCAGTCTTTGTCTTTACTGCTGTATCCCCTGGAGTGTATGCTTCGTGTTCTCTTCCTGATGGCGAGCATATCACTAGATCCTTTACACTTGTGAATTCGAAGTTTGCCAGATGTATCTTCAATGCACTGCCACTTCTATAAGTGGAAAAATAGAGATGAATTCACAACACAGTCCCAAGTTCCATCTATTTCAGAATGTTTTTGTAAAACATAATGGGAGATGGCATTAAAAGCTAAACAATTCTTTAAATGACAGTTTGCTAAAGAAACCTTTTCAAGGATTAAATTCACTCACATTCTTCTGTCTCATCCTAGGCAAACATGAACTTGAATTAAATCAGTGGAAATCTGCATAAAAAAATACAACCCAGCCAAAAAAGATACATAAATCAAGGGAATCTAGACTAAACACATCCTTGAAAGGAACAAGTAAAAAGCTTTAATTTACTGAGCCACAGAGTACAGCTGTCAGGGCTGTTTTCACCAGCTCTCCTTTTTTTTCCTTTGAAAAAATAAACTTTGGGTCTTTATTCTATGACTTGAAATTTTTAATGTGATTCAGGGGAAAAAAGATGAAGGAGAAGGACTGAGATCAGGTCAATAATGGGATTCCATGAAATGAGGAACAAATTCTGATGTGATTTATACTAATGCATAAAACATTAACAATTAATTTATATCCGTAACAAAGTCTAATCTTATGATCTGCCCTCCTGAGAGTATCCACCCACATCACCCTAAGCTACCAAACACTGCTGGGTCCTTATATTTTATGCGAGGGGACAGAAGGGTGTGATCAGAGTGAGAGCAAGTGTATTATACCCTCAGCTGCACTTACACAGACTGCAACAGGTGAAATCAGTAGGCTAAGAACTAGAAAAGTGTGTAGAAAAGTTACATATAGCCTGTCAGGGAAGGGTGGGGGAAGCATCTTAGAGGAAAGATTGGCAACCTATGGCCTGCGGGATGGATCCAGCCTGCAAAGGTTCAACCTGGCCTGGGACAGTACGGGGCAATTAGGTAGTACATAGCTGTGCCATGCTGCTCCTTCCCTTTTGCAGCACCTCCCTCTGCAGTCCTCCCTGCTGCTCTCTTGTGCCTGTACTTACCCTCACTGCTGCTGTCCTACAGCAGGACAGTGGATCAGCAGCATGGGTAAGAGCAAGCAGCTTGGATGCTCCAGGAGGTGAAGACACGCAGTCCATGGCAGGGTGCTGGGTCGCAGGCTTAGGGGTACTAAGTCTCTTAGTGAGGGAGAAAGAAGCAGAGTTCCTTTCAAACAGTCTGCACCGTGTCTGTCTGATTCTAATGCCAGCAGTCCAGGATCCACAAGGATTTCTGTAGTGGGTTCCATTAAATTGTAAAAGCACTTGAGGCTTTTATTTTCTTTTCACACTATGCCTACATCTCTAATTAAGAAACACATTACAAACGCTTAGCCCACTATTTTCAGTCAACACAACTACATTGCTATAGATTCCCTTGATCTTTTAATTTTTATTATGACACTTTTGCTTGAAAGTGTTGCCTAAGGCCTGTGATCTAGGAACTCCTGAGTTTAATCCCCAATCTGCCACTTCCTCATTGCACTGCTTTAGCATCATCAATGACAAAGTACATTTGTGGAAAATTCACATTTAGGCACCTAAGTAAAAGTACCCTTATTGTCAGAGCTGATAAACATCCACAGCTTGGACCTTTGAAGACAGAAAAAGAGAAGAAAAAAAGATCACTTTTGGTAGGGTCTTAGATAAGGATTTGATTGCTTACTTTAGGCACCCACGTTTAAAAATGTTGGTCTTAGTATCTCCAACTGAAAGAGAGGGACAATACTGAGAAGACTGATTAGTACACACATATAGATTTCTTCAAGCACGGACAGCAGTACTCCTACGTCTACTACATACACTTTAACCTGGCATACTAAACCCCTTATGTCAGGGATTGGCAATCTATGACTCAGCCTTGATCTGGTCTGCAGAATCTTTACTATGCACATGGATCTAAGACAATTTGGCTATTATTATTAACAAGATAAATACAGACTGAATTTGAGAATTAACTGTATCTACTAAATATATACTAGATGTTTAGAAATATAAGCAACTATTTCTAGTACTCTTAGAAATATAATGCTATTTAAAAATTCAGAATGAATATTTATTTCTTTGTCCAGCATAACAATTGAAGTTGAAATACCTTTTCTCTTGCAGGTAGATTCAATGGCCTAGTGGGGGGGTTTAAAAAAATATTTAAACTAAACTGCCTAACCATGGACTTAATTCATAAAAGTTCTTGGATTAAAATGTATTAAATAAATTCTGCAGATCCCCTTGTTTTATCTTTTCCTTAAAAATAATAAACCTCTAACTATAAAATGGCTTTGAGTTATACAATGGAATTTTCATATTTACTTTCAATGATTCTATAATTATGTTAACATAGTCAAGAGCTGACCATGTATAATGCAGAAAGTCAGTCTAAAATATCATAACTGTCACAGAAATATCTTAAGTGTATGCTGACAACACAGAAGATTGAAGCTGACATGCGCAGACCTACTCTGTGAGTGGAAAATTCCAGGGCTCACTCAGCACGTGCCCCCTGGGTGACTTCAGGACCTGTCAATCTTGTTGACCTACTTTCCAGCCCTGCGCATGCTCAGTTACTACACAGAGCTTGATCCGACACATGCTCAGTTGGCGAAAGCATGACATAATTTGACCAGAAATTTCTATATACAAAGCAATCTGATTGGCCACTAAATTCCTATAAAAGGCTAGTGAGCCCCCACCTAGGTGTGGGCGTTTGGAGTTGGTGGGCATTAGGAGTGCAGGCGCTGGTGTGAGTGTTTTGAGAGACTGTGCTCGATCTGCAAACAGAGGCTGCTTTTAGCAGGGACTGTGAGGCAGACAGAGAGATTGGGATTCAAACCCCCGGTTCTCCTCATAACTTCATACAACGATTTAGCTCCTCGATTTTGGTTCTTCTTGTATTGATTCCTTTGGTTACCGGACTGTTTTGGCTTCGACTTTGACTTTGATTTGGATCACCCCTACTGCTTTGACTATGGCTTCGTCTTCTACTTACCTAGCATCTGACCTCGGCATTGGCTACTATCATCTCTTCTCTTCGTTGTCTGTCACTGGACTGGCATCACGCGTTACAGTTTCTCGTTAGTTTGGTATTCCATCTCATGAGCTGTTGACCAGCACTGGGACTAGCAAGTGGGCAGCCGCATCTATCCCTTGCGGGGTAGAAAGCAAGGGCTCACTCGTGAACCCCGTGGGCCAACAGACCCTTTGTTGTTGTTCGTCCTCGTTAATGCTGTAACTGAACAAGAAAGCAGCTCTGCCTACGCCTCAAAGCGTAAGTCAATAGATCCACCTGTTTGAAACCACACGCTTTCGTGCCACTCAGACTCCACCGCTGCAAATCCCACCTGTTTGTGTTCCAATCGCCACCCCCGGCCCACCGTGACCTTGGGGCCTTCATTTGGTTCCGACATGGCGTCACGAACAGGATCTAAGGGAGGCAATCTCGAGTCTGAGTTGATTCAGAGCTGCCCATGGGGCAGCGGGGTCCGTCCGACCAGTGATCCGGACGACCCATGGAGCCACGTTGCATATCACCAGGCCATAAACCAGGCCTCGGCTGCGATCCACAGCTATCTGTCCTTCTGCAGGACCAGTGGGGAAGAAAGGGCCATCTGGCTCAGTCTGGGAGCCCTGGGCTGTGTGCTGAGAGACTCCCGGGCCGTATATCGCCCAAGGGAGGAGAAAGGAACTGCATCCCAGGCCCGTGCAAAACCTCCGGCCCCGGCAAGTCTCAGCCCGGCTCAGGAGTTTGCCCGGTGCATAAAGTATGTGAAGGAGGGAGAAGAGACCCCTCCGGATCGGTTCCACTGTCCGAGCCTCATGGCCGGATCAAGGGGGCACAAGCTCCTGACGCAGTTACGCGAGGGCTTGGAGCGAGACGGCAGGAAGGCCAAATGGACCGGCCTGAAGTGGAAAAAGGGCCGCATAATAAATATTTTATTTTGTGAGTACGTTGTTTTGATGCGGGAATTCTTGGATCTGGGGTTGCAACTCCAGACTGCTGCTAGAGCTGCCACCAAAAATTTGGCCGAGCAGCCACTACAAGATGGCGCCGGTGGATCCGAAAGCGTGCCAACACCCACGCCTACATCACTGCCTGCTCCGCCCATGAAAAGCTTTCCCCCCACTGCAACGTCACCCGTCGCTCCGCCTGTCCCGAGCCCACCTTCCATCAAGGCACTGCCCATGGTTACACCTCCCTGGAACCCGCCTCCCGAAACAGCAACACCCGCGGTGAATATGTCACCGCCCCCGTATGCCAGCCAGCGCCACCTGAAGGATGTGCGGGAGAACCGCAACCACCAAGCGGATGTGTCCACAAGCGGAACTGTGGGTAACAAAGTAACCGTAAGCCAGGACGCGAGTGTAACTGAAACTGATGCGATTATAAACAATGATCAAGAAAGAAACTGTGTAACCAATACGATGCCGATACAAGCCAACGAAACTATAAGCATAAACACTGATACATCAACTGGAACCAATACGAATAAACAACCAAGCAACGAACTAGAACTAGTAACTGCTTATCCAGTGGCAGTTCTAAAGTTGGTAACTGACCTTCAAGGTGGAACAAGAATCACAGTAACCACACGATCCAGGACCCGCTCTGAAATAAGCGAGCTAAAGAAAGACACCACAATCCACAGCGATGAAACACCTATCACCTGGTTGGGATGGTTAGTGGCGGAAGCCGGAAACGAAACTGTGAATCAAAAAGAGGCATTACAACTGATTAGAAGTTCCGCCTGGAGCAGGGCCAAGGTTGTTGACCCTGTTCCCGTTTTAGCGAATTATTACTGGCCAATACCAGTGCCAGCATTAGCAGTGGAAGCCCTCCAACGCAAGGTCTATACCTGGCACGAAGGATCAGCAGGTCGTGCCAGCGCAACGTCGCTAATTTACGCTGTAATTGGAGCATCCTATGCTCTGTGGAATCCCGCACATCAGGCTTTAAATTTAACACCAGCCCAGGTACAGGGAGCATGGCCGCACTGGTATGCAGCCACACTTGGGGATGTACCCTGTATTGCTGAGGCCATAGAGGCAGCAACAGAAATCTATGGCAGAAACCAGAATATCACCGCTCGCCTGTTGCTGAGCTTGTCCATTAATGGCCCAGTCATTCATACCCTGGGCCAACTGGACCAGTTACAGGGAGCAATGAAAATCAAGCTGCACAAAAATACGTACCCAGTCTCTGACAGAGAGCGTGAACCCGTATACGCATGTCCAATTGAAAGTTCCTCGAAGTATTATCAAAAACTTTTGAATAAGGCGTACCAGAAACGACCACAAAATTCTCCAACAACAAAACGATACCAACCGCATCCGCACACTTCGTCATCACCACAGGCAAAACACCGATCAGACCAAGCTAAGTACTCACCACTGCAGAGAACCCCGGTGGGGCGGGCTATGTTTGGTTTCCTCCTGACAAAATCTGGCCTGACAAAAGCGAAACTCCGGTTGTTGGGGGACGACGGACAACGAAACCTTGTGAAGGCCCTAGGCTTTAACGAGTACAACCACAAGCCAAAAAACGAGTGACCGCCGTCGGCATGAGTCCGGCGACTGGAGGCTGTAGCGATTCTAGAAAACGAAGCAACGAACGGAAAATGGACTTCCAACTGAAACAAACCGAACAAATACGATCCAAACCGATCGACTCCGAACTGAAGCGTAACGACCCAAAACGAAGTGAGTTAACTATTTGCGAACCAAGACGAAAGGAAGCTGAATCAACACGAACCGAACTCGAACGAAATGAATTCGAACGAAATGAAACATGACAATATAATCAGGACTAAAGTGAATTGAAACCAAGCAAATCAAAACGGAACCCAAAACGAAGTGAACTTAAACATGATGAACCAAAACAAAACGAACGGACTGAACTGAAACAACGCAACCCGAACCGAACCGAATTAAAGCGAAACGAAACGAACCAAAACGAACTGAGACAAAGCAAATGGAAAATGAAACTCGAAGCAACCGTAACTCTTTCGACTGAAGGAGAGCAGGAGGGAGTTGGGAGTAACAAAAAGAATAACCGAAACATAATAGTAGCAGCAAATTACACAAAACTTTTCGATGACGATCCAAGACCATACGCCTCAATAGAGATACAGAATCCGGACGATCCGATTGATATCACGACGGCCAAATTTTTATTAGACACCGGAGCGCAGGTGAACATGATCGAACTGTCTATCCCACACAAACGAACAAATAAAACCATGATGGTCCAGGGCTTGAACTCCGTATCAGCAACGAATCGAGTGAAATTCCTTGTTAAGGGTTACAAAAAGCAACTTGAGGCGGTACTAGGGAACATTAACATCCTGGGAGTGCCAGGCATTCTGGCACTACGATTGAAACATAGGGTGCTTGAAGCACTACTGATTAACACCATATCTGAGAACGAATTGCACCGACCAACTCTCCAAGTTAGTTCCATTTGGAAATATACTCCCATACCTACCAAACCGCAACTTCATGACCAATTAGATATGCTACTCGACAGTTTATTGTGAAAAAGATCCATCACGCCGGTACATGCCAGCACCCGACTATCTCCGGGGTGGGGAATTTCCCTAAACTGGGAAAACTGGGGGAAGTCCGCCTTGTAGTAGATTATAGAGAGGTCAATAAGTGGTGCACGATTGTAACGCAAGCGTCACCATGCACACTCCTACAAAGCTTACAAGAAATGGCACACTACCAGGCCACCAAGTGGGTTGGGAAGACGTTAGACCTGAAAGACATGTTTTTTTCTATCCCGATAAATGACTGTGACGGTGTTTTGAATGTGTGTGTCAAGGGGAAAATCTATTGGTGGAATGTTTGCCCGCAGGGTTACTTCAATGCCCCGGCACTGGCTACGAGTGCCATTAACGAAAGCCTGGAAAGATTCCATCAAAGCCATCTGGAGAGGAGATTTGTGAATATATGGGGTTACATAGATGATATCGTGGTAATGGGAAGAGATGGAAACCTTGTGAAAAATGTCACCACCGACCTCGTAAGGCATCTCAATGCCGACGGTTGGGTTGTGAACGAGAAAAAGTCCAAGCTAGACCCAACGGACCATATAAGCTTCTTGGGGACTACATTTAATGGGACCACCCGAAGAGGAGTGGCTCATGATAACATTGATTTCGATATCTGGGATAACAAGACTCCATCAAAGAAGGCTGAATTCCAAGCATTACTAGGAAAACTAACTTGGTTACGCTTTCGTGCCACTCAGACTCCACTGCCGCAAATCCCACCTGTTCGTGTTCCAATCGCCCACCGTGACCTTGGGGCCTTCATTTGGTTCTGACAATAACAACCACTCTTCTGGCATTCAGAAGTAGCCTACACCTAAAAGAAAGCTATGATCAAGGTGCAGACCTCAACTCTCCATCTTTCTTTCCTTCCCCATGCTATGCTTTGAAATCTAGGCCCATCAATTCTGGGCTCTCTGTAACAGCTCATGTGGTGGCAGCAGCTCCAGCCAGGCCCTGCAGCATGGGCTGGAACTGCTGCTACCAGGCCAGGCTGGGGCCAGAACAAGCGTGCTCTCTGTGCCCCAGGGTAGAGTGAGGTTGGGGTAGGAGCCTGCTGGAGCCAGAGAAAGTGTAAGCAGCAGGAGGAGACATTGTGTGGGGAGAGGCTGTAGGCTGGACAGAGGTGGTGGAAGGGGGACAGCAAGAACAGGCAGGCAGCAGGAGGGTGCAGCCAGGAGGAAGGCACCAGCAGGAGGGCATGCGCCAGGAGGTGCAGACATGTAAGGGGCAAGTGGTGGAGGGGACAGGCAGCAGAGAGCGAGGGGGAGGTTAAGGGGCAAGGGTCTGGATGCTTGACTCCGCCACTGCCTCCCGCAGCACCTGCCCCCCTGTTACTGCTTTCCCCAGTGCAGTGGTAGGGAGGACAAATTTAAGATGACCGTCCAATAATTAGATTATAAACATGGAAAATTGTAACAAATTTATAATTTTTCCATATATAGAATGTAATTATTGGGTGCGGGGGACTCATCTTAAATTCAGAGTTGTCTTGGATTTGGGTAAATATGGTAACTATTTACACAATATCCAATGCTGTCTCAATGTGGGGTCCAGAATGGGGTCTAAGCACAGGCCAAATCTTTACTGCTGTAAACAGGTATCTACAGATGGATGACTTGATGTGTATATATATTGCTACTGTCTCCTCTCTAGAGTGCTCTCCTTCTTGTGAGTGAACAGTGCAGTGGTAACTCAGAGGAGGGGGAAGTATAAAAGAACTGCTACTAATGAGGTGTGGTCACTTGGCTCTGCACAGAAAGTCTATCCACACATGTGCCTTAATGGGACTGCTGCTACAGTCTAAAAGCAATAAAATCTTGTCCTTAGATGACTTCACTGGGAGTTATGTGTTTACATTTGAGGGCAGACTTTTGCCCAGATTGAATAGATTTGAAGACATATGGGAGAAGATGGGCTAATTAAGGTGACAGTGTTTGTACATGGTCATTTAACCTTACATTAGTACTGGCACAATTCCAGTTGTAACTTACACCCTTTATTAGCAAGACAGACAGACAACAGCAAAGAAGTTGACACCAGTGTTCAAATTTCCTAACTCTTATCAGTTTGTTCCTTTACTTCAAAATTAAATGTATTTCTTTACTCAATATAATTAAATCCCCCCACAAATACTAATTCAGCCTGAGTCACTGCAGTCTACTACACAGTAAATATTCACTTAAGCAGTATTTTAAATTGACATTGTTCAGCTAATAGACTGTGATAGCTTTGAGGGAGTTGCTGCAACATATCATATGCAGAGGAAATTAATTAGGCAATTTGTGAAAAGTGTCTTAGCAGTGGCATGCTAAGAGTTTTATGAAAGGCAATTATTGAACATTTGCAGTAGACATTTTAATGTTAAATATCTTGTCAAGTTTTATAGCCAAGCTATAAAACACTGAAAAATAGGCAATTGGAACTATAATACAGCTACATGTCTTTTAGTGTTGCTGTCTAATTTTTATAATGTTCCCTTTTATGACCAACTTTGAATAATGTCTTTCAGAAGAAAAAGTGAGTGAGGAGGGGAAAAAAAGGAAAAATAATTACATTTAAAAACAAAACTGTGTAATAAAAAGTCCTCGGTTTATCACTACACAGTGTACAAGAAATGCATAGATGCTACTGTTTAAAAAAGCTAAACTTTAACCAATCTTACAATGTAAAAGGTAAAGCAGTTTGCAAAACAAAGTTAAAGAACAGATATTCTGGAGTCAGGTTCGATAGATAAGAAAACCATTTATTTGCCAATTTTTCCATTAAGGATATCATTTTTCCTCTGACAGTTCAAAGTTTACCTTAATTTGGAAGAAAATCAATACTGGAAACATATGCACTTATGTCCCATGTTGAGTCTATTAATGGACATCCAATATACATTATCTCAGTAATCACTCTTGGATCTTCTAGATAGTCTTGTGAGCCCTTACAACTCAATACTATTAGTACAGGTTTCTCTGATCATCTGTCAAACCTGTGATGAATCTTTCAAGTTTAGGCTGAAATCCAAATCTGCATTCAGATGTATACAAAGAGCACCCTGGGCAGTCCAGGATACAATTTGCCTATGAGGTTATAACAGGAGTGTTATTATAATAGCGCTATGCCTAATAGGTCAAAGGATTCTGTAGCTTTAAACCCAGGGGTGAAACACATGTAAGAGAAGGCCTATGTTAGACCATACTGCTGTGATTATGGGAAATGTAAAGGTGCATAAATTTATACAAATATAAAACCTGAACTGATGTGGCCAGTAGAATGAAATGTGATTTAGAATGGTGACACTAATGCAAACATCCTAGAGGTAGGAGGTGGCGATAAAATAGAAAGCAGTTTGTTTTTAAACACATGGTAAATGGATGTTACTAGTGAAACAAAGGTCTTCCCAAACATTCACTGAAGTAGTATTGTGCACCAAATTAAGAGGAAGGGAACTGGCAAACCTGGAAAAAGTACCTGCTACTTAAGGGAAAAGCCTGGATTGAAATATGGTATTAACCTTCTCTTCTCTCACCCCAATCTGAAGGTTTTTCTCCAATAATAAGGAATGCTTTATCTTCACATTTAGTTGGCATGTTATCTAACAGAGAGTAATATAACATTTCCTGATGATTCTTAGAAATTACTGGGTAGCTAAACTGCAACTCTGTGGGGCCCTCTACACATGCAGGTATAGGCGCGATGGGATCCAATGTGCAATCCACACAATCATGCCTCCTGCCATGCCACACATGTACAGCAGGAGGCGTGATTGTGGTATTAAATAATAACCATTAGTCAAAGAACTGACTTATAATATTTTTTGCCAGATTAGTAGTTTTATATTTGTTTACATAGATGGGGCATTCATTAGTGCCTAATTTTAAACATGCAATTTCCATTAAAACATATTTGTATTTGTATCTAGATTTTGGACAAACAAATTAAAATGGCTGACAATGAAAATAATGAATTATGTAACAAATCATACTGGTGATGGTTACTGATATCTATATGTAGAATTTTTTTTAAAGCTTCTTTTATGGCAGACAAGAACATGGAAAATGACAAGCTGAGGCAATGGGCAAAATAAGGCATGAAGCCATAGGCTGATTCTGCTTCACTTGCTCATCATCATCAATGCTTTATTGCTGCTGTAACTGTAGTGAGGTTGTTTTGAAACTAACAGAATTGTTGAGTGATGTTAATGTGCTGTGTCATAATTTTAGCAAGATTTTAGTGGGTGCCTGGGATCTGGCCGTCAATTCCTGGCTAGCCATCTGAAACATCTATCCAGCTCTTACCGACTTATGTGTTTTTATTCATACTCTGCAGCTGGTCATAAAGTTGACCTTTACAAATGTATGGTCTCAGGGATATTTATTTTATGAGAACATAGCTACTTGAGCCAAACCAGGCTACACCTAATAAGCTACATTCTAATTTCCTTTTACAATATTATCTGTAGGTTGAATGATGGCAGGGGTCCTATTAGCATTACAAACAGACAAGCCTTTAATTGAATTCTGATGAGATAACATGAAGAAAAATAAAATACAACTCTGTCACTTAAAGACCTAAAGTAAAAGTATGCATGAGAAATAAAAGGCACATATGTGTACATATAATATGAAATACTTTTTGGCTTGGGCCCACGAGTCTTACAAATTTACTGCAAAATTGATGTTTGGATTCAGCAGCATCTCTGTAGTGACTATCAATAAAGCTTTAAAGGACATAAAAAATCTTCTAGTTTAAGCATATTTTTATAATAGAACCAAATCTATAACATTACCTTATAGGACAGTTCTAAGATAGAAATCCTCACGAGAGTGGAACATTTTGCATCTCCAATTAAGAGGTTTTAAAGGAACACAGTGAAGACTGGGACATATGACATTATACCTACACCAGGCTGGTTTAGTACATAAGCATGCATATTATGTAAACCTGTGTACAGTGGTGCTATTTTTCCATTCTGTCAGTTGGCTCTGCTCATTTCAACTGGCAGCAGACCGACACCTTACAAGTGCAGGATTCTTGCATGTTCAATCCTCTGCTGTTCATAAGAGGAGATCTGGCAGGTAGTGTGGCACAGATGGCATGCCCATAAAATAAACAAGCCCTGCCTATGGGTTTGGTGTGGTTGGGTCAACCAACCTAGAAATTGAAATATTAACATTAAGCATTATATTCTTCATGTTGGAGAGGCTGCAGAGTTGTTTTGTTTTTTTATGCTGTGGAGATTTAAATTTAAAATTATATTTGGATGAAATTTTAGACCTTGAGAGTAACCAAGTCTAGTTAATCTGATACTGAATAAAAAGAATGGATTTCATCCTGTGATATAAAGAAGTAAAGCATCAGTTCATGGACCACAACCAGTGATAGTCAGGTGGGAAATACTGTGAAATTACATAGGCCAAATTAAGTACTGGGGTAATTTCCAATATAGGGGAAGGAAGGGGGAAGTGCATTAACTTGACCTGTGAGTGACAAGTTATATGGCCAAAGGAAAGCACTAATGGTACAGTAGTTATTTGCACAGCAGTTTGACATTTAGTGGGTGTCTAAAAGTTAGTGGAAGAGGAGAAAGGGTCAAGAGAATAAGTAATTAGTAGTAGGGTAAGCTGCCTGTCCTTCTTCTTCCCTGATACCTCTCGCTATCATGCACTCCCCACTCTTGATTTCAGTGGAAATGGTATCAGTGCATCTGAGGGCAGAATTGGTGCCACAAAGTTAAATATAGTTATTCTAGAGCAGTATTTGTTTGCATCACCACTTACCTTCTTTTTATTAATATAAGGTGATTCTTTTAAATGCACAACATTTTAACCTTCTATCCTGATGTGTTACTGCATCATCTGTGCCCTACTGCTGGCACTGCTAAGATTTTATGTGCAAATGAATGTCAGTTATTTCTAATTTTAAGCACAAATGCCAATAGTGGTATAGCAATAAATACTTCCTGATCGTTATCATCATAAAAGATCTGGGGATATAACTGTCACTGACTAATGGAAAATTACAAAAAACTAGCATGATAGACAAGCACAGAGACGGACATAACCAATAATGAAGGAACTGAATTGAATTCCACTGAGGTCAATAAGGTTGCATCCACTTAAGGCAAAGACACTAAACTATACAAGAAGGAAATATACAGATTTTCTGCTGTAGCTACCTTCAAGGGCCCATCCAGAGCACTATCTTGCCATACCTCTCTGAGTTGCTAGGGAAGGAGGAAATAAGGAGCCTGCTACTTCATCTCTATACCTACAAGATATTTCCACACTGGGAAATATGTAGTTTTTATTTTATTTTCTTTGCTTAAGTAGTGTGTTCAGAGAACCTGGTTAATGGTATGGTATATTATAGTTGGGCCTGACTAAAAACTCTGTCTCACCAAGCACATACACTGGAACAGGATGGGGAGAATGGAGTCAGAAATGGAATTTAAACTTTAAGCAATATCTGAATTGCATAGGTGACTCATACTCCAACTATAATAGAAAACTGTATTGAAACATCCCAAAATATAAAGTGGAGGAGGAGGGGCTTGAAATCCAGATGAGATGGAGGCACTGACATTAAATAATGCAAAATTAGGAATCTGTGCACTATTGTGTGGCCAGTCAGAAACCTTACATATCTTTGCGTGATGAAATGCATCCAATATGGGTGCAACATGCATTTGTGTACAAGGGTATGCCTGTGCCAGTGCATACCTTCAGCTATAACTACCAGGATTTGAAAATCTGATCCTTTAGCAAAAAGCAGGAAACTAGGTGGGCTGATTTAAATCAAAGTGATTCAAAATCACCAATTTTAATCAAAACTGAAATCAGCAATAGTGAATTTTAATTTTGTTTTGCATATATATTTATACTTATTTTTCTAAAGACAGGCTGATACTTACTGGTTAAGGCATGCTGATTTGCAACTAAATATAGCCTGTACTCTAAATCTGGTACTTCTTTTTGCTAATCAAGAAAATACTCTTTATATATGCTTCAGTAATTATGTACAGCTTAAAGTACAGTCATTCAGATGTTTAATTTTTACATTCTATTATATTAGAAAGTCATGAATGATATTTCTTATATGCTAGGGCCAGGATTCACATTTTCTTGCTATAGGCCTTAAATTAGGTATTGCCTCACCTAACTTATAAGTCCCTGCCCCAGTAGGATGATTCAAAATAACCCAAGTTGGTGCTTTTGACACAGTCAAAAAACAGACTTTGGGGACAACTAAAAGTGATTTAGTTTTATGTGCCAGGGTGATTCATACAGAGAACAGACAGTGGTAGGCACTTCCAATGGATGATTCAGAATGCCCAGAGACACCAGAGTAACCAACAGGAATGGCTAAATTGCAGAATTCAGAGTATGAAACTGGAGATAGGTCTGTCGAAAGTCTCTGGGTTAGAGTCAAAAGAGAAAGCAACAAGGGTGATGTTGTGGTGGGACCACCAGTCCAGGAGGCATTGGTGGATGAGGCTATCTTCAAACAGCTAACAGAAGTTTCCTGATCACAGGCCCTGGTTCTCATGGAGGACTTCAAATCACTCTGACTTTTGCCTGGAGGGCAATACAGCAGTGCACAGGCAATCCAGGAAGCTTTTGAAGAGTGTTGGGGACAACTTCCTGGTGCAAATGCTGGAGTGGCCAATGAGGGGCCATGCTCGTCTTGACCTACTGCTCACAAACAGGGAAGAATTGGTGGGCAATGCAGAAGTGGCTGGCAACTTCGGCAGTAGCGACCACAAGGTGATTGAGTTCA
>NW_017728992.1:131851673-131870900 GCF_001723915.1 Gavialis gangeticus | reverse complement strand
ACTAATAGAAGGCAACTTGGGCAGCAAAGACCATGAAATGACTGAGTTCAGGATCCTGAGGAAAGAAAGGATGCAGAGGAGCAGAGTAAGGACCTCACTGCCTTTTTTACTTCAGTCTTCACACACAAGGTGAGCTCCCAGACTACTGCATCTGGCAGCATAGCTCGGGGAGGAAGTGAGCAGCCAACAGTGGTGAAAGAACAGGTTAGGGATTATTTAGAAAAGCTGGGCACATACAAGTCCCTGGGGCCAGAGGGAATGCACCAAAGGGTGCTGAAGGAGGTGGCTGATGTGATTGCAGAGCCATTGGTCATCATCTTTGAAAACTTATGGCTATCAGGCAAGGTCCCAGATGATTAGAAAAGGGCAAACATAGTCCCCATATATAAGAAAGGGAAAAAGGAAGATCCAGGGGGTAAGGTGGGACAGGAACAGGGACGGACTACAGACCAGCCCTCAGTCCCTGCAAAAACCATGGAGCACATCCTCAAGGAATCCACTTCTAAGTACTTGGAGGAGAAGGTGATTAGGAATAGTCAGAAAGGATTCACCAAGGGCAAGTCATGCCTGACTAACCTGACTGGCCTCTATGATGAGGTGACTGACTCTGTGAATGCGGGGAAACTGGTGGATGTGGTATACCTTGATTTCAGCAAGGACTTTGATACAGTCTCTCACAGCATTCTTGCAGGCAAGCTAAGGAAGTACAGGCAGGATGAATGGACTGTAAGGAGGATAGAAAACTGGCTAAAGCATTGGGCTTTGAGAATAGTAATCAGTGGCTTGATGTCTAGTTGGTAGCCAGCATCAAGTGGAGTGCCCCAGCGATCAGTCCTGGGGCCAGTTTTGTTCAATATTCACCAAAATGACCTGGAAGATGGCATAGAATGCACCCTCAGCAAGTTTGCAGATAACACCAAGCTGGGAGGAGTAGTAGATATGCTGGAGGGTAGGGCTAGGATTCAGAGTGTCCTCGACAAATTGGAGGATTGGGCCAAAAGAAATCTTGTGAAATCCAATAAGGACAAGTGCAAAGTCCTGCACTTAAGACAGAACAGTCCCATGCACCGGTACAGGCTGGGGGCTGACTGGCTGGGCAGCAGCCCTGCAGAAAAGGACCTGAGGTTACAGTAGACAATAAGGTGGGTATGAACCAACAGTATGCCCTTGTTGCCAAGAATCTCAAAAGCAGCTTCAGACTATCTTGAGGAACTGTGGACATGATCTTTACAGCATGTCAAATCCAGGAGAAGTGTCGCGAGCAAAATCAACCTCTCTATTTGGCTTTCATCAACCTCTCTAAAGTCTTCAATTCTGTAAACTGTGAAACCCTATGGAAAATCCTGTCCAAAATTGGCTGTCCAAACAAGTTCATCAGTGTTCTGAGACTTCTCCATGACAACAAGTCAGCAAGGGTTCTCAGCAACAGGAATCAAACAGAACCATTTGAGGTGAAAACTGGAGTGAAGCAAGGTTGTGTCATCACTCCAACATTATTGTCCATCTCCACCATAATGTGCCTTGTTGACAGAAAGCTCCCACCTAGAATTGACATTGTGTATAAGATGGATGGAAGACTCTTCAATCTCAATAGACTCAAGTCCAAAATGAAGACCATGATAACATCCATAATGGAGCTCCAGTATGCAGAAGACAATGCTGTCATTCCTTAATCTGAAATGGACCTCCAGACCATTCTTAATGTATTCTCAGAAGTCTATGAGAGTATTGGCCTAACTCTAAACATCAGGAAAATGCAAGTCCTTTACCAACCTGCTCCAAATGGAGAAACAAACCACCCCTTCATTCAAATCAATGGAGAATCTCTAGAGAATGTGGATCATTTTGCCTATCTTGGAAAACAGCTTGCATCAAAGGCAGACATTCATTCTGAAATACAACACTGCTTGAAATGTGTGAGCGCAGTCTTTGGATGTCTGAGTAAGAGAATCTTTTTAAATCATGATATCCTTGCTGAAATGAAGCTCTTGGGTTATTGAGCCATTGTCATTCCAGCTCTGCTGTATGGCTCGGAAACAGAAGACATCCAAAAACTTGGAAAAGTACCACCAACGGTGCCTTCACAAGATCCTTTGGATAAGCTGGGAGGATAGATGCACAAACATTAGTAACTTGGCCGAAGCAAATTCCAACAGCATTGAGGCCATGAGCATGCAAAGCCAACTTTGCTGGACAGGTCATGTTGTTCGCATGCCTGACTTCCACCTTCCAAAGAGAATCTTTTTCTCACAGCTGAAAGAAGGTCAGCAAAGTAGTGGCAATGGAAGCACTTCAAAGTCACCCTGAAGGCAAACATCAACATCAACACTTCAAGGGGAGACCCCTTGCTCAGGACCGACCAAAATGGAGGAAAGCTCTTTGGGGGAGACCTCAACACTTTGAAACAGCTTGTCGACAGGCAAAAGAGGAAAAGAGGAACAGGCAAAAAAGAATATCAGAACATCCAGCACAGCTACACAGTACCCATCCCTCCTGGAAACACCTGTCCTCACTGCGACAAGACATGTGGATCTAGAATTGGGCTATGGAGCCACCTGCACACTCACTATTAAGATCCTTGGAAGACAATCTTGTTCGCGAGTGATCACCCATCATTAAGTAAAGGTACTAAGTAAAGGTACTGCCCATAATCAACAGGAAGGCCTTTCTATTTATTATGTACCAATTAACAGCTAAAAACATGCTTGACAGCTGATTAACATCTATATAGTCTAGTTGTTAACCTCAGCAAATTTGAGATGATGATTCTGCATGCTTTACCCACATTACTCAATGGCTTCAGTAACTTTTTGAGTTAGGTAAGCAGACTGGGGTTCTCACTAAACAATCTTTTTAAATTGAAGAATTGCTTTATTTAAATAATAATTGCCTTAAAAACAATATTATGCATATGGAAGTATGCTTCAATTCTTCCATGAGTGGCTACAAATTCATCAATTACACAATAAATGACATTTGATTAGGAAGTTTCACTTCAAGCATCGAATAAGGGGTCAATGTACTGTTGCCCTATCCATGTATCCAGGCACTGAATTGTGACTCAAAGTCATTGGCTTCTGATTCCTTCTTGGCACCACGGTGGGAAGTAACCTGAATCAACCTTTTACTTGGCCAGCCTCTGGTGTGCTGGCTGATGCACTGCAGATACAAGGAACAAGAATGAATCTCCCCACCCTTGACTGTCGGCCGGTACAGGATGGAAAATAGCAAACTCATGGAAAAAGCTTTCCCCACCGTGCTACAACTTGCAATGTGGGTACTTCTGTGTGAGCTAGGTAGCAGGTCTTCTTTATCTTTCCTTATTTTCCTGTGTGGGTGTGAAGGGCAAACTGTGAACTGGCCTGAAGAGGTAATCAAAATCTTAAAACACTATGATATTCCAAAATGGGGTTTTTTTGATAAATGATTTTAGAGCTACTTGAGGAAAATGGTATTTGTAGTCTGTTCCAGAAAATGTTCATTCATCCATTACATCATCCCTGGAATCAAATTTCATTATGGCATATATAGTATTTCTGCTGTTCATTGCTCACCTGTCCTGGTTGCTCACACGCTGTCTGGTACCTTGCTTGTTGGCATAATTCCTTTACTCTCTCATATTTTGGTAAATGATTAGACTGTTGAACTGTTTTATTGGGCTCCTCCTTCTTGCGCAGAAATTTGCTTTAAAAAAAGGTGAAAAAAGATTAACATTGCATATATAATGTACCCTCAAAAATTTGGAGAGGATGACATTAACTAAAAAAAAAAAAATCAAAGTTTATCCTCTAGTGGCTACCCTTGAAGAGAAAAATATCAGTGTGCTAGTAAGCTTTAACAAGGGCTCCTGTGGTGAATGGGTAATTCAAGTGACATGCTAAAGATCTACTCCAGTAGCCGGCAGTAGCTACTGCTGCACAGTAGCAGTGGTGTCATGGTTAGTGCCTGCTGATGCTATGTTGCTGTAGCTCATCACTATGGCGATGTAGCATCTTGTAAGATGTGCCCTACATAAACTAATCATATGGCCATATCCACAGAACCTGTGAAGTCAAGCATGCCATAAAGGGAATTTCTGTAATACTTTCACTCTGAGAATTTTCACAGTAATAATAGACAAATTACAAGAATGTTAGGGAAAAGAGTAATAACTATGTTTTTGCCTGAAGCAAGGATTTTTGTAGATGATATCTTTTACTGGACCAGTGCGTACAGATTCAGACAAATTTTCAAAAGCAATGCATTTTCTTTATGGATTTTCCATTGTGAGCGGATAATTTCAATAACTTTCCTGTTTTACTAGTGCTGGAGTGGTTTTGTAGCCATGATGGTCCAGGACATATGGATAGGTGTATTTTTATGCATCTCATTTACACATACTCTTTCTTTACTAAACAAAATGGAGAAAAATTCCTAACCAAAGAGGAAAAAATACAGGAGAAAGTTGCACATCTTACTCATAGCAAGAATTCGAGCAAAGTGATAGATGGGAAGGAATATCAGCCAGGTGAGTGATGATTAAAACTCAATGGAGGGGAAGTTAAGATCAATTAAAACATGTGGTAAGGACTGGCCAGTAAATTTGTTGTATAAAGCACCCATTCAAATCTCTTATGCAAGCAGGGAGCAAAGATGGCCATGGGCTGTATAAGTGGCAATAAGGAACTTGGAAACAATTCATTCCTTGTTTGCCTGCAAAATTTATAATTTTGCGATCATAAAAAAAGGAGGGAGAAAGAATGAGGATATGAACATACGCATGTAAGTGAGTTTTTCCACTAGGCAAGTTTCCCAAAACTCTCTCAATTATAATAATTACCCTCTTTCCACTAGGAACGTATCACGCCAAATTTTCGTCTTCTTGTTTGTTCGAAATCTGAAAGCAAAATAATATTTACTGCTGGCAACTGTGACTATTTTTGCAAAGCACTGTTAATGTTAATAATATTTGTTTTTAAAAAGCCTCTCTGCTTAGGTATACCTGAAACTTTATAAATGCGCTATTTAAAAACAGTTTTAAAATCTGACAGCTGTGGTCACTGGTCTTGACACAGCTTATTTTGCCACAATTTCTTTTCCATTCAGTTGATTTACTTAGGTGTTGGCTCCAGCCCTGGCTTTAAGAAATGGCAATGACCCACCTGTTTCCTGGCTTTTCTAAGTCTAGAAGTTTTAGGACAGACTTGCCGTCCATATCTGGAGGTGTGTCAAGTCCTGCAATATCCAGAACAGTTGGAGCAAGATCAATATTCAGCACTATCTGAGGCACTCTGCAAATTAATAGAAAAGGTCATAGTTGTATTATATGTACAATCCATAATCTTTCACATTCTCTTGGAGTTAGAATGACAATTAATGTTTATGGGTACTTTGAAGATGTAAAGCTTTATAGAAGCATTAAGTTTAAAGACTGCTCCAGGAGGACTGTGATTTTGAGAAGGGCAGACCAATATTATTTGATACAGTCACAAAGAAAGAGCATCAGAGATAAACACAATTAAATAAGAAGGGAATTTGGCCCCCTTATTCTTCTTAAACCCCTCACAATAAAAGCTGACTCTATCCATTCTACTGAACCAGAGTATAAACATTAGGGCTGGAAGGGACCTTGTGAGATCATTGGGTCCAGCACCCTGCCCAAGGGGCAGGAAGTCAGCTGGTGTCAAATGTTCCCAGCAAGATAACCATCCAAGTATTTCTTAAAAGTGTCCAGAGTAGGTGCTTGTACCACTTCTGGTGAGAGTCTCTTCCAGGTTCTGGGGACTCGGGTGGTAAATAAGTTTTTCCTTATGTCCAGCCTAAAAAGGTCTTCCAGGAGTTTGAGACTGTTAGACGTCGTCTTCCCTTGGGGTGC
This sequence comes from Gavialis gangeticus, assembly GCF_001723915.1. Lineage (NCBI taxonomy): Eukaryota > Metazoa > Chordata > Crocodylia > Gavialidae > Gavialis > Gavialis gangeticus. Next base: position 131,865,046 of record NW_017728992.1, on the reverse strand, counting down.
CCTGGTGAACAGTTCCTGATGCATACCCCTTACATACTTATAGGCTGCCACCAAGTCAGACCTGAGCCTTCACTTTTCCAGGCTGAAAACTATTAACTTCCACACTTTTAAAAAACAAAGCTCAATGCCTCAACATAAAATCATAAATGATATTATTTTCTATTGTATGTTTCAGCCAATTTATAATATATGAAAAAGAAAAAAATCTTCTATTCTTCTGAGGGAGCACCCAGCAAAAGCTGGGTATTGTTCATGAACCCCCCCACCCCCCACATGCTTAGAATGACAAGTAAATGTGCTAAGAAAGATTTCACATTAAGTTTGACAGCTGTGTTGCAGACATAGGAAAACGTACACTGATCCCGGCTCTACACTTGGACCACGAATAAAGAAAGGAACTCGAATATCAAAGTCATAAGGCATTGACTTCCCCTTGACCAGTCCAAACTGCCCAATATGGTAACCATGGTCAGCGGTGTAAATAATGTAGGTATTCTCCAGTTCACCCGTCTCCACAAGCATATGGTATAACTGAAATACAGCATAGGAAGAACTCTAAATCAAATATGACAAGACATAATTTTCATATTTATATATAACCATTATTTTTCTCACGTGAGTCTGATTTGGCCTCACTCATTGGTGAAACTACTGAAACCAGTAATAAGGCCAGGAATGAATTTGGCACATTTTGTTCCCTGCCAACTAGATCCATATTTTAATATATAGGAAATTGCAACCAGGGGGTTTAAAAAAGTTTAATTTGGTAATCTTTGGAGCTATTTGGCTTGTGCTACCATGGCCTAGAAATCAGTACGGCTGCTTGCAGATGTTAACCCTTCCTGCCCCCACCAAAAACAAACAAACAAACAAAACAAAGCAAACCACTCTTTACCGGAAGCAGCAGCGCATTACTTTGACTTGACTCTGCAGTGTGTGTATAGATTGGGCACTTTAGCTGGGCTGTTTGGTGCTTTTATCCAAAGCTGATTCAGTCAGCTATTAGATAAAAGTGCCAAAAAAGCCCCACTAAAGGGCCCAGTCTAAACAGATGTTGGGTAAGACAGGTCCAACTAAGGCACTGCCTCTAATAGGCATGCATGGGGCTCAGTGCAGAAATTCGCTGAGTTTAAAGTGCCATTTTTTTTACATGTCTGCAAACATGCATGCTCACAGTTGTGAACTGGTTAGTGAATAACTGTACAACTGTACAATAGATGGCTTCCAGACTCGATCAATTGTGTTTTGAGTTTGCAAATATCTTGTCCTCTAGTTAATGGCTTGGGAAGAGACTATATACATTTTAACACTACTGAAAGTTAAGGGAATTTCTTGTTTAGTATCAATGGAATAAACCTTGGATCTATAGGAGATGAAAAGTGGTTTTGTAATAAAAGGTCTTACACACTCTTCCTAAGATTTCAGGTTGTTACTGATGTATCGGTAATACAGTGGACAGCTAAACATGTGCCTATAAATATTAACAGACTGACACCTGAGCTTTTGTCAGTGCTTCTGTTTATTTGAGATGCCCAGAATTTGTTAAAGAATGAACTGCAAGGAGAACAGGGTGGTGTACATGCAATGTAGAAAACTCTCCATGTATATATACATACATATGTACCATGGGTTTCTACCAGATTAACTATTCCTTTAAACATTCCTTCTCCTGGATCACCTACTGAACCTGATTCTTTAAGTTTATTGGACACACAGTAATTCTTGCCTTTTAAAATCATGTCAATCTCCTGCCAATTAAAGTAAAGTGGTCATCAAAACAGCTATGTAGGACTGCCAGAGTAAGATAATTTGTCAAAACATATACTTGGATAAGTAGATTGGGTTTCTATCACTACAGGGGATCTAACCATGTTTCACTTGCATGGGGTAAAATCAAAAGTAACTTCAGTGAAGACAATGAAATTCATTTTCATAAGACTAATGGAAGTGAGAGAAGAATCTGATTCTGTATAGAAACTACATTACTATGTAATAAATGTGATCAACTTACCCTTTCCATGGAGTCATCAACTGACATCAAAGTCTGAAGCCTTTTGCGCTGTAAGACATTTGTAAATTCCATATGGATAGGCAGCATGGGGCCAGTGTACTGCATAATCCAGTGCTTATCCATGTTTGGTGCATAGTTATAGCTTGGCGTTCTGGGGAGGGTGGGGGGAAGGAAAGGTGGGTATTTGAAGAATTTACACAAAATTCATAGAAATTATAGAAACAAAGGAATTGATTAGTGATATGCCTAGATCAAACTGACTATCTGACAGCAGTGAGCATTAATACTTGAGGGCAGCAGTTCCCAAAATTTATCATTTCACATACTAGTTATTCACAATTGTGGCTCCATCATTTCACTTCATATCAAGTTCACTTACCACCAGTGGTACCAATGCCATGGTTTGGGAATCCCTGCTTTTAAATATAAAACCTTGAAAAATCTGTAATTATAAATTAATCTTTAAAATGCTAAAGACACACCAAAGTTATATGTTATTAGACACCTTCACATCATACAAGCCAAATGGAAAAGAAGGTCAACAGAGATAAAAGAAAACTATTCTCCCATTCATAGTAAGTTGTGGTAGTGCCGCATAACAAGGATAAATTGTCACTAAATTAACAACTATATAAATTTAACTGACAAAGAAAATCTTTCCATTAAGATAATGAAATTTTAGCTTTTCCTACTAATGTCAGAAAAGCAGGCACTGTGTTATTAGGTTTCAGTTTTTGCTGTCCCTCAGAGAATCAAAGTGCTGATTTATTTCCCCTTCTTACCATCACAGTCAAATAAAAGCATGTTCAGGAAATAGACACCCCTGCAGTAGACACACAGTAGAAGCTTTGAATCTAACTGCTTTGGTAGAAATGTTTGCAAATACTAACTATATTGAAAATAAATATTTATTTATGGGCTGTACCCTGCAGAGATATTATCTTTGTTTTTACATGTAAAGCACCATGTCCACCTATATCAAGAACGAGGTGAGCCACAGACGCACCAAAATATTAATACCACTACTAGTATTTCTACTAAGACCTAGAATGGAATCTACATAATTTCTGTTGGCATCATTAAATTGATCTTGGTCAAATCCCACTCTACAAAATCAAAGGCTTTGCTTGTTTTTTTGTTTTCAAGTGTTCCCAAAAATGTCAAGAGACTGTGTGGTGGGTGATTTTCTAACCAGAGGTCATAAATTTTAAAAGCACAACATGTAAGAAACACAAATATTTAATCTCATATCTACTGCATTTAAAGAATGGGATGGTGAAAATTAAACACACAAAATATGAATAGTGCCAGCACTGCTCATTAGTCCCAGTAATCCTGCTTTATATGCCAGAAATGCACCTCTCTCAAAAATTAAAAAGAGAAACAAAATAATATTTACATATTAGAATTAGCATATTATACCTTGATCCTGACCCAGGCATTTCTTTCTTCTGCTGCCACCACAAGTGTAGCCATTTACCAGGACTGAGGCTTTCATGTACTTTATGACATTTACGTTTTGTGTGTTTTTCTTTTTTTTAAATATTTTCTAATTATTATTTCTAATGATACACAATCAAGTATAATAATATCTCATTGTTATGTTAGAAATATCATCTCATCCAAGTGTACCTCATTATTTTAGAAAAAAAATCAATCCAAATTTTAATTGAAAAAATGTTGCTTTTGCATGATGTGAAATCGGATTCATATTATTTCTCTTACTCATAATGAATCCACATGGCTACTTCTTATTAGTCTACATATATACTGAAATTACCATTATATACATATTAAATGTTTACATTGGCATTTTTTGACATACATTACACTTACAAAGCACTTAAAAATATCTGGAAAGAAGTTAGGTGTTCAGCTTTTCTTGTCTCTCCTCATAGCCAGCATTGTTTTCCAGTATGTAGAAAACAGCTATTTTTGGCACCATTTCAACTATTTACTTGATAATTCACATCAATGAAGCACTCCTCCTGCTATTAATTCTGACAGTTTTAAAAGGAAATGACAATTTGACTGAATTCTTTAACAATAAGACTGTACTAAGGTACTGCAGACATATATACTGTGTTTACTTGAATCCAAGATGACACTGAATTTAAGATGATCCTCCAATAATTATATTCTATACATGGAAAAGTTATAAATTTGTTATTGCTTTCCATATATAGTGCTTAATTAATGGAGGATCAACTTAAATTTGTCCCCCCCACCCCAGTTGACAGGAAAAGCAGTAACAGGGTGGTAGATGGAGGGAAAGTCAACAAACTTACCCTCACCCCTTGCCCCTGCTGTTTGTTCTCCCCTACCACTTGCCCCCACCTACTGCCTATCTCCCTGTGCCTTTGTCTCCCCAGTACCACCATGAGGAGTACCTGTGTTTCCTTCCCCTTGTGGTGCCTGCCTCCAACACTCAGCCTACCCTGACTCCCTCTCCCCACTCACCCAACACCACAATCTACTCTCTGAGTTACAGCTCCAACTCTGGCTCTGGTCCCACTCCAACCTGGGTGTGACAAAGTGGGGCTCCCCGACTAGCCACAGTGTTAGTTTACCCACTTGCCTTTGGGCATGCCACCCACCTGACTCATCTGCCATGCCTTGTTGTTAATTAATTAAAATCTTAATTAAGGCAGGAAGCCGCCCATTCTTGCCCCGATGCCAGGGGGTGCTATCTGCGGCTCTGTTCCTCCCCTACACCGCAGCCCAAGCCTCTCAGATGGCATCCAGATGACACAGTGCTTCCGGCCTACAGCCAGACCAAGCTTAGGCCTCGTCGTCAGACCTCACACATACATCCATACTGCCCTCCTCTCACTAGGGCCTCTCACACTCCACCCTCCCTCACAGGGTCTCTTTCATGCATCGACAACTTATTCTGCCTTGCTCCCCCTTGGAGTGGGCCCCTTAGGCCATAGCCTTTATCTAGTTCGTACCTTGGGTGGCAGATGTACTGTCTTTTGGGCCTCTTCTGCGACCCTCACCAGGGTAGTGGCCAGCCAATTACATGACTGGGACTAAGCTTGCTCTGGTCCCTTCCAGGGCAACTCTATACACTCACACCCTCTAGGCTCTTAACCCTCTGGTTTTTCTCCCCCTCCACTGGGCTCCTCATCTCTGCCCCCTTTCTGGGGCCACCCCTCATTGGTGCATTCTTGACTCACACCATGACTGGTGTTCTGGGGTCTCATGGGTACTCTCACCTCCCCTCTCCCAGAGCAGCAGGTCATTGTGCTGTAGTCTAGCTCTTCTTTTTGACCCACACTCAGCCTCCCAGCAGTGGAGGACTTACTGGGGTCAGGACTCGCCCCTCTCTCTCAGACTGAGCTCCCTTACTTGGCCTCTGGCCCAAATTACAGCCTCAGGCATCTGGAGACATACCTGCACCCTGGGGCTGCCCCCTCACATGGGGCTCCTCAACTCTTTCCCCCTCACTTGGGGCCACGGAGCTTCCCTCCCCAGTGGGCTCAGGTGGCCATAGCTGTGCCTGGCCCCAACTACCTTTTCCATGGAGACCTACACCCCACAGGGCTCAAGTGGCCACAACTGTGCCTGGCCCCACTATGTAAACCCACCTGTAGGTGAGGGCTAGGGTTATGTAAACCCACCCAAAGGTGAGGGCTAGGGTTAAGGCACCCCTACCCACCTTTCATCAGGGTGATAACTTGCCTGGCATTTCCTGGAGGCTCTTGTACCACAGAGCCCCACCAGGCCACCCACTCCCAGCAGGATGCAGTTTTAGGTCATACCCAGGACCAGGAGCCTCCAAACCATCCCCTACAGCTCCTGCCCTTACCTCCAGGATGATACATGAAGTCTTACATCCAGATGATGTTGCTGCCTGAGCTGCCACCAGCGAACTGCCCTGTTTATTTAGGTGGCCAGAGATCTAAAGTGGCCACCACAATCAGGCACCTGCTGGCTGCTTGGCCCCAGTCTTAAAGCAGCAGGCACCAATGGTGCCCTGCCACACACCCCCTCAAAATTGTTCCTGGGGGAGGTTTCCCCTGCTGCTGCTGTTTCCCCTCAGAGCCTGTGAAAGCCCTCAAGTGGCGAGCACCCCCAAAGGTGCTCCACCACACACCTCCCTCCTTAGAATGACATATGGGGGCTTTGCTTGGCTGCCTTCTCCTCTGGCTTTGTCCCAGCCTGCTGCAGCCCCTTTCACGTGGCGAGCACCCCAAAGATGCTCCGCCACACTGGGCCACACAGCACATGCTGGCACTGGCCCCAACCTGGCCAGGCAATGTTTGTGGTGGTGGCAGATCTGGCCTCAGAATCAAAGCCATGACCCAAGGAAGGGGGCAGTGGCAGAGTGTGGGAGAGGGCAGGGAGGGGCAGACAGCCAATTTGGGGGGGGGCACTCAGGGTAGAGAAGCATGGGGCAGAGATGGTGGGGAGCAGTTGGGAGGTGGCAAAGGCAGTGGTGTAGCATGGCAAAGGCTGTAGCTCCAACTCTAAGCCCCTGTTGAGGCCAGAACTGGAGCTGGAGCAGCTGCCTGAACCCATGCCCTCCTCTTTCCCTGGTGCTCAAATCTAATACAAAGGGCTTTTTTCCTGCATGTTGAATGGGTAAAAATTGATTCATCTTGGATTTGAGTAAATACAGTACCACCAACAGAGAAACAAATTAGCAGCATGTGTGACATACTGAATGAAACATTATAACATGAGTGTTTGGATATGCTAACTATAACAAACTGTATAAAACGATATTAAATACATACTGGAATGGCAGCCCTAGAAATAGTTTCCTCTCTTATCTGCCTCAAAGGTGTGGTGGAAGTGACCTCTGACCTCACCAACTGATTGGGGGTGGTGTGGAGGGGAGGGGGTCCTCCAGAGCCTAGCAAGTGAACGCTGCTGCTGTTATTTACCCTTTCCCACCCTCTTCTTCCCTGGTAGATTCAGCAGCATGGGGGAAAGGAAGGAACAAGAGGCAGCAGCTTTCACCCCTGGACTCAGGAGCAACATAAAAGCAGGGCTCAGGCCATACCCCATGCTAAGAACTCATATGTAGCACAGCCAAATGAAATGCCACTCTACTGCTACTTCCCCTTCTGCCCCGCTGGATCCACCACTGCTGTAATATATTTTGTACATGTGCAAAAGGACCCAGTCCCTCAATCCCTGTAGGCACATACAGAAGTTAAAATGATTTATTATTTGTGGGCCACACAAGAGTGACATTGACTGTTAGAACATGCACTACATCTGTATTGGAGTAACTTATAACAGTAGTTTGTGCCCAAATGTAAGTTACACTAGTGTTCAAGGCAGAACAATGACCGGCTCTCCAGGGGTAGCTACCACAGTTTGTCCTATTAAAGCACCTCGCTATGCAAGACAAATTTGCAATCTGCACTGAACACGTGTCTACCTGGGTTGATATTGACTAGACTGAATATGGACACATGATCAATATACAAGCATGACTTACACCAGTGTATATTTAGTCTGGACTTTCAGAGAGGTAATTTTGCCCTGAAGTGTAATGGCTTATACTGATGTAGGGCTGTAAGATGTACATCTGCTCCATATTTACACCAATATAAAGGAAGATTATACACTTCAGAGGAGCAGCTGCATATCTGGGATAGCTCCTAAATGAGAGTACTAAGCTACTCTAGTGCAGCAATATCAAACTCATACAGCACAGGTCCCTTATTTGTTGAAGTGGGTACTGCACACATCACAATCCCAGACTGGCCAGAATGGGCACCAGATCTGGGATGGGGTGCCAGCGTGGGGAATGGAACACCAACAAGGCCTGCCCCTTGCATTGCATGCCTCTGGTCCTGCCGAACCTGCTCAGGACTATGCTAGACATGGCACCTACTCAGGGACCTGTGCTGCACCTGGCTAGAGTGGGCATCATATGCAGTTCACATTCCAGATGAACCAGAACAGGTACCACTGGTGCTGGAGCCAGCATGCCAGGGGAAGGAGGTTCCAGACTGGCCCCATATGGGAATAAAACTGGGGGCTAGATATTGTCTGACTCCATGGGTCAGATCCAGCACATGGGCCATATCTTTGACAACTGTACTCTAGTGTATCCCAGCCAGGATCAATAGGCATGTAAACAAAACTTACTGACTTATAAGTAGACCTGGTGCCAAAGATTCTGGCAGCCCTAAAACAAGTAACAGACTTCACCTTTTCCATTGATCAACAACCTACCAATTCAGTGCAGTCTCTAGGATATAAACAGGATACCCCTTCCAGTCTCACATTTCTAATACTGAAAGGAATAAACATTCTAAAAAGAGGAGTTTAGACATTGTAGATGCTTCACAATTTTCCTCAGAAAAATGGAACATCATAGAGTGATAGCATGAAAGGGAGATATTATTATTATTATTAGATAAAGATTACATAGAAGAATTAAACTGCCTCAAAACAATAGACTATAATAAACAGTGGGCATCAAAATGAAAGAAACATGATCACAACTGATTAATTAAGCAATAGCTAAGGAATCAGAAATATCCTGACCAGATTGGAATATTCTGGCACAGCAGGTAACGGCTCTGGCATATTTCCACTCAGAACAAAAAGAACTAGTATCTGGCTGGCACTCTGAGTACCTCTTGCCTTTTCGTTATAAATGTTTCTTCTTCTTTTAAAATCCATGATTAATGTTTCCATGCCAGCCACCAGTATTTCATACTTTACAGAAAATCAATGTTCATACTCCTCCCTGGATTGTCTAGAAAGATATTCACTTAATTTCATAGCTACTGCCTTTCTCACCTAGAAACTGAAAATACATGTGGAAAATGCTTATGAAAGGTTTTAACTGCACCAGGAACCTGAGTGATGCTTTCAAAGACTATCTGTTATAAGCAGGAGGCTGCTGACAGTGGCCCTAGGAATGGGAAGCTTCAGACTACTTCAGCAGTTGGCTCTCCTTGGCATCATTCAGCATTGGAACTGATCATTGCTCATCACTCAGCAATGGAACTGATCAGGAGTTTTCCAGTTTTTCATTGGAAAATGCTGATCCATCAAACCTAAACTTTTTCATGGGCATGTATCTGTTTTGACAAAAGTCCAGTGAATCACTAGTAGGTTCCCATTGCAAATTTATCTTGATTTCTTGCCAACTTGCCTGATGGGTTGCTGGAGAACTATGCCTTCTAAACCCCAAGGTACCTGGGGTTTCTGTAGTCTCTTTAAGAGTGACAGACAGTTCAGATTAGGTTAGGCAGCAGATTGCAGCTTAGGTTCCCAGGTTCAATTTCATTTGTATGTTTTTAAAAGCAAGTTTGTTTTGATTATTTCAAAACAACATTGAATCAGACTTTTATTTCCAATTTCAAAATTTCTTCTTTTCATTCCAAAATGGAAGAAATTTTCTTCCTGAATTTTCAGAGTGGAAATCCAAACTTTCACCAGCTCTACTCAATAGTAAGCTACTTGCTCCGCATATGAAACTATGCTAGGAGAAACTGCATGCATATACTGACACTCTCCCAACATACTTATTTTCAAAAATGTTTTCCAATTAACATGTAGGAGAAATTATTTTATTACTATTAGGCTAATATTACATTCATTTAGGAGCCTAACTCTGATTTCATCTTTAAATCACAGGCCAATAGAGTAGTTAATGCAAGTACAATCAATTGTATCCACAACTTTAAGCCTACTTTTAATTGTGAAAGCTAAACTGTTCCTGCAATATTAGAAGCCAGCTTGTTGACCAATTAAAACTAGGGCCTTGAGTGGTATTGCTTAGCAAATGTGTTGAAGGAGATGGATTCACAAAAGTTTAAATTACTTGTGCCACCGGGGTACTTTTACATGTGCTCTGGGCGTGGAAGGGGTGGTGCTTTAATTAGAGTGGCTCCAAGAAGAAAAAGAGGGACCAAGAAGCACCTTGAAGGAGGAGCTGTAAACTTCTGTAATGGCACACTCTTTGGGAGAGGTGTGGGTGGGGTGTAGGGGAGGTGGAGCCCTGTGAAAACACCCAGTGGGATTTGACTTAATCCTTGTGACAAGATATTGTAGAGACCCCTTCACACTATTCAGAATCCAGGGGTGACAGGAATGGAGAGTGGGACCAGCAGTTAATACCTCAGCCACCAGAAGGCCCTAACCCTTGCTCCAACAACAATTTGGCAGCAATTTGGTCACAGGTTGGCAATGAGGTGGGGACAGTGGAGGGGTGCAGAATGAGGGTTTGAAAGTGCTAGCAATGGCAGTTGGGTCAAAAGTGGCAGCCTGTATTTTGGCCTAGTGCCAAACACTCCTAAAAGGTTGCCAACCCCTGCTATCAAGCAAAAGACAAAAATTATATTAAATCACAAATTGTACCAAAGTGGGATGGTTCCAAATTGTGAGGCTGTGTTCTGGTATCCCCAAGGACTCATACCTGGATGTTTCTCCTGAATCTGAAAAAGTGGTCCTAGACCAGCACTAGGTTATAGCTACATACCTCTGCTGAGGGTACACAGTACTCGGGTACATATGTACCCGAATCCAAGATGACTTTGAATTTAGGATGATCCCATAATAATTACATTTTATATATGAAAAATGTATACATTGGTTATAATTTTCCTGGTATAGAATCTAATTATTGTTCTTAAATTCATCTTCCTCGCTGCTACAGCAGGGAAAGCAGTGGCAGGGAGGCAGGTAGTTGTACAGGAGATAGATGACCTCTTTGCCCTCTGCCCCCTAATTTCTTCCACCTTTAGCCTGCTCTCCCCCATGACGCCTGCATCCCCTGCTGCCTGTATCCCCATAGACTATGCCTCTCCCCCCTACCTGCTCCCCACAGACTGCCTCTGCCATTCTGTATAGCCTCTGTTCTCTTCATCACTAGCTACATACAGCCTTTGCCCCGTCCCTTTCCTTTTATTGTCAGATGCGGTACCAGCTCCATTCCCACCGTGGTCACAAAGCACATGGAAGGGCAGCCTGTGCCCAGCCTTATATCCCAGGACCTGGCGCTGCCATCACTGCTGATTGGCCAGGCAGGGGACAGAGCCCTCACCTAGGAAGGAATGAAGTCAGAGTTGTGTCTGACAGTAAGGTGGAGGGGAGGAGTCAGGTATTGCAGGAACAGGTGGAAGGGGGGAATATGTTTCTGCTGTGGCTCTGACTCTGGCCCTGACCTACGCTTGGGGCTGGAGCCACAACAGCTGCTGCTTGCCTACCCTCTCCACCTTGTACTTGGAATCTAAGATGAGGGGCTTTTCCCCCCTATCCTGAATGAGGAAAAAAATCTTGTCTTGGATTCAAGCAAATACAGTATTCTAGTGGTGTCGGAATATATTTAACCTGCATCTGGGTTGAGAGGTAGCTCTACTGGCTATTTTCTGACCTGAAACCAACATCTCAGTGTTCACATAGCACTGTGTCCATGTCAGCAAATTAGCTCTACTTTTTAGCACCAAGTGAATGCAGTTCCCCTGGCACAGATGTGCACGAACGTGGCCAGTATGCTTTCTGTGGGAGGTAGCTGTTTATGAAACCCTCTGCCGAACCTCTGCCTGGTAGCAAGCTATTTAGCCTAACCACAGCTCTGCACTATGGAGCCACAATAAGTGGAATTAGAAGTGGTGGAGACTACAAAGATTTGTGGAACATCTGGGACTGTCTCCTGGGCTTTGCTTCCTAAACACACTTCATCGATCACTAACTGAACCTCCTTTCATAGGAACTAAAATACAGACAACAAAAGGAACCATGAATGCTTTTATTTGTGCACACAATTACAGGCTTGTGTGAACAAATGGGAATTTACATGTTTAAATCATTCCAGCTATATGTAAAATATGAAGTGATTAATGCATGTGTGTCAGTGCTCCTAATCATTACCTAGAGTGCTCCTAAGTATTGTATATTTAATACTATATTAGTAAGTGAGCCTCTTCTTTCTAAAACTTTGCTCTAAGCCTCTATATTACTATAAAATATGGGTTAATATTAAAAATGCATGTGCAAACATTTGTTCATTTTATAAACTGCATACATGCTTGTATTTGAAACCTTTATACACCTTTCTGTGCATATCCAATAAAAGCAAAACTGTGTTTACACAATTATTCAATTAAAGCATTGTGATTTTTTGTGCAAATAAGTATTGCTGGGGGGTATCTACCTGAGAAACATCTGCCCAGCTTCTTTGCAAGCCGTTTCTGGATTTGATATTTATCCAATCAATAAAAAGAAACAATACTTTTATGACTTAGGATAGTCCTTACCAACTGCAAAGTACAGAATTTTAAAACAATGATTTTTTAAAGCAATAATTATAGGAAAGAGGTGTAAGAGAGCTAAACTTGTCAAATTAAATGCTTCCCAAGCATAGTTCTACAGTTCCAGGTATAGCTGTTAATAGATAATCCTTAAAGAATTGAAGGCCAGATTCTGACTAAAAAAAAAAGTCTGAAACACATTCTTGATTCCAGACTTAGTATTCAGCTAAACCTGACTTTCCCTAATCTGTCTACTTCTGTCACCTTCTGCTTCCTCTTTTAAAAACAGGAAAGTCTACTTAGCTGAGGATATATGGCAGGAAAGTTTGGTAGCCAAAGCATAACATAACCCAAGTTCTTCAAGATACAGCATTGGAAATTTATGACCATTGAACATAGCTGCCTTTTTACTTCATAAAAAAACCTTTTGTTTCTGCTGCAGGAAGGCTGAATGTATATATTATATTCATTACATTATTACATTTCTATATGAACATTTCTGCTTCTGCTCCTGTTCTAATATTATGCTGCTACAGAACTGGATGGCTCAGAACATTCACCTCCCAGTCACTAGTTCAGACAGGCCTCAGGATCTAGGACTTTGAAAAGGAGATGCTGCAGATGTGAACAGCGCTACAGCAGTGGCTGCAAATCCTTCCGGGCCCCAGCATCCTCCACCTTGACCCCTGCTGCATCTTGAGCTGCTTCACCAGGTCCCAACATGGTGCTCAGGCTGGAGTTGGAACACATGAGTTCCTTAAAGCCCCAGATGCCTCCACCAGCTCCCTGCATCAGCCATGCCTTAGCCCATCTCTATCCTCTTGTCAGAACTCATTTTCTACTGCCTGGACTGGCAGTAGGCAGTGGTCTGTGTCTTCCAGGGAGTGCCCAGACTGGCACTAGCAGTGACCTGTGTCTTCTAGAGAGCTAACTGTGTTACATTAAACTGTGTGTGGGGCAGGAGGGGTGCTACTTCATTCCCTGGATCTGTTCCTGGGCCTCAGAGTAGTTATGATAGAAGACACATTATGAGAACATATTTCAGTTTCATAGTTTCTAGGGTCGGAAGGGACCTTAGCAGATCATCTAGTCCGACCCCCTGCCATGGCAGGAAAGAGTACTGGGGTCAAATG
>NW_017728992.1:131844966-131850964 GCF_001723915.1 Gavialis gangeticus | reverse complement strand
AACAGCTTGCCTAGGATCGAGGTAAGACTAACTGGCCTATAGTTTCCCGGGTCCTCCTTCCTCCCTTTTTTGAAGATGGGAACCACATTGGCCCTCTTCCAGTCCTCCGGTACCTCTCCAGAGCACCACGAGTGCGCGTAAAGCCATGCCAGGGGACTTGCAATGACCTCAGCCAGTTCCTTTAGAACTCTAGGGTGGAGATCATCCAAACCGGCTGACTTGAAAATGTCCAGCCCCTCCAGAAGCTCCCTAACTAAATCCTTGCTAACCCTTGGCCCAGGTGTGCCCCCCCTGGGGCCCGAGGGGGGCCCAGCAGGGAGGTGGCTAGTCTACCTCCAGCCACTTCAATTGGACATGTCTCTTTTTGTTTGTTTTTTCCTGGCATTGATATTTGTGTGATCCAGCTTTAGTTTTGAGTGTATAGGTGCCCACATGACAAGAAAGACCACCAAAATTGGCAGATTGAGAGAGTTTCATCTGAGGTGCCAAGTATTCAATATGCAAAACAAATTAATAAGCTGTACCTCAAGGTCAGCATCTGAGGTATACTCAAGGCAGTGTATGGAAAACCTTGCACTATTAGTAGTCATACTAAATTCATATGATGACCTTAACGGATGACCTTAACATCTTGCAGCACTTCTTTGCCAACCTGAGTGTCATGAACTGGATGGGGAGTGGGGCGTAACTTGCATGCTTTCTTGAATTTGTTTTACTAATATGGCATGTGTAATCTCTACATATAGGTAACCTTAAGCTATATTCAGCTGTATTATTCTTATGTCTGCATAAATTGTGATATTTGATATAAATATAGTAGGCATCTGTCTCACGAGACAATAGAATTATGCTGAGACATCAGCTATATCTTTATATTATAGTCACTGTTTTAGTGAGGCAGTGATTAACTTAAATGGCCCTTATCTAGCCATGCTTTGAAGAGCAGTAATGGCTTAGAATGAGCATCTGACCTGAGTTGTTCATTGTCTGCCTTGAATTTACATTGTAAAAGTAACCCCTGGATATCCAAATTATTGGTGGATAGGAGACAGTATCGTTGATTAGCAAATGTCCATATCTGAAAGGATGCACATATGCTCCTTGTCCTAATTAGACCAAGAAAGATTTCAGGTCTAAGAAACATGCTTCTCTGAGGGGGGCAGGAAGCACAGGTACATGTGCACCCCCTGAGAGCACGAGTGCACCCCCTGACCGGCCGTGCTTGCTCCTTAGGTGATGGGCGGGGGGGTCAGGTGTGGGTGCTGATGCTCCCCCTGCAAGCACCGGCCGGGAAGTGGGAGTGCCATGGCGCTCCCAGAAGTGGCCGCAGCCACTTTTGGAAGTTGGAATCGGGCCCCCTCCCCAGTCAGCAAGGTTGGCCACTGGTGGGGGGACACAGCCCCCCTTGACTAAGGCGGCACCAGTCGCCCATGGCAGGAAGTGACAGGCAGAGGTTTGGTCCCCCGAGAATCAAAGAGGTGCCATATGTGAATAACCAGATAAGTAACCGTACTTAAGCCTGCCCTGAGAATATGATTTTGTCTTCAGTCCTCCCAGGTACAGGGATGGCTGTGGTCCCTCAGCCAGAGAGGCTGAGTAGAGCAAGCTGAGGAAATGGAGAGATTCTTACAGATCAGAGACCTTATGCTGGTTCTTATTTTTTTTTGTCTGGTTTTTAATAGTAAATCCTTTAAATCTTTTTATCCACCTATTGTTAACTGTGATTCCAGGGCATTTGACCTCATGGGTTTGCCTATTTTACAGAAAGGGAGATCTATCTTTTGTGCACTTATGAAGAGACAAGGGTCCTTTCTGTGATCCTTCTAGCTTGTAAAATCCTCTCTGCTAACAGCCGACAAGGCCTGAATGAGACAGGTGAGACTGAGACACCACAGGAACTGGCCTCTGGTACACCTCAGCTGGTTCTTAGTGGTCAATCAGCAGACAGTGGTTTGGGGATAAAACACTCCAGAAGTGTCTCTCAGAGGCACACCCAGGGCTGGAGCGCATTACACTGAAGAAGCTCAATTCAGCACACCAAGAAGCATTTCAGAAGTTCATTTCTGACATCCTCCAGTCAAGCTACCTCCTACAGGTCTCTGCTTGTAACGTTGGTTTACTTCTTAGAATTTTCTTTCAGAAGCCTTACAAAGATCTCCAGCCTTACTCACAGTTCACCTAAGACTATTTAACACTGAACAGTAAAAGGAATTTAACTTTCCATGTAACTGAGAGGTTAGGTCAACATCAAAGCCATAGAAGTATCCTCTAAGCAAAGCCTTTCTGTTTCTTTGGATCACAGAATAGAATTCTGCTTTAACGGTTGCCTGAGAGAGACATCTTTCATGTAATTTTTATTTAGCTAAAGCATTTCAAAAAGTCTAATCTAGTGGAGGCCAACAGTTTGGTAGGCACGCCACAAGGTAAGCTCTGTGCCCTCCTTGAATGTCACTCCACTTGCCTTCCCCCTGCCTGATCTGCTGCTGCATTCCCTGCTTCCTCCCCAATCTGCTGCATACCACACATGCAGGCTGCAGTGCCATGGGTTGGCTGACCTGGTCTAGTCACTCAATGGCCCAAGTGCTGACAACCCCCTGTCGAAGAAGCCCATCTCACATGAACATACTACATCTTTCCCAGTTCCAACTGCTTCCCTGGAGAAAATTTTTGGGTAAAACTGAATAGGTATATTGGGATGATTTATTTTTGAAAAAAACTATCACTCCAACATGCTAACAGATTGTAAACAGTGAACAGTATGGGAATAATTCTACAAATGGGAAACAGAAAAAATCTGAAAGCAGAGATACAGTCCTACGTATCTACACAACATATATACCAACTTGCATTGATATTCATTCAGTTTATCTTTCACTGTAATTTTAAACTGATGAACTTGCCACTTAATGTTTTAAATAGGGATTTGCAACAAACATATCACTCTTGCATATCTTTTTGACAATCTTCATTCAATATACAAGCATTTGTTTGCATTGAGGGTGTGGAAGGATGGGGACTAAGAAATCATGATTATGTGTAAATCTCTCTCTTTTTTTAGGCATCTTCGCCACATGTGGTTTAGATGTGAGCCTTTCTGTTGTATGCTTTTGACTTTCTCTCTCCAATCAAAAAATGTGGGGACAACAAAGCCAAATTTTAAATATTGAGGAACGGAACTTGCAGGATAACAACCATACTGTGGCTCCTACAAATTAACTAGGAACACATTTCTAATCAAACATTACATATATGTGTGTATGTATTCTGAACGGGTAATATTTAAACAAATGATAGACTCTTTACCACCACATAATTTAAGGGCCTCTTAAGCTACTGTCTTATTAAACAGAATCTCTGCTTGCATGTGGTTAACAGACTCTCTTAATTCATAGTCTGTAGGCATAACCTTCTATCGCAGTTTGTAAAGTCAGCAAACAGCTTTTGACCTGGTTTCCTTTCTTTGTTGGAGGTAAATGTTACAGTAATATGATACAGCATCAACATTTTTTTAAAACAGAATCCAAGGTCAGGTGGCTGTCACCCCAGGTCAGACAAAAGTGACCCAAGTGATGCTTGACCACCAAGGAAGAAAACTGAAGGGTTAAACATTCAAGTAACAAACTGTGGCAGGAGGGATTTTACTGCTTTTTCACTGCTTTCACAGGGGAAGTCAAATATTTTTGGTAAGATACTTAACTTCTTACATGCTTCAGTCAGAACATGTTACTTATGCTTTTTCTATAGAAACTGGTTCTCTAATAGTATCACCCACCCAGATTGGCAGTTTGTCTTCAATTCGTCTTAGTTCTTTGTCTGCTGGCTGAACTCTTAACCTGTGTAGTCATTCACAGAACAAAACAATCCACCCAAATCTCTATCTTGTAGCTGCTACAGAAGGAACACTTTGTAACAAAGATACCAAGAAATGAAGGCCACCAAGAGAGACAGGAAGAAACACACCTGATCCATGTTTTCTAGCTTCTGTAACAAGTAATTTAGGTTACTTTGATTATTATGAAGTTGCCACATCCATACAAACAGCATGAAAACCACTTTCATGAAAAGTGAACCAAATTTTCACATGCACAGCTAGAATCTTTTCAGGTAACACATAAAATATATCTACCCTTTATTAAAACGAATCCTTCCTTTAACAATTGATTAGTTTGCCAACAGTACAGAATCTATGCCATTGACTTGTCTGTAGTCTTATACTGTGTCTTTAGAAGAATGGCTCTCAACTGGGGTGATGGTACAAATGTCACTGCTCTGTAGTCAGGTAGAATTGTTTTATAAGCTTTGTGAACAGCCAGACTAGAAAGGGCTCTGACATGAGCATGTGCTCCTGCTTACATTAGGGTTGTCTGTTAAGCCTAAAGCAGGCAGGGGTGCCCAGTTCTGCCACAGCCCTTCCTGGCCCAATTTGGAAACAGAGGCATGCAAGGCAGGTGAAACCACCCCACATACCCCCCGTTTCCAGGAGGAATATTGGGAGGGGAGGGGGCAGAGCTGGACTAGGAAGGGCTGCAAGAAGAGTGAGTAGTTCTCCCTGCTTTTGATATATCAGACGCAGACAAAAGCATGTGCTCATGCCACAGCCCTTCCCACTCTTGCTGTACTGTGCATGAGACATATGGGGCAGTTCCATCTGACTGCAGCAGCATCTCAGTTGAGAAGCACTGAGGCAAGCTGAGGCAGCACAACATTGGTTCTCAACCAAGGCAATGCCAAATTTTAAAAAAGTTATGGAGGGGTTCTCTGAATCCAAAAGGGCTGAGAACCACTGGTTTAGAAGGCACAAAAACAGACTCAATTCTAAGTCCAGCTAGAACCACTCTTCTCAAGAACCTTTTAGCTGTTCAAGTGCACACATTCCAAGTGAATTAACAATACCAGTACTGGTGCATGCAGGAAGGAATTACTCCAAATGCCTAACATGCTTGTGAAACTTTCCAGCCTGGTGAGGACTACTGACAATGTTCAGAATATAAGGCAATGAGAATCACAGGATCATAGAAAGCTAGGGTTGGAAGGGATCTCAGGAGGTCATCTAGTCTAACCCCCAGCTCAAAGTGGAGCCAAGGATTTGTCTAGCTGGGTTTTGAAAATCCTCAAGAATGGAGCTTCCTACCACTTCTCTAGGTAACCTATTACAGCATTTTACTACCCTCCTAGTGAGAAAATCCTTCCTAATATCTAACCTAAACTTCCCTTGCTGCAACTTGAGACCTTGTTCTGTCATCTGCCACCACTGAGATCAGTCTAGCTCCATCCTCTTTGGAACCCCCTCCTCCCCACTTCAGGGAGTTGAAGACTGCTATTAAATTCTCCCTCAGTCTTTTCTTCTCTAGACTGAATAAACCCAGTTAACTCAGTCTTTCCTCACAAGTCATGCCCTTACCATTTTTGATGCCCTCTCCTAGACTCTCTCCAATTTGCCCACATCCTTTCTGTAGTGGGGGGCCCAAAACTGAACACAACACTCCAGATGTGGCCTCACCAGTGCTGAATAGAGTGGAACAATCACTTCCCTTGACCTACTGGCAACACACCTACCAATACAGCCCATTAGCCTTCCTGGGAACAAGGGCAATCTGTTGAATCATATTCAACTTTTTTTCCACTGCAACCCCTGAGTCCTTTTCTTCAGAGCTGCTGCCCAGCCAGTCAGCCCCCAAGGCTGTACTGTTGCATGGAATTATTCCATCCTAAGTGCAGGACTTTGCACTTGTTCTTGTTGAACCTCATAAGATTTCTTCTGGCTCAATCCTCCAATTCATCTAAGTCATTCATGTGCAGTAAAGCACTTTCTGGCCCCAGCAACTGACTGATTTACACAGTTAAACATGATGATTGACATCTCTTGCTATTTCACTCTTCCTAATATAAGTACAAATGATATCCTTAGTTAAGTGTGAGCTACTGAACAGGTTCCCTAAAATGTTGTCTGTGGACAGCAATTTTGCTCCATGGAGACCTGGCTGACTATATTGTGTTA
>NW_017728992.1:131832700-131839966 GCF_001723915.1 Gavialis gangeticus | reverse complement strand
GTGCTGGATAAGAGAGACAGCAATTTTGCTCCATGGAGACCTGGCTGACTATATTGTGTTATTTCCTCTTCTGTATTTTCAAAAGCTAACATTGAGTTTTGGTAGCCAAAAGGTGTCATGGGATTGTGAATGCCAAAGTATGTTTGCTTGATCATGAATGAGAGCACACGTAGTCAATGAAAATCTTTAGTTTATTCTATGATTAAAAAGTCCCTGGACACTCTAGAGGTAGGGTTTAGAACAGGAGACAGAGCTGAGATTCCTCCTGTGTTATTACTGAGAAGAAAAATGAAAATTTTTGGTTTCTACTCATCTTGTACATTTCTGAAAATCTCCTGACATTAAAATATACATAATAATGAACTGTCCCAGAGCCCCAAATTCTAACAACTCTGAAGCCTCTTAATGAACTGGTAACTGTGCACGTCTACACAAGATACTAACTGCACAGTAGCCTAATAACACTGCACAGTAGAGTGCTGGGCAAAAACTATACTAATATGTTACTGCCTGTGTGCCTGCAGTACTACACAGTAGTACAGGCAGTTCTTGACTTACAACGTTTTCAGTTACAACTTTTCGTGCTTACAATGTTTATAAATTGACACCCTGTTTCAACTTTATAACGTCAGTTTCGACTTTACAACACTTGATCTGATGCAACACCATGCCAATGAACAAGTTAGCTGCATCGCTCATCTCCCTGGAGAACATCTGTCCAAACTTCCTTGGACATTTTCTTTAAGAAAGCAGACAAGACTACAGAAAAACCTGCAGCCAAGACTCCCGAGAAGACTCTGGCCAAGAACCCTTCAAAAAGTCCAATCAAGAGCCTTTCAAAAAGTCCAGCAAAGTCACCTCAAAGAAGTACTTCCAAATCAATATGATTGTTATTTACAATATAAATACATTAATATTACTCATCTATAATTGATCGAGTACAAAATTCTGGGGTATTTTTGGTGAAAATAGGGTATCAAGCCTTGGTTTAGCAACCAATCCCCCATTTCTAACATTGTTTCTTGTGAGAAAATTGGTTCCAACTTACAACATTTCGACTTAAGATGCGGTTTTCAAGAACCGATTGTGTTGTAAGTCCAAGGACTGCCTGTACTAAACTATCCAAGTACTAAATGTAATGCGCCGTAACTACAGCGCATTAAAGAAGGTGCAGACATGGCCACTATGACTGGGCTTGGCCCTGGGATCAAGGACAGTAGAGAGAGGCTTCATAATAGTATAACTATCTACTAAAAATAAGAAGCAATATGCTATTAAAAGTACAGTTTGGCAGGTTGTTTGGAAACCAGGCTGTTTCTAGTTAAGCCTAGTGCATATATTTACACAAAAGCTACTAAAGGGCTCTACTATTATTAATGCACTCAGATAATCAGACCCCAGGAAAAACATGTCCTGGAGGAATATGAACAAACAACTCTGGATTCCATTCCCATCAGTGTCCACACAATTCAGGGTACTGTAAGAAGCTGAACACCTCCTCCCTCCCCTCGCCCCCATAGAACCAAGACTCATGTCACTTATCCAGAGAGAACAGCCTGTTTCTAGTGTAAGAACCACGGAAGTGTTACTAGCAACTACAAAACAACAATATCAGTACAATGTGAGTCCAGCAAAAAAGCATTCATATGCACAGCTTTTTATAGATTCCTTACATTTGAATTCTATTTTTCTTCAGTGTCTCAAAAAACAAATCTGTGAGAGGCAACACAAATAGCCAGTGTTGACAAGAGTCTGAATTTTACTTACATGTGCTGTGAAGCATTTGGATAGAGCTCTGAGAATTGTGGTGCAGAATCTTCAGGGCCATGGGGGGCAGCATGGCTGATAACCATCATTATGGGCCTATGAGGATATATTCTCTTAGACATTTTGAAATAATTAATGCTCTCGTTAGTGATTAAGTCTGTGAAGTAGTCCTGTAACATACATTTAAGACAAAATAAAAGTTATATAGTACATAATCAACCAGATCACATTCTATTTACATTTTAACTGCTTGGCTTTCTTGCATATGTACTGGCCTCTAGCTGCTTTACTACTCCATCCAGGAAGAACACAGACAATTTGCAGATGTTTCCTCAGCCTGATGAAGGGTATTTGTACCAGAAAGCTTGCAAAGAAGAATTTTTCCAACTAACTGAATTGGTCTAATAACAGATATCAGATTTACCCAAAGAACCTTATCTGTCTATTAAGTCACTGTATTCCAAGTTATCACTAGAGCTTAGATCAGGAAGTAAAAACATACCTTTGAAGAGACATGTGAGCCTGAAGGACATAGGAGAAACCAAGCTCTAATGACTTTTTTAAAGTAGGCACAATATGAGATGGGAGTGCATTTTGCAAAATTCTCTTATCCAGAAAATAACAGGTTCTGTTAACTATGACCATCAAAGTTGGCCACAGAACATTTTGTAACATACAAGCAGCAGATAACATAGACATATAGATTTCTCAAATTTGGTTGATGAAAGTCTTGACAAAACATGACTCCAAACTACAGAAAACTATGCACATTTAATATGGCCTCATATTTACTCCTGAAGGCTTTGTGTGTGTTTTTTAAAATATAAATTTGCATGGGAGCAATCTACAACACTTAACATATTGCAAAAATACAGTTGTCTAGGAAAAACTTTAACAAAGAAATGGCAAACATATATATAGGGAGGAGCTGAATTCCTTCAGGCTCAGGTTCTTTTAATTATACAACTTAAAGGAGTGCAGCTGGTGAGGCTAAGGTGGTGAGCTGCTAATAAACTGGCTTAACCCACAGTCAAGGTGGCAAGTAGAAGCCTACAGGGAAAAGGACGAAATGGAAAGAAGAAAAAAAGATGAACACTTAAATTAAACCACCTGCCACCACTAAGCATTCATCATTGGCCTGGAGGTTTAGTGTGAGCTTCACTGAGAAACTGCTGAGACAATGTTTGTAATTTCAAACACTTCCAGGCATGACTAATCACATGTTGTGGATTCAAGGCCCTGAACAGCTGCAAAATCAGTGCCTGAGGGACAGGGTCTGTGATGCATGTCAGTGTTAGGACAAGCCAACCAGCTGGGACCTTCTCACTCAGAACCCCCTCCCCCCCACTCCCCCCAATACAGTAGCTTTAAATTAAATGTTCATGGTCCTGTAACAATATGATGGAGGCAGTATTACTTGTTTACAAAAACAGTGAAAATTTGGTTTCCCTTCAGAGTACCAGAGTTCATACCAATTTTTGGTATGAAATAGACCCAGATTAGAACACTGCCTGGATAAGTGCCTTTCCAAAGCATCCATTTCCCTCTTGTTTCCCTATACATTGTTCACTCTTGCTATGGACACAGGGCACATAAAGAATTCATGACTAACCAATAATTCTTTATTTTCCACTTTATGTTCTATGCAATCAGTAACATGTAATTTCTGTGGGTGGGTAAATCAGAAACTGCTATTGTGAGCTTCCAATAAAATCTCATTACATGGGTCAGAAACCACAGCTGCAACATCTGTATTATCTTCGGTGAGCTACACACTGAGGAAATTCCAATTCATTTTATGTAGGCTGGAAACTTTAGGATTTGTAGTACTAAACATTTATAACAAATCTCACTGTAATGGGCTGGTCACCTTGGCATATCCTCCAGATTTTGTCATGAGTGCAAACAAAGACTGAAGTTTTCCAAACCCTTCTTTTTTTTTTAACTTATCATATCTGGAGTCTGACACCACAGCCACATTTTTTTACACTGTATAATGGAAAACAGCACCAGTTAAGCTTTCCTTCTGAGAGTAAAAACTATTGTCTTAACAGCTACTCTGTAGTCTTAACTTTGAGTTCAGTAGAATAAGGCCAAAATTTTCTTCAGAAAGGTCTTTTATTTGTTTATTTATTTATATAGAGCCACCCATTTCTACCTTAAGGTTAGAAATCAACCAACTAAATTATAGACCTGTTTTAACTTTTTGGCCATTCCACAATAGGACAAAAGACTGACCTTAAATGCACCATAAGAAAACATATTGGGTGCTATTATTAATTAATAAAGAGAAAAATATTTTTAAATAGATGAAGTCATTTGATACTGTGTAATGTGTCTGGAAAATACCTTTGCGTAATCAAATCCATGCTTCTCTTTGTTGCCATTCCGACAAATGGTGTAATTATAGAAGCGAGAGTTCTTGACTAATCCAACCCACTCTCTCCACCCAGGAGGAATGTAGCTGCCATTGTATTCATTGAGGTATTTCCCAAAAAAAGCTGTGAGGGGAAAGAAGGCACACACATCAGGCTTTACAAAATTAATTTTCTAGTTGGATGCAAATGCATATATATGTGAATAAAGTTTTTTTTTATTATAGATAACAATATATGGATTAGTATACATCAAAAAGCTGCTTTCACCTAAAAATCTGCTTTCTAAATTCAGTTTGAGGGGGTTTTAACAAATGCATAATTTTAACACCTGCTTTTTATTGTTCATATTATTGTTCATTCATTTGTGTTTATTTTTATTATTATAAAAGTGGTGTTTAGCAGATCTGGTTTATATCAGTATTACCAGTTATCTTTATTTTGGGGTTTCGTCTAACACAGCAACTTCTGGAGTCATGTGATTATAGCTACGAACAGACATTCTGACAGAAATAGCAGCACCAATGTTCAATCTTCAGCTGCCCTTTCTGCCCAGCCTCTGTACCTTCCTGAGGCTGGGGTGATCCAGGTGTGGGGAAGGCGAGAGAAGCAGTGTGCCTGCTTCACTCCTCCTGATCCCCAGGGGGAGTGTGGTAGCAAGGACAGACTCCCCATGCCTTCCCTTGACCAGGGTCTAGGGAACAGGCAGGGAGAAACCTCCTCCACTCCACTCCCAGTCTCTGGGAACAGAGAGAAATGAGCACTGGCACAACGTCCCCAGTCCCTATCCCAAGCTTGGCAGTGCCTAGCTTGGGGAAGAGGCAGGGAGCAGTGGATATGCTGCTCCCTGCCACTTGGCTCCCAGTGCCCAACAGCTGAGTAGCGGGGGCTATGCAACAAAGCTTCTTACACTGAGAACTCCAGTATGAGAAGCAGGTGGGGAGCAGCTGGTGGCAACTCCTTTCCTCCCCTCCTGGTCTACAGGAAGGGCAGGAACAGCAGCCCTCTGCACCTTCTCCAGAGTGGTGACCCCAGTCTTTTCCCAAGCTCCACTCCTTCTGGTCCCCAAGGCAAGTTAAACCAGGGGAAAGCATGCAGACATTCAGTCTCCCGGGAGAAACTCTCTTGGGAAAGATTTAACTCTGGTTGTTCCTGGGTTATTTTTCTCTCAGAGCAGCCATTTTTGCTCCAGGAGGAAAAAAAAATTGAACGTTTGCTGCCATCAGGGAACACTGTGAATTCCCTGGCAGCGTTTCCAGTTCCATTTCATATACCCCAAACTCTGTTTCTTACTAATAATTGGAAGCAGCATGACAGCTCCTTAATTTACATCAAAACAAAAAGCACATGTGAGCAGGGATGTTAAAAATTCACATTCTATAAGAATGGGCTTGGAAAGTCTCTACTGGGAAAAGTGTTGGAATGTCTTCAGTTTAACTTTAGTAAAAGCAACATTAATGTGGTATGATCCAGCTATGTATCTGCCAAGTGTCATTCAGCTGGCATTATGGTCACACATTTGCTCCTGATGCTACTCTCATGCCAACCAGAACACCACTCATAAGCAGGGAGCCTGGTTTTCCCTGATCAAAAATAATTGCAAATTCTCTGATAAAAACAAAAAAACCCCCATGATTAAAATTAAAGGCCCCTGGGTATCAGGGTGTGGGGCTGGCTCCCTGCTGCTGTGCACACTCCCAGGGGTCAGGGGGGACCCATGCCCCTCAGATCTGTGCATGGTGCAGAGGCTGCACACTGCCTGCTCTGGGCTCAGATCCCTGTTCTGCTACCCTCCCCCAGGTCCTCTGCAGCCCAGCAGGTGCAACCCGATGCTGCAGAGCATAGTGGGGCCATGTAGGAAAGCTGCTTGCCATTGTGAGCTCTGAGCTGCTCTGGTGACGCATGCTCTGCCCATGTGGCAGCAGTGGAGGTGGCAGGGGAGGCTCCTTGAAATTTATCATATTTTACAAGTTATAAGCTTTGTAAAACTTCAATATATATATGGTCACTGGAGACTTGCTAGAGTTTTGTAGCTTAATTCCTCCAAGAATCTGTTAGCATTTAGTATGTTCCAGCCAAGGCTTCAGCAGAATCTTTTCTTAAACTTGCAGTTATCTGCTGTTTCAGGCTATATGCGGTTTCAGTACTGGCAGCTATCTGCCCTGAATACAGAGGGGACAAGAATGAGGGCACGGAAGTAGGATGGACATAGGAAGGAAGAGGAACAGAGGCATAGCAGTGCGGATCTACATCTGCAGCAGTGCCAGCTCCAGCCACCCCAATTGTGACAGTGCAATCAGCTGCAACTGCAGCAATAGCTGCTTTTGTGCTCCCACACAAAGGCAGCACCTGGGGCTACTGCACGAGTCACCCCCCATCAGTTAAGTTACTGAAAAGGAGACTTGAGGCTGGCAGGGACATACTGTACAATTTAAGGACAAATTAAGACTACATAGGCAAACTTAATTTTGGCATTTCCACTTGTAAGTGCTTAATTTTACAACCGTAATCATGCTTTTTTAATATAAGATTTTGTATAATTTTAGGCATAAGGGATGAGGGGATCAGAACATCAGCAGCCTTGATAACAGATTGAACTTGTCAATTTATGGCCTCATACAGACATTCAATTTCTTCTGGGAGATTTGCTGCTCTCACAAGAGAAACCATGAGTGCGTTCAGCTTCCTAGAGTAAAAATGGCTCCTCCAGAAGAAAAATAACCTGGGAACAACCAGGGTTAAATCACTGCCAGGAGAGTTTCTCATGGGAGAGTGAATATTTATACAAGCTGTGGCTTCTCTTAGAAGATAACATTATCCTCATCATTCCTCCTCCCTCCCCCCCGATTAGGGAGACTCACTGCTGCTCCATGAAGGAGAGGAACATCCCCCCACACACCCCTTCACAATTCCCACATTGTATTGCAGCAAAACACAAGATGACCATGGGACGTCTGCACCAGCCCATCAAGGCTGCCCTATGGACTGCTGCCATCTGTCACCAAGCAGACTAAGGAAGTCTGTAGAGTGTGCTGAGATGTGCACAGCCTCCCCCACCCCCCACCCCCACCTGCAGCACTACAACCTCTCCACTTTTCAGGGCCTCAGCATTAGAATGTCAGTA
>NW_017728992.1:131822658-131827700 GCF_001723915.1 Gavialis gangeticus | reverse complement strand
TGGACCAGCCCATCAAGGCTGCCCTATGGACTGCTGCCATCTGTCACCAAGCAGACTAAGGAAGTCTGTAGAGTGTGCTGAGATGTGCACAGCCTCCCCCACCCCCCACCCCCACCTGCAGCACTACAACCTCTCCACTTTTCAGGGCCTCAGCATTAGAATGTCAGTACCAGGAGAACAAATCTGGAAGAATTCTCCTAGATTATTTAAATGTATGTATGTAGCCTACATTAACCAAGTGCGGTTTACTGGTCTAAAGCTGAGGAGGACAAGAATAATTAGATATGTTTGTCTTTTTACTGAAACCAAGAGTTCAGAGGTTTCTCCACTGACATTCCTGAACACTACTGAATGTAAGAGAAGACAAGACAATGCTCAAGCACAACAGCAACAGCCAGGACCTGCTTCTCTGCCCATGAACAGCGTTACAGACTGAGGTTACAGACCTTACAGTGCCCATTTGTGGGGCAAAACTCTGGTCACTGAGCGGACACTGAGGGTGTTTTGTGTATGTTTTCAAAACCAAAGGATTGTAAATAACTAAAATAATATGGTGTGTGCTACAGGTCTGCCCAGGAACTGGCATGGGAATGTGTGAACCTTATCCCTGGCTTTTCATATATTTGGCTTAGAAAATCAACCCACATCCTTGACTTGGCTGTAGTTTTAAGCTTTCTGAGTTGCCCAAGTCTGAGTACTGACTAGACTATAGTCTCAGGCGAGGTACGTATTTAGAATCAACTGAGCACAGCAATGGGGTTTAGGAAGTCATTTCTGTTTGTAATTAATAAAATAGAGATTATACCTCAATGGGTAAAAAGGCTCATTAAAAAGTAATACCATTTCAGTAGACATCTTTTCTTTATTGTCAGTAATAGCCCCCACAGGGATATCAGCAAAGATAAATGCAGATTTTTGCATTTTAATAAGACAGGTTTTATCTGCATTCTGGCAGTTTTGCTAACTGTTCCCAGGACACATTGTTATTTTTTAATCACATGTACAGTAGCTTAGTACATCAGAATAACTGTAGCCTTTGTGACTATGTTCAATTAAGTTTATGCAAACAACAACACATGGCATAGTGAGCACTTATACTGGATATTTATGTGCCCTGGGAGTGTTTTTGTCACTAAAACATATAAGTATCTAGAGAAATGCAGGTATCTGGTAAAATGCATTTCTTAGAGCTTGCTCTTTTTTTTTGTTATCTCTCCCCCTAACAATTAGCTAATGATCCCCAACCTGGACGGAAGAACAAAATAGCGAGAATAAGAGGTTGCAAGCATGGAATAATTTGATCCAAAATATTTGTGGATTATACGGGGAAGATTTTCATTTAATAGGATTTAATTTCTTGCAGTACTCAACACATATTTTCATTCTCTTAATATCAAATGTTTTGACTGAATTTCTAAAGCATTAAACAAGAGAATTACCCATTACTTCTAACTGCATCAATAGATGCCACATACCTGAACTGTATGTCTAATGAAGAAACACCATATTCTTCCCATAGATCAAAGAATATATGCTGCATAGTATGCTCTCATTACTCATTAAAGTTTGTGGGAACATTTCTGATTTTAAACAAAACAAAATCTCTAAAAAGACATGATACAGTAAGGTTTTACTCATCACGACCCAGACAACAGCTCCAAGTAGACAGCCCACTTCCTTTAACAAGATGAACTATGAGGAAACCACTTACTGGAGTTGCAAAGAACTGTTTATATGACATTTCAGTGCTGACACAATGATTTAACATTTTTGGGGACAGAGCCCAACAAAACCAAAAGCCCGGTAGGATTCCAGTAAATGTCTCCGTGCTTTCTTCCTATTTTCTCAAAAATATTTACAAAATTGAAAAATTTTTTTATTTCCCCAAGTTGTATGCTACTTGGCAACATTAAAGCACTTCTTTCAAATTACAAATATCAGTCAGTTAAGGTTCCTAGTATACCAATTTTACCATTTGGAAACTGAGGCCCACAATAGTTAACCTTCAGCTTCCCCAAAGTCATACGGAAAGGTTAAGGCACTGCCAGAAACAATGCTCAGATTTCCTAGTTCCCAGCCCTGTAACTTAACCACAAGACTATTTTCTTATGAAAAGCTCAGGTTTTCTATTTTCACAGCTTTGTGGGTATTTCTCAGTAGCCCTCATTATAACCATAAAAAGAATGTACAGTTTAACAACTCAGCAGTTGCAAAGGGCATTATTCTATAATGTGATATACATATTGTCATGGAGGATCCTTTTTTATTTATATACAAATAAATCCTTTATTATTAGGCAACTTTGTAATGTTTGCTAGTATTAAGACTGTCTGATATATCTAATTATAAGACACTATTTTTGGTTGCTTATAACTTTTCTGTACTTAAATTGTTTGGTCTAAAATCAATTAGCTTGGGAGTCTGTTGCAGGCCCATTCTTTTGCTGTTGGAAACTTCCCTCTAAAATGGTACACTGGGTACAATGCTAGTGGAAAACATGTTCTTTATGCCCTATGAAACAAAATCTGGCAAGCTGTTGTTTAAAAACCCTCAAGATTTCATGCTTTGGAGTAGGGACTTGAAATTTGTCAAGTGTGGCTTTTCTATCAGGTGGAGATTTTGCTATCTCTAAAAATGTGCCCATGTTGGCCACGGTATAAGCTTTTGTGACGGGCTAGCCAGAGGTGGCTTGGCCCAGGGGTTTTGAAAAGATAAAAAATGATTTGGGGAGGTGGGGGTTCCTTTTTCCTGCCAATCAGGCCCCTGGAAAGGGGGAAGGCTTGCCTCCCTCACCCAGGGGCCAAGTAGAGAAACCGGACCTGAGCGAAGACTTAACTCTCATGTCCCTTGATTGGTCCCACCAACCACCTGGAGGGGGATAAAAGGGGCAGTGCACTTGGCTCGAGGAGAGATTGATGAGGGCCAAAGAAGAGGGGCACTGAAGAGTTGGTAAGAGCTGACCAGTGGGGGTGGAGCCTCAGAAAAATCCTGAAGCCAGTGGAGAGTTCGAGCTGCAGGCAGCAGCTCGGCTCAGTGGCAGCGGCATGTGGGGGAGGCATGCTCAGTGAATCCCCTGCTTGGACCCAAAGCCCTGAGCTGCAGGCAGCAGCTCAGGCACCTGACCCCAGGCAGGGAGGCCAGGAGCTCGGCACACAGGTGGCATGCAGTGGGGACCAAGAGCCTACCACTGAGCTATCCAAACTTGGGCTGTTGCCCACAGCTAGAGGCTCTAGTGCCTCCAGGGCTATTGACTACCACACTGGAAGTCAGAGTTCAATTCCCTACCCAAAGCATTTCAGTGTGAGTTGAGGTGAAGGGGGAAAATCCCCATTGGGGAGGTGGGTTCTTTACCTCATTCACCCCCACCCCTCTGGGGTGCCTACGTCTCATCTTGTCAATTGAATGAGTATGTCTAAACATTGTTGAGGTCAGCTGTTCCCCCTGGGTATGGCAGGACACCTCAGGCAGCTATGCCTCCCACAGTGCTCTGGCACCTGCTCTGATCCCTTCATCTGGAGTTGGGGTATGCCTCTGGGTACCACCTGGGTTACACTTTGGAAAGAAGTGAAGTTTGCATGTTCTTGATGTGTCATAGGTTTCCCTAATATCACACATGATGCATTCCCTGAAACTGTTTTCTGTACTCACTATCCTCAAGCTAAGAATAAACAGCAATTCAGCTTTGGACTATGTTGGATCCTGCTCTGGGAAGCCAGATTGAAGACCAGAAACTTGTCTCTCTCATCCTGTCAGTGATCTATTTGTTGTGCCTACATAACAAGGGTGTGTGGGTAGGGGGGCTAAGGGAGTGGGGAGGGAAAGCAGTTTGATTCAAGTATAGAATATATAATATATAAAGGTATGAACATGAGGAAGAGGACAAAAGGAGTGGACTGGGGAAGGAAATTTGGAAGAGGGGGAAGGAATTGGGAGTAGAAGATGTAATGAAGGAAGGATTGGGAAACTGACAGAGCAGAAAACAGAAAACAGGACAGGTTAAGGAAACTGGCAGTGAACACCAGGAGGACAGAGATTGGGACTGATCAGTCAAAGAAAGTAAGAAAGAAGTGATTTTTGATAAAGAGCCTTTCTCGTTTGATAAAGAGAAAGGGAGATTTGTACCAGTTACCAGTGGGTGCATGGAGTGAGGATCAAGGGCTTACTGAACGCTAAGGGAAAGAGGATAACCTGGGGTAACAGGGGAAATAAGAATAGCTAGTCAAGGAGACTTGGAATGGGAGAAGGGATTCAAGGATAAAGGCATGAGACAGACATAGGCAGACAAAGTTCTCTGGGTAGATGTAATATCTTTTATTAGACAAACTAAATAGTTAGAAAAGACAGCCATTACATTTGTA
This sequence comes from Gavialis gangeticus, assembly GCF_001723915.1. NCBI lineage: Eukaryota > Metazoa > Chordata > Crocodylia > Gavialidae > Gavialis > Gavialis gangeticus. Next base: position 131,823,342 of record NW_017728992.1, on the reverse strand, counting down.
GTGGGTTGAACTGTCATGGGTGTAGTGATCACCAGGTTCAGTAAACACAGGGATACATGAATGAAGAGAACTAAACAATTAACTTTACTGTGGAGCAGTAGGCAACTTCTGCAGACACTTGGTCTCATTTTCACTAACCTAAGGGACCATCTCCCAATTCTCAACTTCTGTAGTCTTCTAAGTAAGAGTGTCCCTAAATCACAATATCTATCATTACAGTGGGGTTTGAATTGGATCTAAAATATAATAGATGCAAGCAGACATGCTGTAGCAGGGCACCAGGGTGCCTGCTACTGGCGGTGGTAGTATGGGCCGAGCTGCCAATCACCAGGGCAGCTCAGGTGCGGGTTGCTGGAGCAACCAGGGTGGTCACGTGACCAGAAGGGGGCAGGGCCAGGCCCTTATAAACAGCCAGGCCGGAGCCTGGCTGGCAGTTCCCTTCTGGCAACCTGAGGGGTAAGAGCTCTGCGGGAGAGCTAAGCTAAGCAGTGCAGCCTGAGCACCCAGAGGGCTGCATGATGGTCAGGGTGAGGAGAAGCCTGACCAGGAGGCTGTGGGTCAGAGAGCCAGGTGGGCCTGGACTTTATGTTGTGGCTGGTAGGCTTACTGTTTTGTTATAGCTGGTAGGCTTATTGTTTTGTTATTGCCAGTAGGCCTATTGTTTTGTTACAGCCGGGTGGGCTT
>NW_017728992.1:131818060-131822387 GCF_001723915.1 Gavialis gangeticus | reverse complement strand
AGGGCACGTATATTGGAGAGGCCCCGGCAAGGGCGGGTATATCGGAGACACGAAAACGTCCGGAATAGCTGCGAGGCTTGGGACGTGCTAAAGGGGAGGTAGGAGGCATGCATAGCCCATAAGGCTGGGGTGCACCAAGTCACCCTGAGATCAGAGGAGATCAAAGGCAGCCTCCCATCATAACTATAAAGATCAAAGATGTGGCGGGCGAGAATTAGAGGGTGCTGAATCTCCTAATTGGCATGGCAGGGGGGGCCTAGTGGGATCACGGCCGCTCGTAGGCCCCACTCCGTGACACATGCCACTTCCAAACAATTCTCAGTAGGCACATCAACATGAGATGTGTTACTGAGCATTAGCCTAATTTACTGCACAGTCCAGGTGAGCATCTACACATGTGTGCCCTTACTGTGCAGTAAATTCTCTTAATAGCCAAAAAGAGTACACATGGCAGCATACCTTGTAATGGATCAGTCTCTGGAGGTTCTTGAGGAATTTTGAGTGTGGAAGAAAGTGGCAATTGCCCTTGTACAAGAAGTGCCTGGTCACTTTCCCTTTTAGACAGCTCATCAGTTGTGTTATTAGCTTTAAGAACACAGAATGGAGCTTTGCTGCTTCCCTGTCTTAGTGATCTCGGTCACCCAGCACTAGGAGTTCCTGACCTGCTATGCCAGTCAAGGCAGAGAGTAGGGCTCTGTGAGTCCAATTTGGCTCGAATTTATGTTACGCAAGGAGTCTGGGACTGGGATGAGAAGCCAGCTACTGCCTGGGACTGGGAATGGGAAGCAGGAGTAAAGAAGGGACAGAATTCAGAAAGGCTGGAGGGACAGAATAGGAAGGCACATACTCACAAGTGGGAATGTGCATTTCCCTAGGGACAAATAGCAGCAGCACAATGTGTGCCATCATTACTTGTCCCCAGGAAGCACCTGTGTTGCATGCAATCTGATGTACAGCAAGTTGCCCCAGGTAGGGTAGGGGAGGCTGGGCCCCACAACTGGGCCTTACTTGAGGTCCTGGGGGCCTCTGGGAGCTGCAGCCATGGCAATCCTGCAGCAGGGAGCCTGGCCAGCAGCTGGAATGTGGCTCCAGCCAACCAGGCTCTAGTTTTTGGGTAGTGCGCATTGCCACTACACGCTCTGCCCTGTTTTGTTTTGTTTTTTTTAGGTGCGGGTTTTTTGACCCCCAGGATCTCCTGGGGGTCAAAAAACCACCTGTACTGCAAATTAGCAGCACAGGGAATGTCTGCACATGTAGTATGTGCAATGTGCAGTGCCACAGACAGGTGTGCTGTGCCACATACTGCATGTCTGTGCTAGTCTAGATATGCCCAGAGCCAAACCTGGCATAATGAGTAGAAGATTGTATGTCCACGATAGTGCGCACCCCTTCAGAGCCTCAGGTAAATCTCTCTGTTCCCCTGCTGTCAGCATATACACCTGAAAGTTAGTGGGAAAATACTAATTCCTCCTCTAGTTCTGCTCTACAAAGATGCCAGACAACCTATTACTCCTACCAATTACTTCATCAGTTCAAGCAGTAGAGTTCTAGGGTGATGACCCATGTGGATACAACTATAGAACCACTCGATGGAATATATTTTAGTTTGTAGCATTTTTTAATATAAAAAATGTACACAAAATATGTGATTATTTGCTGTATCATAATGCATGCAACTAAGAGGGTTGAATAAAGGTGACAAAAGAAACGTTAATTTTGGCGTTGCCTAATTTGAGTGCTTTGTCTTAATAATATTGATAATATTTCTTAAATGTAATTTTTTGTTATACATACAGCTACATATAAATGGATACTACAGTGAGTAGGGGTAACATAATAATATAAAATATAATGCTTCTAGTTTTGTTTTGAGTATTTTACTATATGAATTCAAATATTTGAAACTGAAATGGGCTCTGATTACTCACATATAGTTCTCTTAAAAACATCAACTCCATGCACAATGGCAAGCAAAAATGTAAATAGGATACTGGACATCATTAAGAAGAAAATTGAAAATAAAATGGAAAAGTTTGCATCTAGAATACTATGTGCAGTCTTGGTTACTGCATCCTTCCAAAAATGTAATAGAACAGGGCTATACAACTGGTGACCTGAGAGCAGCACCTGTCCTGCAAGGGGTTAAAACAGGGGTGGGCAATTATTTTGGGCGGAGAGCTGCTTACCCAGTTTTGCCAAGCTGTTGAGGGCTGCATGCGTAGCCCCGCCCCTTGACAGGTACCCCACCCCCTGGTCACCATCTTGGGACCAATGTCCCAATGTCTTGGGACCAATGTCCCAGGGCCAGTGCCGGTGGGACACAGGCTGGTAGGGGTCTGTGGAGCTGGGCTGGGCTGCACCAGCAGGGAGAGAGGGGAGCTAGCTTGGCTCCATAGAGCCCCTGCCAGCTGGAACTCTGTAGTCCTACTGCCTTGCTCTGGCCCCAACTGGTGCTGGTGCTGGTACTGGCGCTGGGACACTGGTGTGGGCCCCGTGGACCCACTCACTCCCAGTACCCCCCAGCCCTGCAGTATGGGCAGGGGGCAGCATGCAGCCCAGACTCCCTGCTCCCCAGCAGGGGAATGAATTTGTGCTGAGTGTGGGGAAAAGCGGCCCCTCGCCCACCTCATGGCTGGCACTCCCTGCTGCAGCCACTTGCAGCCCACACCCACCCCTTACCTGAGGTTCCGGTGCAGTGCAGTCACATGGTCCCTGCTGGGGTTTCTGGCTGGGTGGGTGGGGCTGGGCAGGCCCTGCTGTTGTGGGAGCCCACCGGGCTTCCCCTGGGTCCTACTGCCACTGGTTTCTGTCATTTTTGACAGGAACCAAGGACAGATAAATATATTAATTTTCAAAAATGTTTAGGGGCCTCACAGGCCAGATAGAATGGCCTTGTGCCGTATTTTGCCCACCCCTGGTGTAGGCCCCTCAGAAAACTACAAGCCCCACTCCATTGTTAAAGGTACACAATGCTAATTTGTCAGTGATCACCAGCCAGTCCATCTCAATCGACTAGTCGATCATGGAGCCTCTGACAGTCGATCTCAGTCTGTCAGAGGTTCCACGATCGGGAGAAGTAGGATGCATGTGGCTAGCTTGGGCTGATCCACACTCCCTACCACTCAAGCTGGGATGGGTAAGTGGCGGCAGAGCCTGGGCAGCTTGTCCAGGAGGCACAGAGGCAGAGTGGGGTGGGGTGGGGCAGGGGGCTCTTTACTTACAAAAAGTGATCTTCACCATAAAAATGTTGGAGACCACTGAGCTAGATGGACCATTGATCTGTCCCATTATGGCACTTTCATTTTTATGGTATTATTTCTGTTCCATGAACAGATAAGAATTACAATTAGTTTCTCCAGGAACACTGAAATGCATGAATCTAAAATATTTTGATCAGCTTATACTTGTGAATACAAAATTGGACATCAAGTCTTCCCAAAGTCAACCATATAAAAAAAAGTCTAAGTGATTCTTTTGGTGATTTTATTCAAATACAAAAGTAAGGGCAATATCCATCCCTAAACCTGGAATGTAAAACTTACTGGAACATAAAACTTATCGGTTTTGTTCATGGTGCTTGAGCCAGACAGATTTTAGCTCCCTTTCTCATAGCTGTATTGACTATGCAGGGCTACAAGGAGCCAACACTAATATACAGCAACATTAAACAGGTACGACTCAGAGTATATATAAAAATCAAATCCGATGAGTAAAGGGTACCAATTTTACAATTCCTTTTCAAACTAAACTGCACTTTAATGAAACTTTAACTGTTGAAAATGTAAAATCCTATAGAATAGAAATAAAATACTATTAAAAGCAGCAGTGACATTTGCTAAATATCTGCTATGCTCATATTATGGTTCTCTCAAACTATCTACTGCCTAGTTACACTCGCTACTAATAAACAGTACCTTTTGCAAGTGCCATTCTCTACCTTCTGAAAGGCAGAGCTATACTGGGTTTTTTTTCTCCCAGAAGGGTGGAGAGGAAGCAAAGAGTATTGTGGGATGTTGGGGGTCTGAGAGACACTCTGTAGAGGTTTTCTGTTACTACAAGGGTAAATATAGTGCTAAAATTTAATGTACACACATAGTCTTAAGTTATATCAGGGTATATAGAGACTTATATTTCATATATATTTCTTGTGGTGAAAATCAGGATAGAGTTTTTGGGAGCTCAGGACAAGTTAAGAATATATTTAGAGAACTAGAGAGCAGATATTGGAGAAAAGAGAGGCTTTAGCCTCCATGTTTGGAGACTGGGACATGGAAAATGGTGAAATACAGTTGTGTAAAAACAACAGCAATACTACAGCTGATGAAAG
>NW_017728992.1:131804669-131813060 GCF_001723915.1 Gavialis gangeticus | reverse complement strand
CTAGCTTGGCTCCATAGAGCCCCTGCCAGCTGGAACTCTGTAGTCCTACTGCCTTGCTCTGGCCCCAACTGGTGCTGGTGCTGGTACTGGCGCTGGGACACTGGTGTGGGCCCCGTGGACCCACTCACTCCCAGTACCCCCCAGCCCTGCAGTATGGGCAGGGGGCAGCATGCAGCCCAGACTCCCTGCTCCCCAGCAGGGGAATGAATTTGTGCTGAGTGTGGGGAAAAGCGGCCCCTCGCCCACCTCATGGCTGGCACTCCCTGCTGCAGCCACTTGCAGCCCACACCCACCCCTTACCTGAGGTTCCGGTGCAGTGCAGTCACATGGTCCCTGCTGGGGTTTCTGGCTGGGTGGGTGGGGCTGGGCAGGCCCTGCTGTTGTGGGAGCCCACCGGGCTTCCCCTGGGTCCTACTGCCACTGGTTTCTGTCATTTTTGACAGGAACCAAGGACAGATAAATATATTAATTTTCAAAAATGTTTAGGGGCCTCACAGGCCAGATAGAATGGCCTTGTGCCGTATTTTGCCCACCCCTGGTGTAGGCCCCTCAGAAAACTACAAGCCCCACTCCATTGTTAAAGGTACACAATGCTAATTTGTCAGTGATCACCAGCCAGTCCATCTCAATCGACTAGTCGATCATGGAGCCTCTGACAGTCGATCTCAGTCTGTCAGAGGTTCCACGATCGGGAGAAGTAGGATGCATGTGGCTAGCTTGGGCTGATCCACACTCCCTACCACTCAAGCTGGGATGGGTAAGTGGCGGCAGAGCCTGGGCAGCTTGTCCAGGAGGCACAGAGGCAGAGTGGGGTGGGGTGGGGCAGGGGGCTCTTTACTTACAAAAAGTGATCTTCACCATAAAAATGTTGGAGACCACTGAGCTAGATGGACCATTGATCTGTCCCATTATGGCACTTTCATTTTTATGGTATTATTTCTGTTCCATGAACAGATAAGAATTACAATTAGTTTCTCCAGGAACACTGAAATGCATGAATCTAAAATATTTTGATCAGCTTATACTTGTGAATACAAAATTGGACATCAAGTCTTCCCAAAGTCAACCATATAAAAAAAAGTCTAAGTGATTCTTTTGGTGATTTTATTCAAATACAAAAGTAAGGGCAATATCCATCCCTAAACCTGGAATGTAAAACTTACTGGAACATAAAACTTATCGGTTTTGTTCATGGTGCTTGAGCCAGACAGATTTTAGCTCCCTTTCTCATAGCTGTATTGACTATGCAGGGCTACAAGGAGCCAACACTAATATACAGCAACATTAAACAGGTACGACTCAGAGTATATATAAAAATCAAATCCGATGAGTAAAGGGTACCAATTTTACAATTCCTTTTCAAACTAAACTGCACTTTAATGAAACTTTAACTGTTGAAAATGTAAAATCCTATAGAATAGAAATAAAATACTATTAAAAGCAGCAGTGACATTTGCTAAATATCTGCTATGCTCATATTATGGTTCTCTCAAACTATCTACTGCCTAGTTACACTCGCTACTAATAAACAGTACCTTTTGCAAGTGCCATTCTCTACCTTCTGAAAGGCAGAGCTATACTGGGTTTTTTTTCTCCCAGAAGGGTGGAGAGGAAGCAAAGAGTATTGTGGGATGTTGGGGGTCTGAGAGACACTCTGTAGAGGTTTTCTGTTACTACAAGGGTAAATATAGTGCTAAAATTTAATGTACACACATAGTCTTAAGTTATATCAGGGTATATAGAGACTTATATTTCATATATATTTCTTGTGGTGAAAATCAGGATAGAGTTTTTGGGAGCTCAGGACAAGTTAAGAATATATTTAGAGAACTAGAGAGCAGATATTGGAGAAAAGAGAGGCTTTAGCCTCCATGTTTGGAGACTGGGACATGGAAAATGGTGAAATACAGTTGTGTAAAAACAACAGCAATACTACAGCTGATGAAAGAACAGGAAAGCAACAGACCAATGGGAAAGCATTAAACAAGACCAAGAAATCCTATACATAAAATACAAGGATCTAAATGCCTTGAAGAAATTATTTTGACATCAGAAACCACATGGCTAAAAGATTTTGAAGGTTTTTCTCCTGATTTTCTCTAAAGGTTTATTTTTTCAGAATATACTATTCACCCCGTCTGAACAGATGGATTTGATAAAGTAAAAACAAATGTGTTATTCTTCTTCATTTCTCTATAGTTAGTTTCATCTCCCCACATACCTCACACACTGTCCCCTGCCATTTCTCACTGTTAACAATTTTTGTTTTAATATCCACAGGTTCCTATGTTTTTTTTTTAAATCAGGAATCTGTATTGCGCCTGGTTCATGGCTGCATTAATTTTCAGATCATTTAAAAAGTGCTATTGGATAATATGAAATCTTTAATTTTTTTATTTAGTTAAAAGTCAGAATGATTCTGAACACGGATTTCCCCAATTCTGCACAGCACAGTTCCTGGCTATTATTGAACAGTGGTGTATTATATGCACGGTCTGAGGTCCCTGTGCAATGTAGCATCGTCTCCTGTATTAGTAGATAAACGGAGCAGATTAAAAAAAAGGCAAATTTCATTTTGTATTATGACATTTTCCCTCCCAATAAACTCAAACTATGACAGCAATTCATAGCTGTACATTTCAGACCCCAGCCCTCCAATTACCAGTATAGAAATGGACGACGCACTTGTACAGGGCCCCAGTGATTTCAATGGGGCTCTATTCCAGGATAGCAGTCTGCCCCTGAGGCTATCATTTGAAGGATTAGGCACAGAGTTAAGATTGGAGTAGATTAAAGAAAGACGATGATTTATGAATGTTGATGATTTATCAATATTTGAAGACCCAGGGAATATTTGAGGACCTGGTAATTAAAGGCAGTATATAAGCAAGAGAGTGTAGATTTCCTACTAACTGGAACCTGTGCAGGGCTTCTCATAATTTTCTAATAAAGTAACAGTGTGCTTGCACAATGGTGAAGATACTTTAAAGCCTGATTTTAATTAAGCTGTCAACTGTAAGCTTAACTGAGGGATAATTGGAAGGGAGCCCTTATCTGAAAAGACAACGGACTGAGTGAACTCTGAGGCTGATGGTCCATCCCAATGCAGATACTTGTAAAGGCAAACAGCGTATGCTTCTGGAAGTATTTCACTTATTTCATGTTGTTCTTAACTCCTCTGAGACAGTTCCCACCTAAAACCTCATTTTCCTGACAATTTCCTAAAACTAATGGCCATGTGGTGCTTGCTCTCTGTGGGACTTTCCTCTCAATTTTCTCTTGCCCTATTCTTCTTTGACACTTCCCATGGCTCAGATGATATACATGTCATCTAGACAGGGAGGAGGCCCAGAAAAAATCCACTACTACAATAAAATTAACATAGGAGGTTCCAGTACATTAGTAGGTGTTGGCTTTACAAAACCCTATGTTAGGAAGAGAGTAAATGCTCTAACATATTTGACAACTTCCAGGTGGATGTGAGAAAGACTTGGAATACAAATCTGATTGGGAGCACCAACCCAACAATCTGGAAATATTTCTAATTACACTGGAAACTGAAATCAGCATTACCGAGTAAAGACCAAAGAGCCTGATCCTACCACCCTTACTCATAAATAGTACTTTACTCCACCAATAATCCCACTGAAATCATCGATATACTCAGAGTAAAGTAATATTCGGGATGACTGACAGTGCCAAGATTGAGCCCCAAGAAAATAAGTGCTTGTTTTGTTTTGTGGTTTAAACATGATTCAGTCACTCTGAAGGCTTGTGAGAGACTGTTGTGCAGAGGCAGATAGTTTTAGGATACAGCTGAATTAAAATCATTGGTCCAAGCAGACAGCATGGAGACATACAGCCATTATACATTTTCAAAGCAGTCTGTTCCCATGCCTTACACACTGATGGAGACAAACTTGTTTGCCACCAAACTTTGTAAAGAACCCAGCTGGCACTAGGACTTGTGCCTCTTTGGTTCTGTAAAGAAGAGTCTTTGCAGTCAAATGATACTACTGGATAATCTGCATCCTGATGACCTTGTACAGCCTTTATACCTTTGCAAAAGAGTCAGACTGGAGTCTAAAGTTTGTACAGGTTTATTCTTAAGGGGATAAGTGAAACATATATGAACTGGAGGCTTTACGTCAAGCTGAAGCTCAGCCGAAGGGAATGAGAAGAGTTCTTTGTAGATAGAGAAGGGATCTCTCGACCACAGAAAACCACCAGGAATTTACAAGAAAACTACCAACTTATGATGTTGTTCAGCAGAACAATTTTGCTTAAATACATAGTTCAGTTTCAGAAAATGCAAATGAATATCGCCCCAAATTAAAGGCATATCATAGTCTTTACCTTGTTTCATTCCCTCTGTAGGTACTTCATTCCTCTGAGGTCTTTGGCACCATTTCCCTAACATCTTTCTCTATATATGTTAGTGACTTCTCCACAAGCAGGCCATAATACTAACCACAGTCACAGCCAGGGCTGTCAGCTGAACACCACAATGCCATGAAAATGTACTTCTCACTCCTCAGGTGCAACTGTTCCACAGTCTATTCCCTACTTGAGACATCCAGACATGAAAATATGCTGGTCACTATAAGTACATTTCCTTATTTAGTATGTTGGTGGTAAGGCTAGGCAAGCCATCACAAGTAAGCAGTGCCACACTCCAGCCTGACACACATTTTCCCTGCCATAATATTGACACAATGCTTTGCTCTTTAAACCTAATCCAAGACCACATTTGCATCATTTTAGGCAGAAATTTAAAACCAATTACTGAATACACCCCTAATATCCACCATCTTTTTGTTTTTTAATAAAAATCTACTGTACACTGGATTTGTTTCTTACCTGTCCTATACCCAGTGTTGTTGAGATACACTGCAAAAGTACGTGGTTCATGTGTTGCCTGCCAGGAAGGAGAAGAGCAGTTTTCATTGTTGGTATATATGTTGTGATTGTGAACATATTTCCCTGTTAGCATGGAGGATCGAGATGGGCAGCACATTGGGGTGGTTACAAAGGCATTGATGAAAGTGGCCCCTCCATTTTCCATGATCCTTCTAGTTTTGTTCATCACCTGCAAGGACCCTGAAATAAAAAATAACTGATTACGATACAATTAAATATGTATTTGCCATGTTACCCGATTTCTTAAAAATATATAAAGGTCAAATTAATTGCCTTCAGTCACTGGCTTTGGCCACCCTGTAACTTGGCTGGCTCTAATTTTAAGTGAATGGTAAACAGTTTATATCATGAGCTCAAAAATATTTTTTCAGAAGTCTAAGAAGACTGAGTTAGTTTTCTTTCTTGCTTAATCATGAAGCAAAAGTATAGACTAACCTAATTATTTAAGGTTAAGATGTTAGACACGTATGAAATTCACAGACCAGTGGGCCTTTGACTCTTACTGTAGAAAAACTATCAGTTACCTAGGGCAGGGGTTGGCAACATATGGCCCATAGAGCCACTAGATCTGAGCTGTAGAGCCTGAGAAGTTTGCCTATGCCCACTTGCCAGCACTAAGAAGCAAAGAGCAGTGCCAGGGCCAGGCAATTTCCAGCTGCACCCTTACCACTGTTGTTCTTCTCCCTGTGTACAGCCTTCCCCTGGCTGTGGCATGTGCGCAGCTTCCAGGCCTTTCAATAATAGGGGAGCATTACATTTCCACAGCAAGTCAGAAACAGCAATTAACTATACATTTATTATCAGCTAATAGGCAAAGCATTAAATTATTTTTCAAAAGACACTAAGAGATAAAATTCAGTGACAATAATCCTTTGAATGAACTTTGCCTCTGTGCAGATAGGGGGCATATGGGTCTCTCTCAATATCTAAGTGCTAATTCAGAGTCATCTTTGGCATAGAGGATGAAGCTGCATGATAATTTTTGTTAATATTCCCACACTTCAAAAATTACAACAAAATGTTTTGTTCAGTATGGAGACACCATTCTGTACAAATCCAGTTTTAACGGCTTGGAAACTTTTAGGACCTTTTACAACTCATTTTTTATGGAAAAAATGAGGAAGTGAGGTAGAATCTCCAGATCTGCAGCAGCCTCTTGCTGCAGAAAAGCTTTTGCTATGGCCTGTGTGCACATCTACCAAGGGTTTTCCAGGGTCAATCATCCAAAAAGCCACAGATGACCAGGGAGGGGTTAATAGGTCCAAAATAAGTGGTTCTGTATACTGTGGTACTTGTATAACTGTGAGGGATTTTCAAAAGTGGTTTGTAGAAATTTTTTCTTCTTAAAAAAAAAAGAATAGTTTACTTAGTACAGCTGACAGCACTTTGCTTATGGTCAATTGCTATGTCACATAAATAGTTTCATTTGCTGTTTTGTTTGAGTCTTTCACAAAGCAAGAGGATTAAGAAAAACATTTAAAAACCATGAAAAATGTAAAACCACAAAATTGAGATGGATGCTCAAGGGCAGGTGGAGAGCTGAAACCATTTTAAACCATTTGCTTGAATTCAAACTGACCATGTCTTCCAAATGCTATTGTGTTGGTGCTGTCAGGCTAACGTAATTTAAATTTAACTCAGTATATGAAGTTTAACTCTTGCCAATTTTTAAAAGGAAGGGGTAGGAATGGAAAACAAGGTCTTTTAGTCTTTGTGGGAGCCAACAGACCTTTCAATTGGTAAAGTTAATCTCCCACAATATTAGGACCTATGGCCTCCAAAAAACACATGCTGCAGGACTGGGCCCATGGGAAGCAAAGCTCATTAACTTTTTACAGTGCCCCCTTTTGCCAGCATACCTATTTACTAGGGGTGGCTGTATTTGATTTGGATTCAGCCTGATTCAGGGGGCAGTGATTCAATTAGCTGATTTGGATCACTGTCCCAATTCGATTTGCCTGAATCCAAATCTGAGGATTTGATTCCGATTCGGAGAATCAGCGATTCGGACATAGACACAGCTTTATATGTTTCTTCTACATACCTCGACATACCAGGCATGGCTTGTGAATGCTGAGATGTTGGGGGAGATGGAGCATCCCCCGGAAGCATGGGAGGGCCACCCGCACACTCGGCAGTGGACCTGGAAGTGGACCGGAAGTACTATACCCAGGAGGCACCAGATGCCGAGCCAGCGGGGTGTGTGGGGGCTCCCAGTGTGCCCCCCAGCAGACCCGGAAGTGGACCAGAATGGATCTCCTGATTTGATTGAGATTCAGAGATTCTGCCACTGAGTAGGGCCGAATCGCCACCGAATCGAATCAGCGACTGAAGCTTTGCACAGCACTACTATTTACTAACATATTTAGGAAAATGGAAGATTCATATATATAAAGGAAGGGATTGAGAGAGACAGAATTTGGGAAGTTAAGGACTAGTCTTCCTGTTGACTTCAGCTGGAGTTTTATCTGGACTGCTAAATAGAAGTCAAATGAAAGAATATCCTTACTTTATGCTTCTTCAGTTACAGCTTTTGACTCTTGCATGATTGCTCTTTGTGCCTCGGATTACACCTTTGAATTATGAAGGATTGTTCAGCCTCTCTAGAAGCATGTTGAGAAGTTTAGCTGGTTCAACTTTGCATAGTGCTTTCTGATCCTCAGGTGAAAATTGTTACAGGGTGCAAGTGCAGAAGAACAGTAGCACTCTGGTGTACTGTTGCAGCAGTAGCAGCAGTGACGTGCTTTCTGGCTTCAATGCATTATAAATGAGAGGCTGCTGTAATACATCCTCATGTATTACATGTGACTCCATAATTTATTCTTCCAGGTAGACACTGATAATAGATTTAGCCCAATGGAAGCAAACACTTGAGAGCAGGTGAGACTGCTTTCTTTTTACAGCAAAATGCAAGTGGGAGATGGAATTTGCTGTTGTCAAGTTTCAAATCTTTGCCACTTGCAGATCTCCTCAGTGCCTGTGTTCCTTGCCATCTGGAGCAGTATATACAGGTTTTATTAGGCAATGGGATACTGATGTTGTACATGACCAAACTGAGGATGACCCAGGAAGAACCAGATCAAAGATGAATGACCATAAAAATACGGACATTTTGTCAGATCAGAAATTCAGCCTAGCTGCTCAGGGCAATCCTGATTTGAGTGGGAGGTGGACTACCAGATGACCTTCTGTGGTCCTTTTCAACCTCACTATTCTATAATGCTATGAATTGCTAGAGCAATCTATTTGGTAGTCAGATCCTTATTCAAAAACCAAATGTTTCTGGAAGAAGCCTTACTATTCATAGTTTCATAGTTTTATAGCTTCATAGTTTCTAGGGTCAGAAGGGACCTGAGCAGATCATCTAGTCCGACCCCCTGCCATGGCAGAAAAGAGTACTGGGGTCAAACAACCCCAGCAAGGTGTTCATCTAACCTCCTCTTAAAACCCCCCAGGGTAGGAGCCTGCACC
>NW_017728992.1:131803470-131803866 GCF_001723915.1 Gavialis gangeticus | reverse complement strand
GGTTTGTGGAGGGCTGTGGGCATGTGAGTATGTGGGTATGTGGGATGTGGAGGAGGGTGTGGGTTGAGGGAGCATGTGGGTGTGTGTGTGGATACATGGGGTGCGGGTGGGTATGGCATTTATGGGGGGCTGTGTGTGGGGGAGGATGACTGGGGTGTGTGAGTGGGTGGGGACATGAGGGTCTGCGTGTATGGCAGGGTGTGCTTGTGGGACTTGCCCTATGAACACACACACTCTCTCTCTTCCTCCCTCCCTCCCTCAACACACACACACACACTCTGTGCCTCCCACACTACACACACTCTCTCTCTCTCCCACTCCCTCATTACTTTCTCTGTCTCTCTCCCTCCCTTATTGTGTGCACGCGCGCACACACACACACACACACACACACAC
>NW_017728992.1:131797116-131798470 GCF_001723915.1 Gavialis gangeticus | reverse complement strand
TCTTGGAGACTAATTGTGCAACAAGTGGTCATGTCTCTCATTGTCACATCTCAGGGTTTGTCTAGACCAGGGGAAGGCAATTATTTTGGGTGGAGGGCAACTTACCAAGTTTTGGCAAGCTGTTGAGGGCCACATGGGTAGCCCCACTTCCTGACAGGTGCCCCACCCCCTGGTCACCATCTTGGGACCAGAAGTCCCAACCCCTAACCCCTGACTTTTGCCACCAGAAGTCCTTCCCCTTGCCCCCAGGATTATTCCTTTCAGCAAGTGGTTTTGCCATCTCAGAACCAGAAAAATAACAAATTATATTTTAAAAATCAAACATCTACAACATTCATTAATTTGATTTCAAAAAATATTTTTGTCCTGATTTACATGTGTTTGTGTAGTGTACACAGAGGTGATTGCACAATAGCCAAAATGAAGTCTTACTCTCCTATATTGTGGGGATGTGGAGGGCATGGGGGGGTGGGTATAGGCAGAGATGATCCTAGCAGCATATGGGGCCTGGGGGCAAATCAGCCTGTGTGGGGCCCGGATGTGAAGAAGCCAGCAGTGTTGCGGGGGAGGAGGTGGTGCAGGGGGGTGGTGGGTGGCCGGATGCAAAGCCCATGGTGGCCTACAGGAGGGGCTGCGGTCACTCCGCCTAGCTCTGTGGGGTCCCTCAAAGTGTGGGGCCCAGGGTGGTTGCCCCGATTTGCACCCCCCAGGGACAGGCCTGGGTATAGGTTTGTGGAGGGCTGTGGGCATGTGAGTATGTGGGTATGTGGGATGTGGAGGAGGGTGTGGGTTGAGGGAGCATGTGGGTGTGTGTGTGGATACATGGGGTGCGGGTGGGTATGGCATTTATGGGGGGCTGTGTGTGGGGGAGGATGACTGGGGTGTGTGAGTGGGTGGGGACATGAGGGTCTGCGTGTATGGCAGGGTGTGCTTGTGGGACTTGCCCTATGAACACACACACTCTCTCTCTTCCTCCCTCCCTCCCTCAACACACACACACACACTCTGTGCCTCCCACACTACACACACTCTCTCTCTCTCCCACTCCCTCATTACTTTCTCTGTCTCTCTCCCTCCCTTATTGTGTGCACGCGCGCACACACACACACACACACACACACACACACACACACACACACACCCTCCCACACCTGGCGGCAGGGTACCACTGCAGCCCCGTGCTCCCACGGTTCAGCAATGCAGCCCAGGGCCACATGGTGCTGAAGCAGGCATCAGCAGTGAACCAACATGGGGGGGCAGGCAGCGGCTGGGGGGGGGCCAGCTGAGCCAATAGGCCATGGCACCTCCCATATTTGGTGTGTGGCCCACACACATGGCCAGAGGGTTGGCTGTT
>NW_017728992.1:131788366-131792116 GCF_001723915.1 Gavialis gangeticus | reverse complement strand
GTGCCAGCTGAGCCAATAGGCCATGGCACCTCCCATATTTGGTGTGTGGCCCACACACATGGCCAGAGGGTTGGCTGTTTGTCTACCTGGTATGCCCAGAAATTCCAGTCACTGCCACTCCCTCGGTGTCTGGTTTGCCGCAGTGTCAATTTCCCCACCAAAGTGCCATGGGGCAGGAGAGGGGGTGCCGCGCCCTGCTAGGATCGTCCCTGGGGACGGGGTGCAGATGCAGGCATTGGCACCTGGGCAGCAGAGATCCATGGTATGCCACTGGCAGACTTGCAGGGAAGCATTGAAAGCCAGGGCAGGCAGGGGGTGAAGGGGTGGGGGTGTGGCAGGGATGGGCCAACCTTGTTGCTGCCTCCTGCCAGCTTCCCCTGGGTCCTACTGCCCCAGGCTGCCATCATCTTTGACAGGCAGCCAGGAGCTGATAAATAGTAATTTTCAAAACTTTTTAGGGGCTCTGCGGGCTGAACACAATTGTCTGGCAGGCTGGATCAGGGCCACGGGCTGTATTTTGCCCACCCCTGGCCTAGACTGTGGCAGCAGCAGTATGTCTGGTAAGGGTAGACCTGAGTATGCCCTGTTTACTTGCCTCTGCTGATGTGCTCCAAACAGAGGAAGCAGAGTATTGCTTGAGGAAGCTGTATATATCTGAGAGGGAGATGTGGCAGAAATACCACAGAAACAGACAGAGAAGCCAACCAGGAAACTCCAAAGAGCATTCAGAGAAGAACATGTACTGCAATGTTGAGAGAAAGCTAAGGAGGAGAGATTTTTGGACAGAGTGCTGGCTCAAAGGAGGCTTGGAACTATGAGCAAAGACGTGGTCTATTTATGTTAGATCCTATTACGCTCAGGGAAAAAGGACTTTAGGTACATTCTTTGTAAATAAACAGGTTTGCATGATCAGTTCCTCTTAATAAAAACTGATCATAAAACTTCAAATACTAATTGCTTATGTTAAATCACTATAAGCTATAATACTTCTTTCCTTTATCCCTGGACATTATATTTTGTATTTTACTCCACTGTTTTATGCAGTGCTATGATTTATAGCAGGGAGGAGAACGAATATTTTGCTGTACTTATATATCTTATATATTTTTATATATTAAAAAGCATGTATTTTGAGTAGATATTAGAAGTGCCTATGCTCAAAATAGAATAGAAAATAATCTATGCTGAATCATTTAGTTTGCTGCATTCTATAAATTCTAGATTTGACACCATTTTTAGCATAAGCAGATCTCACTTGTGTGAAATTTAGCTTTGCTCACCTGAGGCTTTCAAAGGGCAAGGTTATAATTCACATGAGTGCATCTTTAATCTGTCAAATGAACAGAAGGATCTATTGTTGAGACTGCAAAGAATCAGATATTATGGGTCTTGAGGCAGAATTAATATCACCTACAAAAAGGACATGCAAATTTACTGTGTCCAGGGAAAATGATGCAGGGATTGTGCAGCACAGTTTTCCTTCAACTGAGAAGTAAAGCAGATATGCAAGAAAAGCTGTAGTTGGCACTGTAGGAGTCTTTATATGTGCTCCAGGATCGGGGGGTAGGGGGGAGGTGGGGAGGAGAGGAGAGGAGCCTTTAATTAGAGTGGCTCCCGGGAGCCAATTAAAGCATCCACACCATCTCGTGTATTCAGCATCCCACGCTTCAAAATGGCGATGGAGGCACTTTAACTAAAGCTTGTTTGATGAGCTTTAGTTAAAGTGTCCCCGCTGCTATTTTGAAGTGCAGGGATGCTGAATTCATTTGATGTCAAAGCTGCTGGAGCGTGCAAATTAGCACACTCAATTAATCATTCTAATTAGAATGTGCTGGAGCAGGCATCAGGCACATGCATAGATAGCCTACAAATTCGAATAGTAGCCATAGGCCTCTGTGAATCTCCTACGTGGTTTTCTAAGATAGTAGTTCTTTAATATGAACCAAAGCCTCGGTGCCTCCTTTGTATTCTCCTATAATATATGTAATCCTCTCTTCTGATTCTATGATTATAGGGGTACTGTAATGCACCTTCCATCCAAATAGCCACTCTGCACTTTGGCTTCAGTGCCTAATGCAGGCATTCTCAACATTTTTAGATCCAAAGCACCCCTCAGAAAATGTGAGCTTTTACTTTTTCTTTTTTCCTACAGTAATATAGTAGAACAATTCTTCAGTTTCACAGAACTCAGAAAGACCAAAACAAGTCAGAATGCTTTTGACACCATGGATTCCTCTTTGAAAACTCCATGTTCATGTTGTGAATCACGTGTAGGTCTTTGCACACCTAACAGTACTAACACTGCATGGCACTCCAGAGCACCCTTAAAGGGATCTAGCAGCACTCTGGTAGAGATTCATTGGCTTAATGGAAAAGGGCACTCACTAATCACAAAAACAGAGGCCAGGACTTAACCACTTCTAAAATGTCTGAAATTAAAAGACACATACATGTGCAATTGCTATAGGTTATTTTAAGCTAGTAATATAGGATTTTTTTCAAGCACTGGAAAAATGGCTATTTATCATGTTGTCTTTTTAAAGAGAACAAACATTAGAATAAGACATAAAATAGTTTAAATAGTTTAGAAAGTCACAGATCTAAAAGCCCAAACCTGGAACTCAGTGCGCAATACCTGATAACAGGGTTAGCCTTAAAACGGGATACACTTGTTATTAATGACAGCCTTAGGGCCACAAAAAGGTTATATAAAGTCATCAGCAAACTTCGACAAATATAAAAATAATAATAGCTTGAACAATTAATTAACTGATACTGAGCTCAGCCATTTGTTCTGGTTAACATTTTTGCTGACAAATGCATATTTGGATCAACAGAAACATTTAGTAAAATTCAAAGCAATTTTGGCAAACTGTTTTGGTCAGAAAGGACACTGGGAAATTCCCCAAAAGTTGAAACACGTTGTTTCAACACAGAGCAGATATTTTTATTTTCCAAACCAAAGCATTCCATTTAGCAATTTCCTGCACTTTTGTGCAGGAAAAAATATTTTTCAAGTTTTTAAAATTCTCAAAACTGAATGTTTCATTTTAAACAGAAATTACATTTTTTAACCTTAATTTTCTGAAAAGTTTAAAAAATATATATTTTGGATTGACCTGAACTATTTCCCTCCTCTCCCACCCTGATATTTTGGTTCAGACAGTGAACCAAAAAAATCAGTTGTTTGCACAGCTGGAGTTAATATTTTTTATAGCTTACTTATGGGAAAACATGCAAAGAAAGACTCCAGAAACATCCTGTAAATGTTATAAATTTTTGTCCCCTCAAGAAAAGTATGCGAATATCATTTCCTACCTGGGTGCCCACACTGTTCTCAAAAATGTAATGTGCATATGGCAACAAGACTGATCTGCTATCATATACATGACAGAGAATGAAAACAGACAGACTTTAAGGCATGTACAATTACATGTAAATAATAAACACAGAACCTGAAACTAGGCCAATTTTGCATATGTGTATATTATAGCAGACCAGACATGGTATATGACAAACAGAAAGAGAATATAAGTTTTCATCCATCTGGTACCATGGCATAGATAACTTTAAAATAGCTTTACATTTTAAGACTATTATATAAAAGCAGACCATCATAAAATAACAAATTTCATAAAAGGAGTTTCCTTCTCTTTGTGAAAAATGATGGCTTCTGATGGGTGAGGAGCAATGTCTGCCCAATTCCTACAGCAGCCCTGCTTGTGCCCCAGAAAGCAAGGCAGATGGGCA
>NW_017728992.1:131779543-131788298 GCF_001723915.1 Gavialis gangeticus | reverse complement strand
CAATTTTTATCCATATAATTTTCAATCTTGTCTCATATGCTTGAGGGTGTTTCAGGACAGATACATTTCAGGATATCAGATACCAGGAAGCAGAAAGATACTGAATTATGTGTACAAAGGAAATAAAGAAAGTAACAATTATATCTCACCAAGTTCTACATCTTGGTCATCTGTGAGTACAAGAATAATATTTGGTCTGATGTTTTTTCGTTCCTGCTGCACACGTCCTCTGAACCTTGGAGATTTGACAGTTGAACAGAGACTTCTTATCCACTCAGTACTGAGCACAGTCAGAAAGAGTGCAAAGCAAGAATACTTCATTGTAGTTCCTCTAGTCCCGAAGTGCCTGATCTTTTTTTCCTCTAAGGTCTGTAAAGAGCAAAAGAAATTATGTTAAAACAGTGAATAAATTTGCAAAATCATATGGGTAAAGGCAATACCCAGAAAAAGCAAATCTGACAAGTAAACATGATTGTAAGTCATATAAATTAATAACAGCTTTAAACTATGTCATTTTATAAGAGTAAATTTAGGCATTTTGCAACTTCACTTTCTTATTTTACTTTTGATTCCAGTTATTCCACTGAATACATATATTCCAGTATATAATACATACTTTTTCTTCCCATCTTTTTATAGGGCAGTATACCTTAAGTTCAGGTCCTGGTACAGTAATGAATTGCTATGATGCAAAAGTATTCAGAACATCAGTAGGAGGAGCCCTATAAGAAAGAAAAAGCAGAAGACATGTCAATCTAAGACCTCATAACTGTTTGTGTGCTCTGAAGTAAGTCTCCAGACTTGAACATCACAGCTTCTCTTTTCTATCCTAAAATAAAAAAGTAGAACATCCCTCTGCAACATTCACCATGCCTATGCGGTCCGTTTAAATAATGTCTTCCCTGTTGTTTAGACTAAAGATTTATCTTGAGATAAACAATATCTATACCATCACATCATCATTAGGTGAATTTTCCAAAAACTCTCCAAATAAGTGTTTATTTCAGGCTGGTGGCACCTGGAAAATAAGAGCGTTATTTTACGTTAACTCACCTGCATCAGAGATTAAACACTCACAAAGCAGAGAGGACAGTAAGTCTGTCATTTGTAATCTGCATTGTACTGCTACATTAAAAAGTCATCTTTCTGCTGACAGGAGAGCTCATATTAAGTGACAGTCTGGATGATCTTATCCAGCATTGTGAAAGCACGTCACTGTCCCTCATCAATCAACAGTACAACTGAGTGCATCATCTATAATGCACAGTACCTCTGGCAAACCCTTGTCCTCAATAGTCTCCTTCCAGACTTGTCTCAGTATGCCTATCAGAACCCCCTCTCAGTGCTTGTCTGTCAAACAGCCTTGCTTTTGTAAGACTTGATGCAAGCACAGAGGTTTTGCTTTGCTGCAGCAGATTTAAACCTGCAACTGAAAATGATTGATTGGCCTTGGGATGAAAGGTTAGCCATTTACTCTTTTAACATTTTTTGCATTACTGACTGCAGCCCTGGAAAAAACCTCAAATTATACAATAGAGGGGAAATAAAAGCTTGGAGTAATGCCCACTCACTTTAGGGCATTAACCTGATGACAGTGTTAGTTTTATTTTGGAACTATAGCTGCCTCCTCATTTGGAAAATATAGGGAAAAATCATTTGGGAAAGTCGGCATAGGAAACTAGGCTGCACAAGCCTTAATTAGAATGAAGCACAATTCATTGGAAGATCTCTACTCCCACACCTGAGACTTCATCTTTAGATATGCAACATTAAGTAGTGCAGACAAATACGCAGAGCTAATTTAATACAAGCAATGCACAGCAAGAAAATAAAGGGCCCCATCACTCACCTAAAAATACAACAAAAAGAAGGTGCTTTAAACCTCAACAGAGCAGAGTGGAAGGGACTCGACACTGGACTGCTAGAAAAAAAGATCCTGTTCTTGTTTTCACACACACCTTTTATTTTAAGCTTCACAAGGTACCCTATAAACAGTTTCATGCTCCTCACTGTGGCAGGCTGTAATTACAGCAGAAGAGTGTGAACGTCTTTAAAACAAGAATTCAAGTGTCTGTTTCAAAGTTATCCTGTCTGCTACTGTCTGTGCACCAACAGACATTCCAGTCTGTGATTGACATTCTAGCAATGCAAAGCCAGCGTGCAGGATCAGCATTTAAAACTAAATGCTAGGCAGTGATTGTGTGACACTGAGATAATAAGTAAATGGGAAGTGTGCAATTAATCTGGGTTAAGTTTTAAAAATATTTCAAGCTCCCATGCATTTGTCCTAACTCACTTACAAAATGACAAAAGCACTGAATAGGATTACTGAAGACATAAGCATTCTTCTGACAGACACCAGACATCACATGCTTTTGGTGCAAAAGCAAAAATACAATTTCTCTAAATGCCTGATCTTTAAATAGCAAAACTTTGACTCACCTCACAAAGCCTGAAAGGATATGTGAAGTGAGACTCAGTGTTTAGTTTCTTACATCAGTTATACTGTACAGCAAACTTTTTCAGACAATGTTGACCTAGAAAGTGCAGTCATCCTGACTACACTGAGCAAACATTGGCACCAATGTGTTTGAATAATCCCCTGCAGTATGAAACTGCAAGGTCCTGACAATTACACCTCAGTGCTAATAAAATTTACACTAATCCTAACCAACATTAGCAACTATTCTTCAATTCATCTTGTTTGGACTACAGTTGCCAGTCATTAAAATAATATCTCTTAGCTTAAATTTTATTTTATGAAGTCAACACCCTGGTCATACAATTCTCTTCTAGAAAAAAAAAGGTGAAGTTACTTACCAACTGTGTCTTTTTCCTTGATATGGGAAGGGAAACATATGAATTGATCTAAAATTTAACATAATGACCTTAAGTTTACTTATCGATTCTTGCACAAGAGCACAGCAATCATTGGTCGTCCACAGTACTCTGAATAACTGCATCCCTTTTTTGCACAATTGTGTATTCAAAAATGACCTTGTAAAACCTGTCATCCTTTCACAGCTTGGTTTCCAACTAGAGAAGGAAATGAAGTAAAGGAGAAAACAGACAAAATGCTGGCTTGATAGAGGAGACAAGGATGCAATGTTTGTGTTGGATATTCGGTCTTAGTCTACAAGTGCCCTTAGAGACACTGCAATTTGTCTTGAGAAACAGTTGAAAATAGGAGAAATTTTAAGAGACCTTTTTTACTTCACACATGGAAAGTAAACTTAAAGCATTGTGCAGTATACAAAAAATCAAGACCTGATTACAAGTTGCCTTTCTTTAGAATGGTAAATGAAAACACGGATTGTAACTTCGATACATGCTCTATGGGAACTTTAAAAGTTTTTTTCGTATATGACAACTGAAAAGTTGTCAGTGCATATATAACCAAGGCATAAGAAAATCCAAGAAGATCATTTTACCTCATTTGGATATAATTTTTAGTTTATAGTCATTCTTTTTTTATTTGAGCACTAGTTCTTAATTTGCATTCATTCATCCAATGTTTGTGGGTTAAAAAAAAGAAGACAATTTAGCACTCTAGCTTGTAACTTCATGGATAATTTCAGCAGATGGTTTAAGGACTGATGGGCATGGAGAATGAAGCCCCATTAAATCTTTAGGACAGTTTCTTCAAGAGAGGCTTAAAGTATAGTGGTGAAGAACTAGGAAGAACCTACAGTACTAATGCAATGGGTGCACTTGAGGACTTCACTCTTGAAAACCATTGTAAGTAACTATCCTCACATTTCATACACATTTTGGTAAAATATTCAGAAGTAATTTGTGATTCTACTGCCCCTGTTTTAGCTCCTGATTTATGACACCATATAAGAGGACTTCTATTCAATGCTGAGTGTTTTCCCTATGAAAGTTAGAAATATCTAGGAATCTTGATTGTTGTTCACTGACGGCACCGTCTTGTGAACAGCTTTAATAAAACACTTGCTAGGTTTCAATTACACTTTTCATAGACATTGTCTTATGGCAGGCTATATTTTGCCTTTTCCCCTGGGATATTTTTTTCACTCTTTTTTATATCCTGGAGATATGGTCTGAGGGCAATTTTTCACCTGATGTCTTAAAGACATGGCTTCCAAATATCACAAGACTCCAACCTTCCTTTTTCTACAGAAAAAATACACAGCATGCAACAATTTGTAGGAAGCTGTGTAATTTTCACTCCTTGTCAACTTGTTTTAACTTTTTAATTTTCTAAGGAAGTGAGCTGGCTCTGTGAGCAACATGCTGTTTGTGAGCCTTGGGTTGGGGACCACTGCTTTAGTGGCACAGAGATGAAAGAAGAGTTTTAGTGCCAACTGACGGAGATTTCTTTTATCTTAAATGGTAGTGCCCTGTGGATTTGAGGCATTAGAACAGGAGTTATGGTTCTCGATCTCCTGTTCTGTGAGATCTTCTTCTGAGAGATTTGGCTGTCCTGTTCTGCGAGATCTTTGTAGTAACTGTGTCTATTGTGGATCTATTGATCACAGAATGTAAATTAGGTAAAACAGAAGTCCTAATATAAGAGACTCCTGCTCGTGTAATTGAAGTTCTATTCTCACCCAATATCCACAATTTTACTGGACAAGTCAAGCTCTCTGTACTTTAATTTCCCCATCTGTAAAAACAGGCTAATTATATATAACCTACATATATGCCCCGCATGAGTTCTGTAAACCTTAATCAGAATTTCTAAGGTGTTTTTGATATAAATGAGCACACCAATGCCATTATTATGGTATTATTAAGGAAAATACAATAACCAAACGCATAGGACATAAGAAGCATGATGGTTTTTACCACAGCCTGTGTAATAACCTGCCTTTTCTCCTTTAAAAAAAAGGTTATCCTGTATAATACATGATGGGGAGGGGGAAAAAGCCAAGTCACAATCTCAAGAAAAAAAATTATTCTTATATGATGCTCTAGAAGAAAACAAATCAACACCAATTACCTTGAGAGAACATTCCTATATGACCCCAGACATGGTGGTCAGTATCATTTGATACATGTTAATGTTGATCATCTGACTCAGTACTAGTAGTTAAGTTAAATCTGGCAGGAATTTGATTTTAGTTTTCACAGCTGTCAGTAAAACCAGAGCTTCTGGAGAGAAGCAAATGACAGAGGCCACAAGGTTGGCTGTTCATAAGAAAGCAGTTATGGGACTCCATACTTCTTGAGACTTTTTTAAAACTGTCACCATAGCTTTAGAGGCCAATAAAATTGACCCACCCATCTAGCCTAAAACGGCAAGTCTCACATAAAAATCCAAAAATCTAAGTAGATCTCACCTGATTCGGACAACCAGTAATACAGTGAAAATCAGAATCAATATTTTATACCTGTCATTTTTAGTTGTTTTCCTTAAAGATGCTGAGAAAAAACCCAACAAAGAATGATCCTGAAATATCCAAAATGAACAAGTCCATAAGCACCTCTCTAAGTCAGTGGGAGTTTTATACTCAGAAAGGCTCTGATAAGCAAAAAGGATTAAATTATTTTCTCAACACACAGACACAGATTCCATGATGTGTGTGCATCAGAGATAGAACATATGCTTTTGTGCTTATCATAACTTGAGTTATAACAAGTGTACTGATAAAAATGTGAGCTAGCTATGAAATTAGTAATTGCGCAGAAAGTAAAAGATGACATAATTAAAGGCCTTGTGAGACTAGATATTAAATTTGCATCAAACCAGCGTGGTAGTTTAGAAAACTTTACTCTCCTTTCAACACATGTTGTCTTGACCAACCATAAATTTCTAGAGCAGTAATAAAAATTAGAAGTCTGAATTCAGTTATTTTCAAGTGGTTCCATTAAAAAATGCTGGCAGACATTTTTGTTAGGAGTTGAGAAAGTTATTAACATTGTTTAAGTCTTACATTTTTTCTTCAAATAGAAAAGCATAGAAATCATAGCCCATCATGCATAACAGAGTAAATCTGCAGTTCAATTTCCTGTAGGATATCAAGCCTTCAGCTATAGAAAATACATTTACAGTGCAACAAAATCAGGAAACAGAAAGATCTACCACCTCTTTTAAAGGCTAATCCACTAATATCAGTTGTAAAGCATAGGATTTATGGGGAACACAAAGAATGTAGTTACTATCTAGGTCTAATCTATACCTATTTGATCTACAACATACTTTACCAGTTGGAGTTATCTGGTCACCTTCAAAATATAATCTGTCCATTGTTTGAATGTTTCATCAGAGCCTCAGGTAATATTAATATAGCTGTTAGCTATAATTTAAAGTAATTGCGGGCATAGAGATTCATAACCTTAGAATAATTTTTTACACTATGATTTCACAAACAAATACAGGCATAGCCTGATTTAAAAGAAAAAATCATGCAGTGACTTGAAAGCATAATGCATACTTTCTAATCCACTTTAACTATGTGCAAGTCAAGGAGAATTTTTGTTGGATAAAAAAATTCCAACTATATAGCATATAGTAACCACGGGGCAAAACAGATTTTAATAAAATTCTCAGACTATAGTTATATAAGAAATCAATTTTTTGGCAAAGGAAAATAGTTTTTACTGCAGCACAATAAAATAATCTTGAATCAAACAGTTTAAAAAAATCAGAACACAGGATCCTTCACATTTTATACTAACTGAACACTATCTGAAAAATTGTTTTGAGAGAAAGTTCTAGCATATCTATCACCTTGTACAGTGCTTTCTGTTAAGTTACAAACTTCTAATAATTCAGTTTCCTAAATTTATTTTCTCACCATCTAGTTTACTTTGTTTTAAAACTTCTTATTTCAGCACAGCCAAGAAGTTCACTTGTCCTACAAAGAAGGGTGATATAATTAAGCCAGATGACGTGCCCCACAAGTAAAATCAGCCATTCATGAAAGCTGGTCACCAGAGGCCATTTCAAACAATGCATATTTCAAAGTAATCTAAAGTAATCCCTTCTCTCTACTGATTTGGTTTCCAGGCAGTCTTAAGCACATGTGTGCAGCAAACAGAAGGCTTATTAAAACCTGATGTTATATTGGAAGTTATAATGCGAGAGGCTTGTGATTGAATTCTGTGTCTGTGAACCTTCAAAAAGGAAAAAAAAAATCTATTAATGCATACGCTTATTAAACTTATGAGTGTCACCAAACAAGCAGTTTATTAGTGCTTGCTAAATAATTGGGAAAAAAGGTAATTTAGTTATGCATTGAATTCTAAACAGGCTCCTAATATTAGATTTTGATCTTTAAAAAAACTTAATCATATCTTGACTTTCTGGCTACCAGGTAATATAATTGGCCAACCACTCCAAATATTTTTCAACTATAAACAGTGACCTTTGTGCATGAAGGAATTTGGGTAATTTTAAAATTCCTCTTAAAAACCACATATTTTTGCTGTTTCCCCACTCTGTTCAACAGTGTGGGGCATTATTAAAACATACTGTACAATAACATAGTGAGGATTCAGGAATCTAGTAAGTAGTCTTGTGACAGGAGATCATATCACACTGGTAAACAACAGGGACAGAGTTTTTAAATTTCTGTATTAAAGTTGTGCTTAAATATAAGTAAAACCTGCTTTAGGTGGAAATTGTTCAGGAAAGCATTTTAAATATGTACATATTGATGGCTTTACATAGAGAGAGAATATGTCAATTTCTCTCCATTTTAGTACCTGTATGTATACATAAAATATTTTAAGGGTATATATATATGCATATGTACAATAATACATGCTGTACTTCATGTGCTTTTGAAAAAGGATCTCAAATATAAATGTAGTTGCAACCTATAAGGGTGAGAGATTTTCAAAGCACTCAGAAATTAGAGAGCTATCTCCAGTGACTTATAAGAACAAGACACCTGGCTTCTTTTGATGCTTTTGAAAATCCTATGGCTATAAATTAGTATTGATAAACCTACTGGATTATTAAGATGTTCATGCTGTGTATGTGTACGTATCTATGTATGTTGGAGTATATATAGCATCCAGTGATTTTCCCTTGACTTCCAAACTTGAAGTCCAATATTGAAAACATGTGATCCTGTGAGTAGTCCCATAAAATTCCAAGTACTGGAACTTCGTATGTGAGTCAGAGTCTGTAGGATGAAGCCCTTAAATACCCTTCTTTTAAGAAAGGTCTTCCATATTATGTAGCTTTCCAATTTAACCTATTACACACTTTGAGGTACATAAGACAGCATTTTCAAAAGATCAAGAGATGAGCGTTTAAATAAATTTCTATCTGATAAGCCTACAATATAGAGAAATCAGCAGACTAATAATGGTAAGCGGACAGTTAGACCAAACAAAACAAATCTGTTTCAGAAAACAGATGCTTCATATCCTTCTCCATAAAGGCTAGTCAGTGAGGAAGCTGCTGTGACTTGAGGCACTACTGAGAAGTATATCACCCACTACATCAATGTTATGTTTCACTGTCTTTTTGTAATACAAAGGCCTCCGGTATTTTGTGAACTCAAACAACTGTTTTACAAATAGGACTACAAGGTAAATAAAATACAGGACTTTTATCTACTTCCACCATAATTCTTCCATCTATTCCACCATCCTCATTATCCTACAATCCCTACTTTCAATGTTAAAGCCTTGCTCTCAACATCCACCTGCAAATGCTTGGAGAGGAATGACCTGCAATTGACCCCTGCCACTAGGAAACTAAGAATATCATCTCTACAATGCCCATGGTCCAAAGCCAGGAGGAAGAATAGCATTCCAGAACTGCACACCACAT
>NW_017728992.1:131773089-131774543 GCF_001723915.1 Gavialis gangeticus | reverse complement strand
CCTCATTATCCTACAATCCCTACTTTCAATGTTAAAGCCTTGCTCTCAACATCCACCTGCAAATGCTTGGAGAGGAATGACCTGCAATTGACCCCTGCCACTAGGAAACTAAGAATATCATCTCTACAATGCCCATGGTCCAAAGCCAGGAGGAAGAATAGCATTCCAGAACTGCACACCACATCACAGCAGGTGGAAAAATATTACTTGTGTATTATTAGTATATTTAAAGGGATACTTAACTGTTTTTAGAGCAACTGTTTTCAAAATAAAATTCAACTATTAGATTTAGGCCCTGATCTTGCAAACACTTATACATGTGCTCAATGTACTGTTAAGTGAAGAGTCCCAGTGAATTCAACAGGTTTCACTTGCTTATATCTAAGCATACCTATCTGTGCAGAATTAAGGTCCTAAATTCTTCACTTTAAATTGAACTGGAATTCTCCTGAAGGGCATTTTCATGTCCTCAACAGACATAACCATCAATATTGTGTATAAAAACAGCAAGTGTATGCAAACATAGGGATTCTAAATTTCAGAAATTGGAGTCCTTTTGCCAGAAAGCTGAATCTAAAATATCATGACCATTAATCCAGTCAAGGCATAAAAGTAACATCTTCAATTAATCTGTCCAAACAAAGCTAACAATACAGCAAGAATTCCAAACACCAAGTAATGGAAAAATTTCTCATATGCTATCTTCAGATTGAAAACTAAGAGACTAAGAATGGGTCACTGACATTACTCTAGGATAACTTTGAATCAAAAGGTTTATCTGAAACAAGCACAACAGATCAGTGCACATGAGCATGGACCTTATTTTGCAAAGGCAAAACTTTCCCTATTCTTGAAATGCACAAGCCAGTATATATTTGCAGTTATACAAATTTGCAAGTTAAGGCAGCAGAGAAGACATTTGCCTCGATATGTTTGAACATGCATATGTTTATTTCCTGATCATTTTTTGAAGGCAGCTATGACAATAAGGAGGTCCTGGTAGCATGTCTTTATTGAAGCTTAGCTGTCAAAGCCACAGTTTTAACAGACTTCCATGCAGAATGATGGAGCAACATGTAAATCTCTCATGGCTCATAAAACAGGTGGCAAACACATTCAAAATGGTCAGGGAAAAACTCTGCAACAGGATCTTGGCAATAGCATTGTTTACTTTATTGCCTTATCCTGTGATATAGGGCTTTGTTATATGCTGCACTTTGAACTGCTCAAATGTTTATTAGTGTTAGTACTAGCTCTAAGTTTGAAGCAGTCACACCTGAGGGTTAGAAACTTTCTCTGACTGCACAGCTGTGAGTTGCCACTAGAGGGCTGGCGAGCAGGGGCATGACTAGGAGCTATAGCTGTGAGTTGCCATTACAGGGCCCGTGAGTGGAGGCAGGCTTATGGTAGGGGGTGGGGAAAGGTGTGCAGGAGAGCGAGTTGTACTTTAAAGA
>NW_017728992.1:131761107-131768089 GCF_001723915.1 Gavialis gangeticus | reverse complement strand
GGGGTGGGGGTGAGGGGTGCGGAAACATGAAGCTGGGAGGCAGAGAGTTAATGAGATGGGAGGGGTAATGAAATGGGAGCTGGAAAGGAAATGTGGCTAGGAGAAAGGTGGTGAAATGAAGGAAGTCAGCCACTGAAGGGTAAAATAAGTAAGCAAAAAATGTAAAAAGAAAAAAAAAAGGAAGTAAATTAAAGAAGGTCTCATGTTTTAATATATTGGGATTTGGGATTGAGGTATGGGGGTGCTGGTCATGCTTCCTGGTATGGCTGGGAACTGGGAGTGGTGAGGGGAAGGCACTTTTGGGGGAGCTACAACCCCTGCCCTGGGAAGGAAGCCCCTACCTTGTTCCTCACCACCTCACTTATCCTTCCCTAGATCCCATTTCTGGACCCATCCATCCTCTGTGAACTGGGAGGCTGGCATGTACTCTGCAGGCTATTTGGACATGGTTGTACTCCTGGGTACCAGAGTTCAGAGGGCAGAAAGTTTATTTATACAGAACAGGAGGGTTAGGGAGGAGACACTGCATCCTGGGATGCTGGAGGACTGTAACTTTGTTGGCTCATTTGTGGAGAGTTGGCCATACATTACTGGAATATGAGCTAGGTTACATGGATCAGAGATAAAACTGCCCTGGAATGGTATAGCTTTAAGCCACCTAAAGTGTGCTTAAAATTAGTTTCAGGTGATAACATGTGGACAATCCAGGTGTTAAGAGCTCCAGGAGCTGTCTAAAATTAATATGTAATAAGGCTCTTAGTGTGATCATCCAGCATTGAGCATTAGTGGCCAAAATTCTCTGAATTGAAACCATTCTGTATTCTTGTGTAGTTTCATGATGCAGATTGCAGGAAATTATAGTAATTTACTACAAAGCAAATGCCCAAATGATACTGCAAACTCCTAAAATGCCATATTGATTTGCTGTTAAACAAAGGGCCTGTATGAAAAAAATGAAAGAAAGAAAAATACCTTGGAAAGACCAAACCCCAGGTGCCAGAAGCATGGGACAAAAATCATGGAACCAAAAAATGTGCGCACCATAATCTGTCACTTGGATCCCAGCTTTTGTTACAACTGATACCCATATTTTTAGTTTTTATTAAGCTGCAAGCTCCTAGAAGCAGAAAGTTCCACTCCTCCTTAATTTGGAAAGTCTTTACCACATTTTGGGGTCTATGTAAATGTTATAATTCAGAAGCTTTTTCTGAATCCTAGAAACATTTTTAGGGCACTGTTTTCTCCCTTGAGACTTAGGCTTTATCACAACATTAAGTTATATATGCAATTTTCCATAGAACAGAGTTGAGGAAATACCATATTTACCCTAATTCAAAATGACTTCAAATTTGAGATAACCCCTCCCCAATAATTAGATTCTATACATGGAACATTGATAAATTTGCTATTATTTTCCACCTATAGAACCTAATTATTGGAAGGTCACCCCTGCCCTAAAAGCTGCAGCAGTGAAAGGTGGGGAGTCAAGCAGCCTAACCTCCACTCCTTGTCCCATGCCACTGCACCCCTCCCACTTGCCCCTGCCACCCCATTACCTGCCACCCCACTGTGCCTGTACCACCCTCCCGCCTGCCCCTCCCCACCTGCCACCACTTACCCTCAGTTGTGGCTCTGGCTCCATCTCCACTCTGTCCCTGGGCATGGAACATAATGGCTTCAGCCCCTGCTTGGCCAAGTAGCAGTAGATGTAGTGGCAGCCCGAGTCCCAGCCCCAGGGTGTGTTTGGAGCTGAAGCTGAAGCTGGAGCTGGAGTTGGAGTTGCTGCTGCATGGCCAAGTGAGGGCCAGTGTCACCATGTGCTCTGTGCCCTTGTGCCCCGGCGCAAAATGGGGCCAGAGCCAGAGCTGTGCCTGAGGGTATGTGGTAGCAGGGGAAGTGGGGTGGGGAGGGGAGTGAAGGGGAAGGAAGGACGGAGACAGAGGCAGCAGAAAGCAGGGAGGAGCAACAGTAGCTGTGGCTCCAATTCTTACTCTGAGTCCAGGTCTGGGCTGGAGCCACAGCAGTCACTTGCCTGCATCCCCATCCTTATACCCAGGAGAAGGGGCTTTTCCCCCACCTTGTTGAGTGGGGAAAAAAATCCTTTGTCTTCAGTTGAAGTGTAGGTAAAACGCCTGAGCATTAGCATGTGCTTATGTCTTGAATTCAATTTTGATGTATCTATAAATTAAACCTTCCAGTGCTTTGAGTACCAGTTACAATCACATGGGTGTCTAAAGCATCAGCTGCAAAGGGAGTAATCAGTGCTCACACAGGGAGACTACATATAGATTTCAAACTCACCCCTGGCCAGAACTGAATCACGGGGCTCCTTGTGGGTCAGATCTGTAGGGCAGTGGCAGTAAGGTCAAAGGCTATGGGTTAAGCAGCTGCACACCACAGCAGCAGTAGCACAAGCAATGGTGGGGGCTGGGCAAGCAGCTGCAGACCAAGTGGCTGCATGCTGAGCTGGGCCATGTCAGCACGGGCCTTGCTTACCCACCTGACAACATGGGCCATGTCCAGCAGAGCCCTAGGGTCCCTAAGTCTCTGGCAGGCAGTGCCCTCTCCTAGCTAACAACCCAAATTTCCCTGGGCTGGATGGAGCATCTCCACTGGCTGGAAACAATCGATGGACTGTAAGTTTGATACCTCTGATACAGCTATATAAGAACAAAATCCCTGTATTGTAAATGTATACATTTTCCCAACACACATGCACACAAACACACGCACACACTCTCTGTTATAACGGAAAAGCAGATTGCACCAGGAAATTGCTATTGATAAATCAATAGTACAGGATAGTCTACAAATAGGAATGTAAAAACAAGATAAAATAAATAAAGCTAGTCATAAATCATCACCTTAACTGGCAGTCCTGATTTCCCAGTAAGTCTTATTACTTTAATGTTAAGAACATGTAGCTGGGTATACATTTATTACACTTTCCTGTTTGCAATGTTCAAAGACTTAGAGGGACAACTTAGCAAAACATGGATGTGGGCCTCTCTGCCATTATCACAGTTTAATATTCATCTCAGTCTCCCAAACCAAATGTATGCCAGTTGTAATAAACAAAGGATTTAGCTCGCAGGTGAAGACAAATAGGAAGGCAATCTTTGGAAGCAGATAACCGTGACCAAAGAGCAGTTGCTAATTAGTTTTCCTTTTAGTGTGAAATTTCTTAAAACCCAGGCACCTACCTGACTAGCACAGATCATACGAATCTCTTAAAGTGAGCATGATAAATTCCACAAGTTCACATTTAATATAATCTCTATGTGTTTGGGTGTGTCTCCCACACCCAAACACATAGATGAATTTAGGGGCCCCGTAGATGAAACAGGGGCCCTAAATTGAAGCAGTGAGTTTTAAAAAACACCGCTTCAATTTAGGGCTGATTAAACTCCCGTGTCATGCACAAACCCTGCTGACTTACCTGCCTCTCAGGCAGGGAGGAGAGGGCAAGCTGCTGGTTGGTGGAGCGGTCCCTGGGCTGTGGGGGGGGAGGGGCTGGTGCTTCCCTCCATGGCGGCGGTGCCCCCCTGGGCGGCACCTGCCCACAGGCACCCGGCTGGGGTGGTCCTGGGGGGTATCACAGCTACAGAGGGAAGCACCAGGCCCCCACAGCTCAAGCAGGCTCTGGGAGGTGTGGGGGGTGGAGATCAGGCTTGCCGCTTTTCTTGGGCAGAGCCTGCTATCCTGGGCAGGGCTTCCTGAAGAGTTGTGGAGCTGCATGGAGCCGGGTGCTTCACTCCATGTAGGGAGTGCCTCAAGTCATTTAAGGTGCATTACCCTGCCGAATTTCCTGCAGCGACTGGAATTAATGTGCAATACACTGCCGAGGCGTGCAAAGACCGACACCATTAAAGTGGTGCAAAAGCATTTAGCCCACTTTGAAGTGTCATGTACACACACCTCTCATTTTGTCTACACACAGACTAAGGTTTACTGCTTCAAAGATCATTCTTATGCTGTACGTTATGGAAAAATCTAATGGTACAAGACTAGTGGATCAATATTTATTTCTGTCTGCGAGGTCTATGGTGACTACAATACTTTCATTAATAATGCTACAATGATGTTTTATATGGCGTCTTCAGTCTCAGGTTCTCAAAACACTTAGCAAACAATTAATTAATTGCATCATACCCCTGTGAAGTATTCTAATTTTACAGATAGAGATTGGGAAACTAAGATGGAGAAAGATTAAAGTGACTTGTCCCAAATCACAGATTATCTACAGTAGATTCAAGAAACAAAGGCCATATATTTTATCTTACCTAAAGTTGGTCAGAACAAATTTTTGTCAAAACATGCTTTTTTTTTTGCTAAAGCTGAAGAGTTTTATAGACACACATTTATTTTGACAATGTTTCTGACAGAAAGGTCTTTTGAAGTTCATGTGCTGCTTATGCCAAGAGAGAGAGAAATCTAAATAGCAAACTTGATTGTTTCATTCTTCAAACGGATTGAACACGATGCCACGTTGTGCAGACACTTGAAAGGTGTTCTTTTGATTTCAAATGTGGAACAAAAACAAATTTTGAAAACTTGAAAGTTATTACATCTCTGGCCAGCATTAACTGTAATGAAAGAAATCATGTAAAATGCAGCATGAAATGACAGAAGTCTTAAACATAAGATTTCCCTTACATCTCAAGGTACTAGTGTTGACTATATGAAGCTAGAAGAACTTTCCAGAACTAACACCATTTAATCATTTGTTATGGATGATGAAATGTTCTGCTAGCATGATTGACAAAGCAAGCCTCCAACAAAGATATATTTCTGGCTTATTTCCATTCATTCTACATTTCACCCTTACCAAATGTCTTCCTCTGTCTTCATTTAGTCTTTTTATTTTTAAATCAAGCATACTCCATTAAGAAATAAAGACAATAAGCATGGGACCCTGCCAGGCCATATTTAGTGACCCTTCAAAGTAAAACTGCCCTATAAATGTTTTACCCCTGGGGGAATCTATGACCTGTATTATTTCTTTGATTAAAATAGAGAATGTGCCAATTCAGGAACTGCATAAGACAGTTCTCAGCACAATGGAGAGAATAGTATCAATTGAAAAACAAAACAGCTATAACACAACACCTCTATCATATATTGATGATACCAGATTGGCATCACACTGAATTAAGCATTAGCAGTTGGCAGCAGCACTGTTTTAAGTTGAGATGCAGCTATACAGTTAGAGTGATGGTTAAAAGGAGCCTTGAAGTTTTGCTTGGTTAAAATTTGTGCCAACAGAGTAGTGTTTTCTCATATCTGATTTTTGCACAGATCACATTTGCTCAAAACTCTCTCACGTTACTAATTCAGTAATGCAGTAATATTTTTTTTGATGTTGCAACATTTCCCTGGGTCTCAGCCTTTTGCAGCATAATCTGTAGTGACTGCAAACTTTAGATTAAAATGTTTCCTAGAACTCTTTGCGCATTTTATCCCTTTGATGGTTCAGGGTATTTACATTTAATTATCTATGGGGCATTTAAACATGAGCAACTGCTATAATAATGTGGACTGTAGTATGACACATTGCTTGTTAATTGTGTGTGACATCAATTGCAGCAAGTGCAGCACATGAATCTCAAAAGACTGTAAAATTAGCCCGATTGTGCTGGCCTATCTGATTGCTGAACCAGTAGTTAGGGTATTGTTACTATCCTGCCTCATTGTTCACAGGTCCCTAGATTACAAGCACTCATGGAAAAAAATTCTCACAACTTGTTTGGACTCCAAAGACAGGCATTTACTGACATATGAAAGATTTAACAGTAGTTCCCATCTGTTGGCATATTAATCTATTATTGCTATACAGCAGACAAAGATAAAAGGCATTTAGCACAAGATACATGGCAAAGCCCACAGTCCAGGCTGAGGCCAGATCTTCATTTATGCTAAGACACTTTCTCACTAATTTGGCAATATAGAAGTGGATTAGAAGTGGGCACCAAGATGGTGGAAAGATGCCTTAGAATAAATTAGGCCCCAAAGTACTGTGGGGTTCAGAAACTAGTTTTTAATAAGCCAGAATATTACTGCATGCCTTTTACCTGTGTCTTTTCCATACCAGTATCGGACTAAAATGCCAAAAGATGGGAACTTTTATCACCTAGCTATCAGAGTTCTCTTGACTTTCATTAAACATTTATTAAGGAATCAAAACTGCTACGCTGTCCCTGATCTAACTTCCAGTGACTAATTATACAGTGTCATACAATATTCAGTAATTATGGCTATCATATATCTCCTCTTTAATCAGCCTTTAGAAAAGGAACTTGACAGTAGAGGATCTGATACTCATATTATTAAGTGATTGATTTTATCAAGTGCTTCCTGAATTCAGCAATTTTCCTCTGACTCCCAGTGATTATGCATTTACTGCGTACCTCCTTCCTTCCTCCAACAAAACTGTATCATGCAAGCAAATAAAAGTCTTCATCAAAAAAGAATATACATTAGCAAGTGAGTCTTCCATGGCGGTTCTTTCAGATTATTAATATTGTCACTGCAGCAATAATGGGACTGCTTCTCAAATATGAAATTGCTTCCTCCCTATTCCTGCAGTTTATTATGTCTTAGTAGCAATAGAAACAAATGACAATGAACAAAACTAGACACTAAACCAACACAAAAACACAAAATAAAACAACCCCCCAAAATCATATAAGTCAGGAAACAGTCCAAATGGCCAACCATTTTCATTGTGTAAATCCTTTGATTTTCAACCTCCATTTACTGCTTACTTGGGCTGTGTGAAGCTTCAGTAGCTGATTCAATTCAGAGGAGATTCAGCACAATTTGGGAAGCGAATCTCCAAATCCAAATCAAATTGGGAGACAAAGTAAAAGCTGTGAATTGATTTGAAGCATCTGAATCAATTCAGAAAAGCTTTGGAAAAAGCTTCGGCCGATTCAGAGATTTGGCTATGCCCTGCTGCCACCTGGAGCAAGACATGTCTGCA
>NW_017728992.1:131755031-131756107 GCF_001723915.1 Gavialis gangeticus | reverse complement strand
ACAATTTGGGAAGCGAATCTCCAAATCCAAATCAAATTGGGAGACAAAGTAAAAGCTGTGAATTGATTTGAAGCATCTGAATCAATTCAGAAAAGCTTTGGAAAAAGCTTCGGCCGATTCAGAGATTTGGCTATGCCCTGCTGCCACCTGGAGCAAGACATGTCTGCATTGCGCCCCCCATCCCTGCGCCAGCTGGGCAAGTGGCAGCAGGGCAGAGTCCCCATGGCTGCCCTGCCTGGCCCCATCCCCCGCCCAGCCCAGCCTAGCCACCTGACACCTAAAAAAAAAGCCTTGCACTCAGTGGCTCTGGCAGTGGTGATTGGGGCTGCTGGGCACTTGTGGCAGAGCCTCCCCATGCAGCACGGGGCACTGGGAGGCAGTGGGGACTGCCCTCATCCCCACGTGGCACCCACATGGCAATTGCCTCATGGCACAGGTACAGTGGGGCTCAGCAGGGTGCCACGTGCTGTCCTGGATCTGGGATAGCTCCACGTCAGCTGGAACTCCCGGTTTGCTTTCCCAGCTCTCTGATCATTCCCCCAGCTCTTCCCAGGTGGCGCAGCCTCTGGATCTGTGCTAGGGAAATAGCCCACAGCCACCACCATCCCCAGCTGGCAACGGCAGCCTGCTGTCATCCCACATCATCCAGGGGTCTGCACCCCCTGGGAAGAGCTGGGGGAAAGATCAGGGAGCTGGGGAATTGAACCGGGAACTGGGGAAAACATTCAGGGACCTGAACATTCTCCCAGCCGCCGGCTCAATTCCCCAGCTCCCTGTTTGATTCCCCAGCCCCCGGTTCAATTCACCTGGGAGCTGGGGTAAATCTATGTGACAACCGAAGCCTTGCAGCACTCAGCCCCAGGAGCCCCCGCTCCCAGGCAGCATGCAGGACCCTGCTGAGCCATACAGCACTCACACCATGGAGCAGCTGCTGTGCAGGTGCTAGGTGTGGGGGGATGATCTGAGCTGCCCCCACTACCCTGTGCTGCTTGGGGGGGCTCTGCCACGAGTGCCCAGAGACCCCAATTGCTGCTCCTGCAGCCAGTGAGTGCAAGGCTTTAAAAAACAATTTTTTT
>NW_017728992.1:131753629-131754821 GCF_001723915.1 Gavialis gangeticus | reverse complement strand
ACCTGCCTCTCCCCAGCTGATCTGAATCACTAAATCTCTCTGAATCAGCGGCAAATCTTCTGAAGCTGATTCAGCTAAATCAGTTCAGGACAGTGATCCGAATCCACCGAATGGAATCACTGTCCTCTGAATCGGCCAAATCCAAATCCACATCGAATACTTCCCTATTTGCACAGGCCTACTGCCTACCATCCAAGGGTGGTTTTCCATGAAATAGTATATCTTATAAGATACTGAGTCAATTATTTTACAGGTGGATAGATATAAGAAAGCAAGCATTTCACTAGCCCCAAAGGAACCCATATACATTAAAAAGTGTGTCATACTGTGCTGTTTGTAAGTGCCAAGAGCCCTCCACTTGTATTGACTTTGGAATCAGGTACAATATGATGGCAGATATAACAAAGCTGTTCCTTAAACACAGAAATGCCTTTGCAGTCACACCAGTTAATCAGTTTGATAATCTCAGTTTTATTTGGATTTAAAATACTTCAAGATAACAATACGAGACCTACTGGGTTAAGAAAGAGTAACCCTTGAATTTTTAGATGCCTAGCCAGACATACAAATGAACACCTGACCATAGATGGTAAATCTTTTCAGTCAAAGAAGAAGAAAGTAACTCCAGTGCTAGTTAAATAAAAGAGTTAGTGCCCCTGTTTAGACTATGCCTGATTTGCTCAGTTTAGTGGAGCAGACATGAAAGGAAAGAAAGCTCAGAAAATCTTCTTCCTTTCCCAACATACTAATGGAAGTGTAGTCTGCTGCACAATTATGAAGAGTAGAAGATATATTTTCTGCCGCCTCCATATGGCAGGGTGGTGAGTCGTGGTGCTGGAAACCCTAAAGGTAGTAAGTAACTCAGCATCTCCTGGAATTCCCCACGGAGCAAAGCTAGTCAGCACTTACATGGGCTGAGTGAATGGAGTAATGCAACCTTCTTTCTCCCTCTTCACAGTACCAAGTCATATAGCAACATAAAACTGCAACATATGCCTGCCTCTGTCCCAGCCCCACTCCCTCCCTCCCTCACCACTGGCAGGGGGACGGATCGAGGCCCCACTCACCCCAGCCCCTTGGGCTGGGCTCTTCCTGATGGTGGGACTGGGCCAGGCTGCATTTGGGGCCGGTGGTGCTGGAAAGGGGTTGGGAGGGCTACTGTAAGGTCTTGGAACATAGGTCTATTTTTTAC
>NW_017728992.1:131714200-131748629 GCF_001723915.1 Gavialis gangeticus | reverse complement strand
CTTCTTTCTCCCTCTTCACAGTACCAAGTCATATAGCAACATAAAACTGCAACATATGCCTGCCTCTGTCCCAGCCCCACTCCCTCCCTCCCTCACCACTGGCAGGGGGACGGATCGAGGCCCCACTCACCCCAGCCCCTTGGGCTGGGCTCTTCCTGATGGTGGGACTGGGCCAGGCTGCATTTGGGGCCGGTGGTGCTGGAAAGGGGTTGGGAGGGCTACTGTAAGGTCTTGGAACATAGGTCTATTTTTTACCTTGTAAAGTGGGTTCCCTTTATGTGAATTTGAGTTATGCACAGTTTTTCAGGAACACATCTACCACATAAAGCGAGGGAAACCTGTAGTTGCTAACCCTAAGACCAAAAAAGTTATCAATTAAAATGTTTATATTCAATAATCAATGTATGTTGAGCTAAGTGTTATATGGTGAATGGGTTTTAAAAGAAAAAATAAAATAAATACATTATTTTCAACATTAAAATATGTTCTTCCCTCACAAAAATACACAGCATTCTTTGGGAAAGCTCAAAAAGAGTAGAATTGCTTAGGGTGATACATTTTTGGGGACCAGCTATGTAGTTGGGATAAAGTTAGACAGGTTTTCAAATGCAAAATATTCTTCCTCAGGATAATTTCCCAACCATCACAGGTACAACCTCACTCTTACACTACAGAAAGAGAAGGGCTTTGAGGGTATTTTGTAAATGGGCGGTCTAAATTGCTGGAATTGTAGCAAAAAACATCATGTAACCACAGGGCTCACTTGAATGAAAAAGCAAAAGCATCATTAATATTTATCATTTTCTCATAACCTCTAATATACATGCTCCCTTTTAGAGTCTCAGGAAAGCCAGCAATTATCACATCAAAGGTCATCGGTCTGCTACTGAAACGTCAATCCTCAGCTGAAGGATTGATTCTGCAAACTCTTCAGATCAGGCCAGCAAGCTCCCCTCCCTCACCCCATGGCTCTTGTTGGTTTTATTTAGTCAGCTTAGGAGACCTCCCTTAGTTTTCCTGTGATGATATATATTATTCCAGACATCAAAAAGATTTTTATACCACTGTTTTGTTTATGCAGGGGGAATAAAAGAATAATGGGTTAATTAGGCTGCACAATAGGTCTAGTCTGAAACAGACTTAAGAACTAACTCCCTCCCTCTCAAGTATCCTCAAAGATGTTTTTGTTAAACTATTTCATAAGCTTCATCCTGCTCCAACTGAATTCAATGGCAAAACTCCTATGTATTCCAATAATAGCAGGAATTTTAAAGAATAAAGGTAATCATAACAACTGAAAATGATAAAAGTGTTCAGGTATATATATTAGCAGAAATGGGCGACTGGTGAAAAATGGAGAGTTCTAGTACTGCCAAGAATAAGTGTTTAAAAATCATGGGTCAAGCTCTGAGAATAATCAGAAAAATTGGCTTAAAACAACAGTATTTTAAATAATAACAAATGCCGGGTCTCTTATTTGCCTTTTGACTTTTAAGCCTTTAGGTTTCACATCTTGAAGCTTTTCTTGGCAAGCATATGATTGAACAATTTTTTTTTTTAAATGAAAGAAATGAAAGATATTCTCAGAATTGCACAATGTCAGGAGGCCGTGCTGTAAGAGAAACAACAAATAAGAGATGCTTGATAAAAATGATAGTTACAACCCTGGAAGTCTCAGTTCTTAGGCAGACAGGGTTCTGATGACACGCTGTTGAGGGACACCATACTTT
Source organism: Gavialis gangeticus (assembly GCF_001723915.1). Lineage (NCBI taxonomy): Eukaryota > Metazoa > Chordata > Crocodylia > Gavialidae > Gavialis > Gavialis gangeticus. The sequence continues at coordinate 131,746,899 of NW_017728992.1, read as the reverse complement.
TCAGCATTTTGTGCAACAGTAGACTAAATGACCAAACATAATTAATTCTTATAGTATTACTTTTTTTTTTCAACCTTCAGGCTATCATGAATTATTTTGGTTCTCCAGGAAACTGGATCCTAATCAAAACATGACATTTTGTAACTTAGGGCTGATTACCTCTACTAAGGCAAACTGACATTTGGTCTTGAAAAAAGTCATTAAAATACATTAATGAATACTCCAGAATTATTGGAGGGTTCAGCTACAGTTTGTTTAAAGTGCCATTTCTTTTCTACTGCTATTTCTGGCTATAGTCCTATAATCAAGTCATCAACACCCATTGGCTAAGAATGTCTTTCCTTTCTCACATTTGAATCTCTGACAGAACTGGGAATTGCTGTGCAAAACCAAGAAAAGTCCAAGAATTTTAGTCAGCATATTGATTTTTAATTATATGCTCAGTGCCCTAGCCAGTATCTTCACTAAACTCATACAAATAATTTCTGTACTGAATCAGGTCAGATATATATTGTTGGACCATGTTTCATATATATTGTTGGACATTTTGAATGGACTTATGATTTTATAATTCTCTCTTTCCTTCTCACAAAAACCTAATCCAATAGATGCCAAAGATGAAGAGCTTGAGGAGGTTCTCATATTCAGGGCCAGTAAGTTTTATCTGCCTTTTCAGCCCATTTGGTTTCATTATGCAGCACAGGCCTTGCCTTGACCTTTGATGAGCTTTAGTTAAAGTGCCCCCACCACTATTTTTCAGCATGGGGATGCTGATACATGTGACACGCCAGGTGCTCTAATTAGGAAATCTAATTAAAGCTCCCCCCCCCACCACACACACACTCCTGGAGCATATCTATAAACAACCTAAACTACTATATTGAAAATGTTTTTAAATGTTATAGCCCTCCAATTTTTAAATAATGTAACATGACTCAATCTTGTTTGAACTAAAGATAAATACTTTCAGTACTCTGGACATATTGGACCAGGTCCTTTTTTACCTATTGGTTGTCTAAGTAGACGTAGGTGCCTAAATGCAATTCTATTCCACCCTATCCACGTCCACTTTCAAGAAAGTAATTTCAGTATAGCCCTTAATTATCTTGAAAGCTCTGAGGCTTAATAATTAATCTTTGTACAGGACTTGAAGAGCTTTGGATGTAAAGTTGCTAAAGAAATTGAAAGATTATTCATAGTCTATACCACTGACTCTCAATAGGGAGCCATATGACCCTTTTTAAGTTGCTGCTAGATATTGTTTAAAATTAGCACTGTTGTGTGTGGAAACACCTACAAATAAGTCATAAGATAAAATCAGAGGCCATGTCCACACATGCAGGCACATGCAGTTTGTGGCACCAATAACTGCACACCTTGCACATGAAACCACATGCCATTCTTATAATTTGCAGCATGATGGCAAAATTTACTACCAAGATTTCCGAGTAGCAAAAAAAAACCCAGATAAAAAAAGTAGGGCAAAGCATATGAAACGAGCTTTTGCCTAGACAAATGTGGAGATGGGGGAGTAGGCAGTCCCTGCCTGCTCCTCTATCTCTACATGTCGCTCCCCGGCTGACTGGGATGCAGGGGCCCCAGCCAGCCCTCCTTGTAGCACATGAAGCCTGGCCAGGAGCCATGAGGAGTTGGGCATGGGCAGTTGGCCTGAAGCAGGACAATTTGTCTCTCAACAAAGTGCTCATGCAGGAGTGTGCACAGCAGCACAAAGTAGTTGCACACATTTGTGCAGCTACTATTTGTGTTGCTGCAAGTGCACATCCCTACTCATCTAGACATGGCCAGAGATTTTCAAATGAGAATATATTGTGTCAAAAACATTCTAGAACATGATGTGGTCCGAGTTCTTTGCAAGAGAAGAACTGCTCTATTATTTTTACGTAGTCAAAAAATGAATGAAAGCTAAGAGCTTGCATTCTCCCAGGGGTGTTTCTGAGTCTGGTAAGGGGTGCCTCAAGTCTAAATAGGTTAAAAACCACTGATATACAGAGACCTTTATCAATACATATTCATGGTTTTTGACTGTGTTTTAGCCTACCCAGAAGCAGATCCAGGATTTTACAAAGGTGAATGTGGGAGTAACAAGTGCCACAGCAGGAGGGGCATCCCCCACCCCCACTTCCAGCCTCCTCACCCTTCACCACTAGGACACTGTGGGAGCAGCAGTCAGGGACTTTAAGCCCCTAAAGAGGTAAGAATTCCCCTCCCTTTCCCATCACGCATCCTCTCCCCTCTCTGCTCCTCTCCCACCTGCAGCTGCCACTGCCCCAGGGGCAAGGGGAGCTCTGGGACCACTCTAGCTGGGCTGTGCAGGGCTGGTCTCAGTGGCAGGTGGACCGGTTCCCCCTACTTACACCCACTCCTGGTCTGGTGGGGAACACCCAAGGGAACCAAGGGAGCCTGTATGCCTGCCAGTGCCACTACTATAACTTTCCTGGGCTGAGCCCAACACCCATGCAGTGTAGCTGGAATAGGACAGGAGTTCCCTGCACTCTTGGGATAGTGGCAGCAGCAGGCAGAGAAGGGACATGCTTCTTAGCATGGAGAGGAACAGAAGGGGGGAATTCTTACCTTCTCTGAGGACCTGGAAGAGTCCCCAGCTGCTGGTCCTGCCCCATGGTCAGAAAGGGGATGTGGCTGCACTACTGCACCTCCCCACTTGATCTGCCCCTGTCTCTGCCCATAGACCCTAATTTCCATGGTATAGTTGTTGTATGGCGTTTATGGAATATTTATAAGCACACATAACGATTTGGAATAATTTATTTCCTTTTGAAATAAGGTTGTTGAAAATAAAATCAAGAATGAATATGCAATTGCAAACAAGTCAGGAGACTTCCTAATATTTTATTGTCTAGAATTCTCCACACACCCATTGTTTTGGCTGCAAAGAAATACCATGGGCAATTACTCATCCCAACTAACTGCTGTTAACAACAGTCTTGCTCCTTAATCCATCTATCTTGCATGGATACTTAAAATACTGCAACTACAGCAGCTTTAACAGTTATCATACATGAATAAAGTGGAAAAATCAATGGCATCTTAAGAAAAAATTGCATAATGCAAACTTTGGCAACATATAATCTCTCCCTGACAACCTAAAATGTTTTCTTCTATAGAACCAATCTGGACACTGAAAGCTCATAAACCCTTAAATATCAGACAGGGCTTGGCTTTTTGGAACACACTGAATGCTGTTGTCGGAATCAGTGGAAATTACTCATATAGAGTTATAGAAAAGGAAGACTCGAAGGGACCGCAGGTCACAAATGTCACAGAGTTCCTACTACCTCATTGTCATTTACAGGCAGTGGAAGGTGAAAGACTTGAATTCCCCTCGGTTCCATCTCTCAGGGCAGGACACAGGGCAGGACACACATGTCTGTTCACCTTAGTCCAAACAAAACAAACAACTCTCTCGTGCAAGTAGTAGACTCGATGCCCCAAAACATCAAGAATACCCTAACTTGCCACAGATAAAGAAGTGGGGGTGAGGGCACTGTCAATGTCCTGCCACTGCAAAGAAAGGAAGTAGCTTGTTTAAAATAAACTTGAGGGTCTAAAGGCATAAGGGTTTCAAGAATGGTCACATAGAGCTGACTGCTGAATCAATATGGGGATTTTTAGTCTGATATTTGACAGGCATGAGCAGTTCTTGCAGAGGCTGTTACTTTGTATGCACAGTCAATAAGTCTGTTGTGGTAACCAATAAGACAGGAGTTTGAGAGCTCTAAAACTAAAGGAAATGCAAGACCTTCTGTATTTTTAATGGACAGCAACTGGCTCCATATAAAAACAAGACAAGAACCCTTATTAAAAGACAACAATTTCTTAACTTAAGGTGAAATTTGCCTTTTATATGCAGAACCAAGTACAAAGACTTAAGTCCTATTTGAGGATTTCGAGCTGTATATAGCCCTGTCACTGGCACTTAATACGGGGCTGAACGAGCCCTAAGGGCTCAACCCTGAAAGACTGCCAAACAACTTTTGAAGATGCCAGATCTTAGTTTATGGAAGAGAGGGCCTTTAGCAATTGGTCAATACCAACAGGCTAAGCTTCTCACTTTTATTCTGAATATTTTCATTTTAGATAGATGAATGGAGTGAGAGACTGAGGGACATGCTGTTTAGTTGAAATAGTTTATTATTATTAAGCCTTTGCTCAGCATTCTGGGTACAGGCACATTTGTCTAGATAAATTGTTCTTAGTTCTATAAAATCCCCCCAGCATCAAAGAGACATCTTTATCTACCCTTCTTGTAGCGGCTAATGTATTCGTAAGCAAATTATGCAAACATAGATAGCTATGCTGCTGTTAAATTTGGGACCATCCATCCATCACAAAAAGAGTAAAAATTAGATGTAATATGTTTTGGAAATCAGCAGTTTGGCTCAGTTACAGATACATACTTGTATACATAAATAATCACATTGTATTTTAAAGATCTGTAGGTTGGCATAATTTTTAAGTTATGCCTCTCATCCCATCTCCAAAAACATATTAAAAGGTGCAAAACTAAAAGAAAAATAATAAATAAATCCATGTCTGCCATACATAGACAAAAATCTCTTCAGAGTTGTGAATGATTTCATTTCTTTTCCCAATACTAAAGATACTTGATTCATTACTGTAATAAAGCTTGCCTGGACTTTATACTCATATATTATTTTCTTTATTAATACAACTGTATATCAGTTCTGTTGAGCTTTGTATATTTATTTCCTAGGAAAGCACTAAAAATCATGTTACTGTGAAACTAACATTCAGCAGGGGGAGGGAGGAAGTCACATTAATATTAAAAAAAATTACTATAAATCTGAATTCAAGATTTTTATGAAGATGTGGGATAGGTAACACTGCCATCTTTTAAACAATGACATACAGACTAAATACAACTGCTACTTCATGGAGGTATACTCTCTCTCATCTCACTTTTTAAAGTCATGGTAAAGCAAAGAGAAGTCACCTAGCACCACTGTAAGGAGCTAACAGCCACATACTCTGTCCAAGGCCCAGGACTGCTTTCCATCTGGGCCCAAAACTCCACTCTGCTTTCACCTTCCTCTCCCTTCTCAGCTGTTCTTAGGAGCTCCCTGGGCTCCACAATCAATGAAAACCTCAAGAATGAGTTCTGCTAGAATCCCCAGCCCAGATCTTCTGCTAGTATCCCCTTTACACCATTTCATTTGTAATGCACAGACATTCAAGAGCTTTCCTGTGAAAGAAAAATGGCTCTTCTGCAAGAAGTTAGATCTATAAGGAAAATCTCCCTTCTCTTGATCTAACTCAAACTCCTATATGCTTCTCTCAGGAGAGACACACCCAGTACCCCAAAATCTTCTGCTCTCTCCGCCTCTCCTGGCTGATATTCCCCAACCTGTCCCACTGTTCTCCTGTAGTTGGAGAAGAGCCCCCACCCGTGAACTCCTCCAGTTCCACTATGTGGTGGGTGGGGAATAATTCTGCAGCTGCAAGGCTCCCCACACTCAGGCACCTTACAGACATGAGAGAATTGTCCCCTACCTCCCTGTATTGCTTCTGGTGGAACTGGATACATGCAAGGTACAGGAGATAGATGTGCTGCTGCTTCAAGGCTGCCCCATCTTCAGCAGTCTTGAAGCTGTAAGAGAGTCTCAGGGATTCCCCAAGCCACGTTCCCAGCTCCCTGACTTTAAATGCTGCCCTTGCTGCCCAGTCAAAGAACTTACTGGTAGATATGAATGTCTGTTACAGTCTTTCCTCAGCTCTACCCTGTGAGATGAAACCAAAGAGAATTCTAGTCTTTTACGTTTCACTGCCTGCAAATGACAATGAGGCAGTAGGAATGCTGGGACGGGATGGGGAAAAGGAGAAATACAGCTTAGGGAGAAGTTTATCAAGGGGAGGTGAAAAGATGGAAACGAAGAAAGAGGTCACTAAAGCAGCAGAGATGCAACCAAGACCCTGTCTACCTACAAAATTATAGTTATTTAACCAAACAGTTTACTTAAATTGGTACAGAGGTACAGCAAATTCCTTTTATTTTAAAGCTTCTTTCTGAATACATTTCAGTGCTATAGCATGCTAGAGGAACAGTTCACTAACATTTGTAAAATGCTTTGACATCCTGTGATGCCTCCCTTTAAACAGCCTTAAAACATGTTTCAAATGCTAATAAACCTGATTCACAATATCACATGCATGAATGCCATGTGGCCCCCTGGAGGCTGGTGGGGCATGGCGAGCTCCCGCAGGCAGCAGCAGCAGTGGTAAGCGGGGAGCTCCCACGGGCTGCAGTGGCACTGTTGGCAGCAGGGGGGGAACAGCACTGACCGGCAGTCGGCAAGCACCCACAGACGCTGTCAACAGTGTCAGCGGCAGCCAGTGGCAATCATGGACTGCCCGCCGGCACTGCCGGCGGTGTCACTGGCACCTTTTCACAGGGGGTACACTGCCACGCTCAGGGGGTACATGTACACCCATGTGCACTCCCTACATATCGTTAATGATCACATGGATACCCAATATTACTACTAAGTGACTTGCCTAAGGTCACACAACAAGGCTAAAAAAAAATCCAGGAAAACAATGTATACCCGCTCATCTCCAGCTCTAAGCATTAGGTATTTGACCAGTTTCAATTCTTACCACAGTTCTAGAGCCATAATAAGACAGAAATGAAGCTGTAAGTGAAGTTTGACCTGTCATACTGGAATATTTTCAAAAGAGAAAGATATTTTTTTAAAATTAGCTATCTAAAATTAGCATTTTTTCTATTACTTTTATGATCAATAAGAAATCTACTACTTAGATAAAGTCAGCTTCAGAATTGCTTACTATTTAACTAAAGGCATAAAAATTCCTTTGGGGGTCTGAACTAAATGGAGCTATAGATTTCAGGCTAGAGGTTTAATAATTCCCTGTGCTGCAAGCTCAAAGGCACACAGCCTCTCAGGCAGATGCTGTAGTTTGCCAGCTTCATTGAATGAATACTAAAAAGACCCTGACTCTTAAACACAGAAACAACTTGTCATTACTTGCACTGTCAATACCTGAAAGCATGTGACCTTTGCTGCTGGTGAATAGCACCTTATAGCCTAAAGGTATGTTAAATGAGCTTAATGCAGAACCGGTCTGACACTAACATTAAGCCAGGTCTTGTGGATTTGGTACAATCACAAACATTTTTTGTAGTTTAGAGCAGGTAAACATCCCATTTTGTAGGAGTGCCATTTGAACTCACACAGCTTAGGAAAATACTGATCATTTAAAATAAACTTATATATGATACATACAAGAAATTCTAATAAATTCAAACAGCTACATTGTAGGCTTTCCTCTCTCATTTTAACTGAACTAGTTATTCTATACGTCACTAAACCCTTGTGTAGTTTTGCTGGCACTAATAAATCCTACATCTGAGAAATGGCTGCATTTCAATGATGGTTGAAATGATCCCTTGTATGTACTTTATATTGTACAATATGTCTATTCCAAAACTTAATCCTTTTCTGATATTATAAGATGCAAGTTCTACTAAAATAAATTATCAACAATAGTAATAGCTAGAAATCTTTAAACTATTTTATCACTTCCACTACACAAATTACAGTATTTATTTTAAAGCATTTAGCCATCAAAAGATCTCATCATCAGTGCAATGGACACATCAAGGGAACATGCTAAGTGTAGTACTGCTTTGAGAAGTATGTAAAATGGCAACTTATTCAAGAAAGCTGTTCTTTGTAGACAGTGTCAGACCCACTTGTTTTAGCAATCATAGGTATCTTAGGAAAGCAAGGCTGGAAGGTACCTCATGGAGGTCATCTACCCAGGACCCTGCTCAAGGCAGGAGCATTCCTGAGTAAAGAATCCCAGTCAAGCAGCTGTTTAAACTGCTCTTGAAAATTTCCTGGGATGGAGAATTCACAGCTTCTCTTGATAGTTGTCAAACACTGAGACAGGCTATCGAAGTCAGAAAGTTCTTCCCTAAATTGCCAACATAAATTTACTCTACTGAAGTTTGAGGCCATTGCTACTAGTCTTATAACTTACAGCCACAAAGAAAAGTCTTTTTCACAATCACCCTTCAGGTATTTGAAGGCTGCTATTGAACCTGTCCTCAATTTTCTCTTTTCCAGATTAAACAGTCCTGTTTTGTTCAGCTTTTTCCAAAAGTCATGCTTCCCAGGTCTCTAAATAATTGTTGTTACTTTCTGCAGGACTCTTTCCAATCTGTTCACATTGTTCTTAAATGCAGGGTCCAAAACTAGACCCAGAACTCCAGGTAAGGCATCACCAGGCCCAAGCAGAATGGGAAAACAATTTCCCTTAATTTGTAAGATACATTCCTTTTAATATAACTCAGTATGGTTGGGTTTTTATTTTTCTTTGCAACAAGAGAAGATTATTGGCTCATATTTATCTTATGGTCCAGTATAACTTGCAGGTCCTTTTCTGCAGTAGTGCAGCCTATCCTATCATTCTTCAGTCTATACTTGTATACAGAAGTATCTCATCCCAAATGCTGGAGTTTACATCTGTCCTGGTTGTATTTCATCTAATTGACTGCAGACGATTTCTCCAGTTTATCCAGATCCTTCTGGATCCTGGCTGTACCCTCCGAAAGGTCTTCAGCTCCCCTCAACTTGAAGTCCTCTGCAAATGTTCTAAGCTGATCTCAATCCCAGTGTCCAAATCATTATTGAGATGTTAAACAATACTGGACCCAGGACAGACCCCTGGGGAGCCACACCCATTGTATCTCCACCTTCCAGTACTTTAATCTAGTCTGTATTTCTTTCGCTTATTAATGGGAATGTCATGTCAAAAGCCTTGTTAAAGACAAGGTATGTCACATCCACTGCTCCCTTCATCCACAGAGCTTGTCGTTTTATAATAGAAGAAAATCAAGTTGATCAGTCATGACTTACTCTTGGGTGAACCAACACTGGCTGTTCCTGTTCATCTCATTCTCCTCCAAGTGCTTCACAACAGATTCCTTGAGGACCTGCTCCAAGATTTTGCCAGGTATGAAAGTCAGACTGACTTGTCTGTGATTCCCCAGATCTTCCTTCTTCCCATTCTTAAATGTGGGTACTATAGCTCCTTTTTTCCAGTGCCTGTAGGGCACAATCATTGGGGGATAGTAAGATTACTGTGTAGACCAAGGTTGGGCAAAATATGGCCCACAGGCTGCATCCAGCCCACCATTGATTGGATCCAGCCTGCAGGCAGGCACCCACTAATTATTTGTATCCAGTCCTGACAGTGGGTGCCCCTGCTGTGCTCTGCATGGGACCGAGTCCCACGTGGGGCAACACTTGTGTGGCGTTGCGAACCTTCCGCTCCAGAGGATGCCAGCCCACCAGCAGGCACAGCTTCTGAGCAGGGCTGCTGCAGTTGCCACTGCCCAGGGAACTGCTGGGCTCCCCCAGCCTCCAGTGACTCCTCCTCCTGTCCCTGTTGCAGCGCTCCCAGCAGCAGACAGGGAGGGGAAGCTGCAGCATTGGGAGTGGGGTGGGCTCTGCCTAAAGCTTGCTTTGGTCCTGCTCATTTGGGGTAAGGGAGCATGTGGATAGAGTGGGGAGGCATGAAGGAACTTGGCTACTCACAAAGCCCCAGTGGGCAGGCACAAGAGAGGCAGGAGGAGGGGAGCAGCAGCAGGAGCCAGCATGCACTTGGTGCAGCCCTGCTGGGCAGGCACATGAGACAGAAGTAACAGCAGCAGCAGCCAGCGCTGGCTCAGCAGGTGTGGGACAAAGACCAAGACAGCTGGTGGTTCCAGGCTCGGCTCTCTGCCCCACATCCCCTCTCACACAGCTTCTCTTGCTCCCCACCAGCAGCAGTTGCATTCCTGCCCTTCTCAGTGCACTTCGAGCCAGGCAGGCAGCAGTGATCCCCTTCTCCTCCCCCTGCCCACAGAGGACTGGGCTGAGCAGGCAGGGGGAAGCCCCCCACACATGCACAACCAACCCATCCACACCCCCCCCCACACACCTCATGCCACACCATACCCACCCAACACAGTGCCACACACCCCACACCCCAACCACACACACCATGACACATATCCTACACACATACACCCACACCCTGACCTCACCATACCCATGCTCCCTGCCACACACACCACCATACCCACAAATGTACCCTATACCTCAACCACATACTTCACACACACATCCACACATATACACACACCCTACACACACACTTACACCTCCCCACACATGTACCCCACCCTCTCATCATACCCACACACAGATCCAACAGTCCCACACACCCCAAACCTTAACTACAAATCCCACCCCCACACACTTCCACATACATACCCCACACACACACCCCTCCACACATATCCCCACACACACCATACCCCCCCACACAGCAGTCCCACACCCCACACCTCAACCATACCCACGCACAAATGCCTCCTACACCCCAACACATCACACCCACACCATACCAACACTCCACACACACATCCTCCAGCCACATACTGCCCCCCAGCCACACACCCTTCCTCTGTCCCTCCACACACAATATACAAGCCAACCCCACCTCCCCTGAAGCACTTCCTGGGCAAGGGGAGAGACTTCTAATGGCAAAGATCAGGGGTTACAGGACAGGACTTCCAGTCACAAGATGGCGACCAGGGGGAAGAGCCCCTATTAAGGGGCGGGACTACCCTTGTGGCCTTTGACACCTCACCAAAACTCATTAAGTAACCCTCCACCTGAAATAACTGCATGCCCCTGGTGCAGACCTATTTTAAAACATTTATCTTGCTTTTTAGAGAGTAAGAATTCAAACTATCAAACTGCTTACATTATAAGATAATGGTCTACAACTAGGATCATTTCACTGTAGGTCAGAAAAGCTTCTCTCAGAACATCAGCACTTTCTCAAAATAAGGAACTATTCTCTAATACTCCCCTCACTTCTTCATTTGTCTGATGTAGTCCATGGCTGTGCAGTGGGAAATTAATAAATTACTCAAAAACATGGCCTAGCTATAATATCTACTAACAGAAAACCATATTGCTTTTCATAACTAATCACATCCTTTTTTGGTGTTAAGTATATTAACAAGAATAATTTATAGTTTAACATCTTTACCATTGATGCTCATCATTTCTTCATTTAGCTCCTAAAACATTGTGGGGTGGGTCTGCTGTTTAAGTTGAAGATACTGCGAATATTAACAAATGTTTGTATGTGTGAGAATGTAAAAAAAGTCTGCAAAAACTGTTTTCTTTTCAGTTACAATTACTGTGTCATGACATCTTTGTTTGCTTTCAATTAGCTGCATGGTTGAACATAGTTTATAAATGCAGAACTAATGATTATAAAGTCTTGTTTTGTTAATCAACAGTTGCATTTCATTGCCCTAATATTCTTGATTTACATTTTATAGCATCTTTCATCCCAAAGGATTTTAAAATACCATACAAGTTATGGACCTGATCATACAAGGAGCTGAGAATGCCTTCAGTTGAAATTGACAGTGGCTTTTCACTTGCAAGACTATAATCTCTTAACATATTCATCCTGATGATTCCTCTTCAAGATAGTGAAGTACTATTCCCCTTATGGCATAGACCATAAAATGTGGGCAAAATGTGGACCGCGGGCCAGATGTGGCCCTCCAGGTCATTCTATCCAACCTGCAGGGCCCCTAAAAATTTTAGAAAATTAATTTTTATCTGCCCATGGCTGCCTGTCATGTGGACCTTGATGACTTGCCAAAACTCAGTAAGCAGCCCTCTGCCCGAAATAATTGCCCACACCAGCATAGACAGATTAAGTGATTTCCCTGTTGTCATACAGGAAAAAATGTGCTAGAGCTAGGAATTGAAACTGGATTTCTCAAACATAAACAAGTACCCTAAAACTAAGCCAACTTTCTTCATACTTTACCCCAGAGGCCAATATGTTTGACAAAAGAGATTATAAAGACTAACCTATAGGCCTGTGCAAAGCGGCAAGTATTTGCTTTGGATTCAGCTGATTCAGAGGGACAGTGATTCGATTTGGCTGAATTGGATCCGACGATTCAATGCTGCTTTGGAGATTTGGCCATAGACTAAATAGGCAGCAGGGGCACGGGACTCAGGGAGGGGGCGGGGAGGAGGGGTCATGGTATGTGGGCGCGGCAGCACTAAGAGCGGAGGCTATGCCCTGCTGCCTCTTGCCCAGCCGAGGTGGGCACAATGCAGGTGCGGCTTGCTTCGGGTGGAAGGGAGCAAGCAGCAGCAAGGCATAGCCCCCACTCCCAGCACTGCTGCACCTGCATCCTACACCACTCAGCCCTGGTTGGACAAGTGGCAGCAGGGCATAGCCTGCTGCTTGCCCAGCTGGGATGGGGGTGATGCAGGATGTGGGCGCTGCTGCCACTTGCCCAGCTGAGGTGGGGGGCATGGGATTGAGGTGTGGCAGCACTGGGAGCGGGGGCTATACCCTGCTGTTGCTTGCCCCTTTGCCCCCCACAGCTGGAGCAGGGGAAGCATGGGATGCCCCCCCACACCATTTGGAGGGGAAGGGGCACGTGGGTGTGGCAGTACGGGGAGCAGTGACTATGCCTTGCTGCCGCTTGCACCCTTCTGCCCATCGTGAGCCATGCCTGCATTGCATGCTCCCTCCCTGCCCTAGCTGGGCAAGCAGCAGCAGGGCATAGCCTCTGCTCCAAGTGCTGCCGCGTCCACATCTTGCACCCCCTGTGCCCAAGTCCCGCGCTCCCCTGCCCCAGATGGGCAGCTGGTCTCAGCCCCAGCCACAATCCCTCCCTCCACCACAGCCCTTCCCTTTGCCCTCCACCCACCACAACAGACTTACCTGCTGGAGGCAGCTCTGTCCAGCATGGTAAGGACTGCTACCTGTTTAGTCTATGGCTGAATCTTTTCTGAATCAATTTGGAGTCTTCTGATTCGATTCGGACCTTTTAATTGGTCTCCTGATTCAATTTGGATTTGGAGATTCGGCTGCCGAATCAGGTCAAATCTCCTCCGAATCGAATTGGCTACCGAAGCTTTGCACAGCCCTACTAACTTATTACTATGTAAGAGGCAAGAATTTTTGTAAGTGATGTTTTTATTGGACCAACTGTACAGTTGAAAAGTGTATAGACAAGTTTTGGGGTCCTAAGCACCTCAGGTGACACTGGTATCTGAAAGCTTGTCTATACATCTCCCAACTATATAGCTGGCCCAATTAAAGGTGTAACCCACCAGAAACCTTGCCTCTCATGAATCTCCTGCACCATCATGGCTATACCACCATTGCAACACTACCACGATATGGAAGATATCAAAATGTACTGTTTACAATAATTAATTATTACTAGTGATTCTCTCATGTAATAAACATATTTCCATTGTAAGAAAGACTTATAAATCTAGCTGGAAATCCTACCATCTTGCTTTCAAATGAAAAAAAAATCAACACAATGTGGTCAGTTTTGCTTTCCTCACTCCCACCATTACCTCAAGTGAGAAACTATATTTTAAAGAGTGAACAAGATGATTATCAGAACTAAGACCTCCAAAACTGTCTAATGTTTCACCTTGACATAGAAAATAATTAATTTCCTTCTTAGGGAAAAAAAAGACTATTACAGCTTGATGTGACAACAGGCACAGTAATGTTCCAGGTACTGGAATCCACAAGGAAGCAATAAATGGTTGCAGATCTCTCAATTCATTTTCTTAACCCCTGATTCAGTAGGCGACTTCATCATGAAAGTCAATATGACATAAGCAAATACATGATGTTAAGCATGTGCTTCAATACCTTCCTGAAGGAAAACAGACTTACACAGGTGCATAACTACTTTACTTACCCGGGACTTATACTACTTTCATTAATCACCAAACAATTATCCTCCATGCAAAAGTGTTAGTTTCTGTGGTTTAATCTTGGCCACCTACTTTATAATAAAAAGAGCATGTGGTCTATTAAGAATTACACTGAATCTTTACAACAAGTTATGTGTGCATGTTAGGGGTTTTTGTTTGGTTGGTTGTTTTTGAATTCAATGGGTTTTTAATTCTATTTTTAATAATACATCAACTGGAACAGGTTTTTCATTCTCAGGATTTTTTCCATGCCTTGAATGAATAGTTATAATCCTAATCATGCTATAAGGTTCCTTCCTTATAAAGACATATTGAATTTTTGCAAGAAAAACAATAAGACACTTTTGGATCAAGTTTCTGGCAACAGATATACGTGGTTTAACAACATGCATTCCTCTTAATCATTGATTCAAATGGAAACACTTGGAATGGGTAGAAGAAAAATTGTCACACGCTATCTGGTTGAAAATCCATTTTTCAAAAACATTCCTTAAAATAAACGGGATTATATCTGACCACATCCATTCTATTTTGATGCTTTTTAATAGAAGCAATTCCCTAGTGAGGCAAACCAATGTAATTGACACTGGCTGGACAGTGAGTGACTCAGCTAACATGATAAGAACAACATAAATACAGGAAAAGGCTCATACACACTTCTCAGACGTTAACATTTTCAAAAAAAGAGTAAATCTGCACAAAAATTGTTTTCACTTTGTCAGGAGATGTGGAAGAAACTTTCAGGATCACAGAATTACAGTTAGAAGGGGGCTCAAGGGTCATCCAATCCAACCCACTGCATGAACGCTTTTCCTAAATCATCCTTGACTGATAATTATCCAGCCTCTTCTTTTTTTGGGAGCCCCCCTTGTTGGAACGTCCTCTCTTGGTTAGAGGAACATTGGTAATGTAATGAAGGGCTAAGATCAACATCATTGGTAATCCCTTGGTAACTGGTGAGTCGAGAATAATTTTCTTCCATGATTGTCTTATCTGTAGGTCCAAAGATGGCTGATGAGCCTGATCCAGAATTGGCAGACTGTTGCAGCTTGAGCACATGTTGGGCACATGGTGGCTCTGCATTCTTGATTCAGTCCACAACGTGATGTTTCTACTGCTCTGTTTTTTTCATCTCCTGTTGCCATCAGAAGGTTTCAAAGTACTGAGATCCTTGCAGCAGACTTCCATTTGGGGAGGTCCTGGACGATAGTCTCCCGCAAGCTGATGTCAATGGTGCATTTTTTCAAGTTGGCCTTGAGAACATCCTTGAAGAGCTTTCTCTGCCTTCCTTTTGAACATATGCTTTGACTGAGCTGGGAGAAAACTTGCTTCAGGAGTCTGGAGGTGGAAATCCAGATGATGTGGCCAGTCCAGCGAAGTTGATGTTAGGTGCTCATGGTATTTCCTTACAAGAGGACACAATGTTAATGTGTCTGTCTTCCCACTGGATTTGAAGGATCTTCCACAGGCAGCATTGACAGTACTTCTCCAGCAACTTAAGGTGTCTCCTATACTTTGGCCGCATCTCAACTCCATACAGGACTGCTTGATAAACCATGAACTTCGTTTCAGATCTGATGCCATGATCTTCAAACACCTGTTTCCTCAGGTGTCCAAAGGCTGTACTTTCATTTGAGGCAATGTTGGATTTCTTCATTGATGTCAGCCATCTGCAGGAGATGGCTTTCAAAGTACAGGAAATACTCAACGTTCTCCAGAGTCTCAACATGGATCTGAATTAACAGAACTGGGGACTGCTTATTAAGATCTCGCTGATGGAAGACCTTAGTCTTCTGAATGTTAAGTATTAGTCCCATTTTCTTTTATGCCTTAGCAAAGATGTTGATGATTGTCTGAAGGTCTGTTTTGGAGTGAACACATACTATGGGATCATCAGCTCAAAGAGTGAGGTTAGGGTAGTCTTGGTTTTGGCTTGGAGTCAGCTGAGATTAAACAGTTTATCATTCATTTGGTAGTTTAGCTCCATTCTGACTGGGAGCTTGTTGGTGGTCAGATGTAGCATTGCGGTACGGCACATCAAGAAGAGTGTTGGAGCGAGGATGCAGCCTTGCTTAACTCACGTCTTATCCTCAAAGACAACTGTGATAGAACCGTTATTGAGGACCACTGCTAACATACAATTATGGAGCAGGCACAGAATGGTGATGAATTTTGGTGGGCATCTGATTTCAGCAGGATTTTATATTGCTTTGCAGTTGGCAGTTGAAGGCTTTTGTTAGGTCAAAGAAGGCCATGTAGAGAGGTTTATATTGATCCCACCATTTTTCCTGCAGCTGGCAAGCAGTGAAGATCATGTCAGTTGTGCTTCTTAATGCCCTAAACCCACACTGAGATTCTGGGAGGAGGTCTTTAGTGTATGGATTTTAGGATATGGATTTTCAGGGAGCATTGAATCTGCAGCTGAATAAAGGCATGACCTGTGGCCTAGCAAGAGCTGCTGACCACAAGGCAGAATGATAGCTAAGCTAGCCATTTGCTTATGCTAAGTAACTATCTTAACTGTGTCAACCATTTTCTGAGGAAAAAAGCAGCAAGTAAGTCTGTGTGAGTCTGCATGCTGTAAATGCGGTGAAGTTTTAGGAATGTGGAAGATGGTATAACATGAGACAGAAAAATAGACTGGAATGTGAAAACCAACACGTAATTGGTAACAGAATCTGCAATGAACGTATGCAAAAAGATGAATGGTGATTGGTAAAGAAACCTCCAGAAGCTTCCAGGTTTTAGTCAGAGTCTGCCCATTGACCGAAGAAGTAAGTTCATGGCCTTGGACATGCACTTATAGCAAAAAGACATGTTAATGAGTGAAATGCATAGGCAATTCCATGCTAATGAAGCAAACAGTAAACAGAGGTGGAGCGTGAGATAGAAGGAGAAATGGGTGGAACAGAAGGCAGGACAGGGTGGAACAAATGGTAATCAGCATAAACCAAAGTGTATAAATATGAAAAAAACTATTCTTCAGTGTGGCTCCCTGCTTTGTTGGTTTTTTGGGAGCTAGTCCAAAGCTGTCTCCATTCTAAATAAAGCTGTTGCGAGCAATGTGTGCTAGTGTTTGCTCCCTGCCTTCTCTGGCTAATGAGTAACAGGATCCATGAGCAATTGGATTGTCATCTACCTTGTCACTGGGCACCACATGGAGTTGGGGTCTAACATTTAGCAAGTGGAAGGAGATGATTCAGGATGGTTCTCACAGTGATCTTTACCTTGTGGTGGACAGCAAGGCAATCCCTCTGTAATTTCCAGTTTGACTTATCTCTTTTCTTGAAGACTGTCATAATTATGGCATCCCTGAGGTCATCTGAGATTTCCTTATCATTCCAGATCCTTAATATGAGGGCATGGAGCTGTGATGTAAGCTTCTCTCCCTTCCACTTGAAGATTTTGGCAGGAATTCCATTTGCTCCAGATGCTGTGTCATTCTTCATCTGCTTGGTGGTTTTCCTCACCTTGTAAAGGATTGGAGGAATTCTGAGACTGTCTCTGAGTGTTGTGGGATGGAATTGAGAATGTGCTCATCAACAACAGAATCTAGATTGAAAAGGTCTTCAAAATCCTCCTTCCAGTGGATGTTGATGGCTTCCCTTTCCTTGATCAGGTCTCCTCCATCTTTAGGTCTCCAGGGGGTCCCTGAGTGTTCGGACCATAGATAGCTTATCATGGATATCAGTGAGATGTTGAATTTCCTTTGCCTTGTCATCCCACAATCTGTTCTTCATATCACAGTTCCTCCTTTGGACCCCTGCCTTGGTTTGTTGGTAATTCAATTACTTTTGTTTGGAGTTGGTGTCATTCTGCCAAGCACAAAATGCCTTGTGCTTGCAGTTGACCTACTCTTGTATCTCCCAGTCATTCTCATCAAACCAATCTTGAAGTTTCCTGGTAGTGATTCCAACGGTTTCTTCACAGGTGCTGATGACAGTGGACTTGAAGGCATTTAAAACACTGTGCACATTCTCCCATTGTTTTTGATTGGAATTCAGCAATTTTTTGTTGAGGTGCTGATAGAAGAGGTCTCGCTTGATTGGGTCCTTGAGTCCTTTGATATTGACCATCCATCAGCATTGCTTCTGCTTCAGCTTTTGTTTCGGACTCAGTGTGAGTGACATAACTGAGCAGATAAGCCAGTGATCAGTCCAGCAATCAGCAGCAACTAGCCTAGCTCAAGTGATGTGGACATCTTTGTGATCCCAGGCACAAACAATGACATAGTTAATCAAGTGTCAATGCTTAGATTGCAGGTGCTGCCATGATGTCTTGTACCTGTTTTTCTGGAGGAACAAGGTGTTGGTGATGGCGAGTCATGTTCCATGTGTTTGGTCAAGAGGAGGATGCCATTGCAATTAACCTTTCCCACTCCTCCCTTGCTGATGGTTCCATTCCAGATGGATAAGAATAATCACTTCCTGATGCCCTATTAGAAAGAAAGAAGCGACTTCCAGAATAAGAGACAAGAGACTGCAGATCCTGGGCAAAGGAAGGCCACAGCTTCAACATGATTAAAAACCCCACCACACTTCATAGAACTGCTCATGTTGCATTATAAGAACACTGAAAGAAGAACCCTGAAAAAAGACTATGTACATAATGCAGATACTCTCAGCAGTAAGTACTAGGGCAATTTACTATGCTTTGCTGTGCTTACTGGATACATTGGGAACACAACGTAGGCCCAGGGAGAGGGGGACTGTAGTAGGTACTCATAAATTATATTGAGCAAATGCAATACAGAAAATATGGTTCCATATCTTCCCTAAACTTTTCTAATAAATTTGCTGCCTTTTCATTTGAGAGACCGAATTGCCTGTCATCTTGTACTGGCTCTAGAACAGGGGTGGGCAAAATGTGGACCGTGGGCCAGATGCAGCCTGCCAGGCCATCCTATCTTGCCCACAGGGCCCCTAAAAAATTTAGAAAATCAATATGTAGCTGCCCCTGGCTGTCTGTCATGAGGCCTTTGGTAGCTTGCCAAAACTCAGTAAGCAGCTCTCCACCCGAAATAATTGCCTGCCCCTGCTCTAGAACTTCCCTTATATTAGACAGCCATTGATTATTTTCCTGGAGATTTCTTGTTGGAGTCACCAGGTGCTAATCTGAAATTGAATCCAGGAACATTCACACTAAGTCCACAGCTTTAAACTCAGAACAGAATAAGTAGGATGGAGGTTGGCTGCACAGCCAACCTCCATCCTAGGATTGTCTCAATAACATATGTACATATTCCAGATTTTATAAAATGAGGTTTTGAATACCTGAGCATATTTTCCAAACTAAGGAAGCCCCATCTTGGATTTGAGTTCCTGCCCAGGGCAGGTCTGGCTCCAGCTCTGGCCCCAGGCTGGGGAGAGCATGGAGGAGAGTGGAGTGGGAAATCTGCAGCCTGCCCTTCCCCACCCACTGATTTCCCATACTTGCGCCTGCCCTCTGCTCCCATCCCAGCTTACCTTCTGCTCCAGCTCTGGTCCCTCCAGCCCTCAACCTCCCCAGGTGGAAGCTGCCACCGCTTCTACTTGGGCTGGCTAAGTTGGGATTGGGCCAGGGCCATGTTACTTCTGTGTATCCCGTAAGAGTTGAACTGCAGCAGAAAGTAAAGGGGGCTAGGCAGGGAGTAGGGAGATGGGCACAGGCATAGGTAGGGTGGGCAGTCTACAAGGGAAAGAGAGTGTAGGGGAGGCAGGGGCCAGGCTAGGCTGGAGCCAAGCTGTGACTGTGCTACTGCTGCCTGCCCCGGAAGAGAGGAGCTGCATAAGAAAGTAAGGGGAGATGGAAGTGAGCAGGGCATGTGAGGGCAGACACAGGAATGGGTGCAAGGGGTACAGAGGCAGGCACAGGCACAGAGGAGCAGGTGGCAGGGGGCTGGGGTCTGGCCCTTTGCCCCCCACCACTGTTTTCCCTGCCACAGCAATGGGCAGATGAATTCAAGACAACCTTCCCCTAATTAGATTGTATACATGGAAAATTATAACAAATTTTCCATGTATAGAATATAATTATTATTGGGGTGGTTGTCTTAAATTAAGAGTCACCTAGGATTCATATGCTCAGTTACAGATTCAGTCAGTCATCAGTTATTGCTGAATGCATAATTTCTATGTACTAAAGAATATTTCTGAAAATACAGGCTCCAAGTCTTAAATTCTGCCACATTAATTAATTGAAGTTAACTGTCGGAACATCAACAGATAATGTGCCAACAATATCTAACTGTGCTGAAAGGCTTATCAATAAATTATATGTGTATGAGAAAACTTTCAGGCCTCATATCAAAAAGCTGTCTTACTGCTTTTTGTTGGCACATTCCACCTGGGACACCCATGGTTTAAGTGATAATGTTTCAATTTACTATAAACTTTTTGAAGACATTCCTGATGTCCTACATGGATATGAATTACATTCATGCATTCTTTATTTGAGTATATAAGACAGGCTTTTTTTGAGAGTTATTGTGATGTTAAATATACAGAAAAGCACTATGTTCATAACAATTTTCTTGAAATGTTTTATTCAGCCAGGCATATTTTAGAGTGAATCTTAGAAGGATCAGGTTAGATGAGCTCTGTAAAGTTCACTGCTTAGTCAAAGTGAAAGATGTTTAGTACTCCAAGCTTTTGGTAAGGCTGGGAAAATTAAAAAAACAAAACAAAAAAACCCACCCAAAAATCCAAAACAATACTTTCCAACCCTGCTCGTACTTTTCTACAATTTCTGCCTGCAGCTTCTGTTTCTGGGGAAAAGAAAATGCAGTTCACACACACTGAAGGACTTAAAACAAGAATGTAGTTTTGATTTGCTTGAAAAAATGTAATTAGGGTTGGGGAAGATTAGTGAGAGAAGCTCTTCTTTGATTCAAAATGGTCACCCATTCATCAATTGGAAATTAACACCAAAAAGCAGAATTTGAAACTGGAACCCTTATGTACACTTTGAAACTTGGATACATCATAACTATTTTCTTTTTCATTTTTTGCAACTAATATCTTCTACCTTAGCCTTCTGAGTATTATCAAGTGTTTTCATCACTTCATTACTAATTGAGAAATATCTATCAGTATGGTCTACAGCAGGGGCAGGCAATTATTTTGGGTGAAGGGTGGCTTACTGAGTCTGGGCAAGCTGTCAAGGGCTGTATGGGTAGTCCCACCCCCTAACCCCTGACCTTTGCCACCCAAACTCCCTCCCCTTGTCCTGGGAAGCACTCCTTTCAGCAAGGGGTTTTGCCATTTCAGAACCAGAAAAATGCCAGATTATATTCTAAAAAGCAAACGTTTACAGCATTCATTAATTTGATTTAAAAAAATATTCTTGTCCTAATTCACATGTGTTTGTGTAGTGTACATAGAGGTGATCACACAATAACTTAAAATGAAGTCTTACTCTTGTACATCATGGGGCATGCATATAGGTTTGTGGTGGGCTGTGAGTGTGTGG
Source organism: Gavialis gangeticus (assembly GCF_001723915.1). Classification (NCBI taxonomy): domain Eukaryota; kingdom Metazoa; phylum Chordata; order Crocodylia; family Gavialidae; genus Gavialis; species Gavialis gangeticus. The sequence continues at coordinate 131,725,588 of NW_017728992.1, read as the reverse complement.
GTATGTGGGGTATGGGTGGGTATGGGGTTTGTAGGGGGAAGTGTGTGGGTGGAGGGTGGCTGGGGTGTATGGGGGGTGTGGGGGTCTGCATGTATGACAGTGCGAGGGGGGTATGGGTGCATGTTTATGGTGTGGTGTATGTGTGGGACTCACCCTTTGAACACGCAAACACAGACACTTTGCTTCTGCCTGCACACACAGACACACATACACACAGATGTACTGGCACGGCCCCGTGCTCCCCAGTCCAGCTGGGAGTCACGTGTTGCCAAAGCAGGGTGGGGGCAGGAAGAGTGTAAAATGGCTGGGGGTGGGCAGGGCTGGACTGCTCAGTTCTGCTGACGGCTCCCCCTGGGTCTTACAGCCCCTGGCTCCTGTCAGCTTTGACTGGCAGCCAGGAGCAAATAAATATTAATTTACTAATTTTTTAGGGGCCCTGCGGGCTGGATAGAATGGCCTGGTGGGCCATATTCTGTCCACCTCTGGTCTACAGTGAATTGCTTTTTGTATTGGCCAAATACATAGCAATAGCAATTTACTATACTAGGGGCATGTCTACATGTGCCCCTGACTGGGGCTGCGCTGTTATTTAGTTAAAGCAAGTACTAAATGACAGCATAGTACTCGCCAGTACTGCACAGTCCCAGTTGCGTGCGGGTCATTTCTGACCCTATGTTGCCATAGCAACGAACTATGGCAACATAGCTCATCGCTACAGTGAAGCAGCATCTCATGTAGATGTATCCAAGACCACATAAATGAAAAACACACACAAAACCCATTTTGACCAAACAGTTGCAAAGAAGGTACCTACAGGACATTTTAAGAGATTGCTCTGTTAAAAAATGAGCAATCTATTCATATTGTATGAAAATGAATTCCTTCCATTCTAACTGAAACTAAAGAGGATGTTAATCAGCAACTATTAAAGTTAGACAGCAAATCCAGATTAAAATTCTTGGCAACAAGTTCCTGAAGACTAGAAGAAAATTAATATTATTCCAACATTTAAAATTGGTAAATGGAGCCAACACAAGTAGTAGTCATCTTGGCAGCTGCATGAAATAGCATCTCCATGAGTACTTCTTTTCCAGTGAAGAATACAGATTCCCCACTTAAAACACACACCCCAGTATTGGGGGGCTCATTTGGGGGGAGAAGGTGCAAGCTGTATGTGATAAAAAATGATAGTTCAATATTTGGATGATTTTACAAGCTGGACTGACAAATGAAGTAGTTGATGTAACAACTTCTGAGAAGTAGTTATATTGCTGACTCACATTTTCATTGCAACATTTGCATTTTAATATGGCCAAAGTTATATATCTAGGAACAAAATTAGAGGTAATATAATCAACGTAGTTTCAGAATAAGGTACTTTATTCTGGAAAGCAGTGACTCAGAAAAGGATTTGGGGTGATTAGCTGACCAGGAGTTCCCAGTGAAATACTATAGCTAAAGGATCTAATATAAACCTTGGATGCATGAACAGTGGACAAGAAGCTGAATATGAGCCAACAAGTGCTCTTGTTGCCAAGGTGGCTAATGGCATATGGAGTTGCTTTGGTAGGAATGTGGCCAGCAGATCAAGGGAAGTGATTATTCCCCTCTGTTCAGCACTGGTGAGGCCACATCTGGAGCACTGTGTCCAGTTTTGGGCTGCCCGCTACAGAAGAGACATGGACAAATTGGAGAGTCCAGTAGAGGGCAACAAAAATGGGTTAGGGGGCTGGGGCTCATGACTTCTGAGGAAAGGGTGAGGGAATTGGACTTATTTAGTCTGGAGAAGAGAAGACTGAGGCAGGATTTAACAGCAAGTTAACTACCCTCAAGTGTGGTTCCAAAGAGGATGGAGCTAGACTGTTCTCAGTGGTGGCAGATGACAGAACAAGGAGAAATGGTCTCAAGTTGCAGTAAGGGAAGTTTAGGTTAGATATTAGGAAAAACAATTCTAATTAGAATGGTAGTAAACACTGAAACAGATACCAGAGAGGCTCTGGAAGCTCCATCCTCAGAGGTTTTTAAGACTCAGCCAGACAAACCTTGTCTGGGATGATATAATTGGGGATGATCCTGCTTTGAGCAGGGGGTTGGATTAGATGACTTCCCTTGGTCCCTTCCAACTCTAATTTGCCATGATTCTATGATTCTAACAGGGTCCTATCAAGTAAGAATGAGGAGGTTATATAACAGCCACTCTGGGGACTTGTATGACTTACAGAAATAGCAGGGCTACTTCCAGGTACAAAGAAAAATCTTGAGAATGATGAAAGGGCTGAAAAGCACTTATAGTCAAACTGAAGAGTTAAATCTGTTTTGTTTAAAATGAATGTTAAAGGGTGACTTAATCACAGTCTAGAAGTACTTGTACAAGGGAAATAAATTTAATAATAGGAGCTATTCAGTCTATCAGACAAAGTTATGATGGGATATAACAGTGGTCTCCAAAGTGGGGTGTGTGCACCCCAGGGGGTGCGCAAGATGATCCATTGGGGTGCAGGAAGAAAATATTAGAGCTTTTATTTATATTTATATAAATATACATATATTGGGGGTGCATGCTCAAACATTTTTTACTGATTGGGGTGCGCAAATACAAAATTACATATATTGGGGGGGTGTGCTCAAAAAATTTTTCTGATAGGGGTATGTGAATATAAATATATATATATTGGGGGTGCGTGCTGAAAATTTTTTTACTGATAGGGGTTTACGATCAAAAAAGTTTGGAGACCAGTGGGATATAATGACTAGTTGAAATTAGACAAATTAGACAAATTCAGACTAGAAATAAGGCCCATGTAAAATTAACAGTAAAGGTAATGAACCACTGGAACACAGGCTATAGTTGATTCTTCATCACTAAAAGAGATTTTTAAATCAGGATTAGATGTTTGTCTGAAAGAGTTGTTCAAAATGTTTCCCCTAAATCTTGTCACTGAAGAATATATTGTCTTTCATTATCAGTTAAAAACAAGTAAGAAAACTAGAAATCCTCTCCTATCAGAACCAGAGCAGCAAACCAAAGCATACTTCATTAGACAAGCCACTTTTTAAAAAGAAAATGATCAACAAAATGAGGGATGTAACTGGCTGAAGATTTTATACCCTTTATAACGAGCAGAAAACAGGCCAATATGGCACCTTATAGAGTAACTCATTCAGATAAGCACAAGCTTTCATCAAAGTAGACTACAGCCTATGAAAGCTCATGTCTTTCTGAACCAATTAGTCTATCAGGTACTGCCATCCCTCCTTTTGCCTAATTTTACACTGGCCTGGCTAACTACTTTCTTCCCTCCCTTAAAACTGTTATAAAATGTAGCCAATCTATTTTTTTTGAAAATGTATCATTAGTTAACAGCATAAATATAAGTCAGATGTAAACAAGACCTTCATCAGAGACCACTATATGCACTAGCTTGGTATTGCTAAAAAAGGGACTTATATACAGATTTCTGCCACATGTAAAATAAATCCATATTCTAAAATATAACCGTTATATTATCTCATAGATATACGTGTACAGATTATTTTACCAGAAGTGTTGCATCATGAAATTGAGGTGACAGAAAATGTTATGGATGCTGAAGGAATAAAACTCAGAGCATTTTTAATTTTTTGCGCTGTAATTTGTCATGTGGCTCTCGTTTTAGTCTGTGCTTTGCTTTTGAGAAATGAGGTTTTGAGGGGTGAGAAATATGATCAGGTTTATCTTGGTCCCTTTATGCCTATTTTGCCACATAACAAAACCACCACACAACTTGTTGTCAACTGACAGATTAGGTCTAAAAGTCAGCAGTGCCTTTGAAATGACAGAAATATTGCAGATCAGATCTGGATTTCACTGGCAGAGCTATGTGGGATAGCTTGCATAGTGTCTGAATGCACCATAGTTGGCAATTTGCTTTTATGATCACTAAATTCAAACACAAATGAAGGAAAGAAACTCCAAACATTACTTTTGTTGGATATAAACCTTTTTCTTAAAGTTCCCTCTGATCTTAACATGACTTTCCTTGGCCTCTAAAATACTTGTTTTCAGAAGAATTAGAGAAGCACTTTTTTCTCACGTTACTGTTGAAAAAAAATTCTAATGTATTGAAAATAATGTTAAATAGAAGAAACAGCTCAGCAATCTTGTGAAATCATTGACTGGATCTCTGAAAAGTTAAGGATCCTCAGCTTAGCCGTGAGGCTTTAAAGTTTGACAGGATAGAACCTCCAGGAGATTTACTATAGCTTCATTATAGACCTAACTTAATACATAGGCTAAGCAGCACATGCTGATGGCTTGTTTGGTTTAATTAATTGCTGGTTAAATGTTTGATTTCTGTACCTTTGAAGATTTCCTGCAGCTGATGTGCCTGGGTTAATTTTCATACCATTGAAAGAAGTCTGTATGTCTAGTCTAGTAAGTTTATTGCATCTAGGACCTGCAAAGAGATCAAAATGAGTTAGTACTGCTGCATATCATACATTTCAGTTGTCTCATGAGGCCTGTTCATCTTGGAATTTAAACTGTGCTTGGAGGACCAAATTATTTCAAGTGTAATTACTTTATTTAATCAAGGCTTAAATTAACAAATTGTCACTGTTAAGATAATGAAAACATAATAGGATTTAAAACAAATGTAAAAGCTTCTTGATATCCTCATGCTATCTTGATTTCTGAAGTACTTAATGCATAGCTGTGCCTAGAGCCAAAGTATCAGTTTGGACCTCCAGTTAAGAAAACCCACAAAAACATTTTATTTGGGAAAAATTAATTCAAGGAATCAACAGACAAACAACCATGAGGCAAGTCAGAGTACAAACTTAGAACACATCAGCCAATCTATCAAGACTGCAAATGCAAATTTATACACTGCTAACTGTAAATCCATTTTTAATGAGGGATAAGCTATTCTAAATTTGCCATGCAGTAGGAGCATTCACACATGTAATTCTGATCATTTAGTTTTTAGCATACACCAAAATTTTCCTTATGTAATGATCTTAAGATTCATAGAACAATACCACTATTATTCAGTAAAGGTTTGCCATAACAATAGACAGCTGTAGAGAGCTCTTATGCAGAGTTGTTTAATTTATAATGACAATTAAAGGCAGCGTAATTGTTTATAATTTACTGTGTCTTGTGATATATATTGTAGTAGAAGGTAAAAGTAATTTGTAGTCACACTCCCTATAAGAAAGTCCTACTAAATGATATCTTTGGGTTTGGAATCTATTTTAGAATTTAATAGAAATATCTCTCTCCTTTATACTATGTTAAAGGATGGTTCTAAACACCGGTGGACAAAGATATCCATCCTATTAAATTCTGTAAGTTTTTCAAGTATTTCTAGTGAATCCTCGTAATCCTTATTTTAGAGGACCTTACATTCTGTAGGATCTTGCCATAGGTTAATCTTTATGTACTCCATCTGTCAGTTTACCTTCTTGATAATTTGTAAAAAAATAATAATTTGCAGTTGATCAATTTTAATTTGTTTGAATTTATCCATGTCATTTTTAGAGGTTTTGGATACAGTTTTTCGTTAACTTTGGCCTATGTAAAACTCAATTGAGCCATCAGAGTTAAATTTAACATGCCTCTTTTTCCTGTAGCAGGTGTCAGCCAGTTCATAGCTACTGTTATCTCTCGTGACCCAAGCAGCTAGCCAAAATGTGGGGTCTAAGTTATTTCAGTTAGAAGAAATTGGTGGTCTTGTATCTTTGATTTAATTCTATTTACATGCAATCATGTACTTTCCTGAGCAGAGTATGAAGTAAACGACAGAAGACAGTTTTCCTGTTCACAGCACCAAACCTTTTTCATGTGAAGCAAGCCTATCCAGAAGCCACACTATCTCTTTGCTTCATTCAGAAGTCTCTCTTGACATGTCTACACCACAATGGTGTCCTGGCGAGGACTGCTCTGAGCACACAGGCCACCTTCTAAAACAATTCACATGCACACTCCAGACTTGGAATATTGGTCAGGGTCCTTGAGAATTATCCCCAGTGGTTGCTCTCAAGCACACCAGAGACAAAAGCCTGAAGAGCTGCTACCGACTGATACCCCAGAATGTCTTCACAGTTGTGTTTCTGAGTGTGGAACATACTGTGAGTGTATCTATATGAGATGCTTTACTGTACAGTAGATTAATCTACACAGTACTAATTAGTGTACAGTAGACTTATGCACTACAGCATCACTATCTACATGTGTGCACATTTACTGCACAGTAAATTACTCTTCTGTGCAGTTAGTTACTACCCATAAATACCAGTAGTAAACTAACTGCACAGTAGATACTGTGCAGTAAGTAGTGCATATGTAGATGCTGGCTGGGAGCAAATTTGCATGGAGCTCCCCCTTGCTGCTACAGAGGGGCAGAATAGGGCAGGAACAGTCCTGTACCTGGCTACTCCTATTAGGAGCAAATCTGCTCCCAAGCATATGTAGACATACTCCTGGGTAGGGTTACTGCACGGTATTTTTACCACACAGTAAGCCTACTTCAAATTAATAGCACAGTAACTAATTGGGTGTAAATTTGATACCTGCATGATGCTCAAGTTGGCATAAGTTTTCATATTTATTGCGCAGGATAGGCGTGCATGTGTAGACTTGCACTTGTACTGTATTGTAATTTTGGTTACTCCCCAGTAAATATACACCTGTAGATGCACTCAGTTATTATTAAGCTATAAATAGCTGAAAATTACATTTCTTTAAAATTTACCTTTTTCTGATGAAACAAAGAAATTTTGTCATCTTTTTCCACACTCTTCCACAATTCAATTTCTTACTACAATAAATATTAAAAATAGGAATCTTAATATCAATACTGAACAATAAGCTAACAATTTTAATGGGAAGAAATAATAATAAAAAGCATTAGTTATTCTCTGCACTTTTATCAAGCATATATTCCAACACAGTAAATAAATGTTACATTGAGCAGAGGGTTTTAAGCTTATCCCATGGCTGTCACGGAGAGTAGATTGTCTTTCATTTCAATGGGCAAAGTTTCAGTATAATGGGCTAGTTTATTTGCCAAGTTTTCTTAGTATACTGAGAAGTCTCTGTTGCACATGCAGCTCCTTTCTTCAGAGGAGTAGCTTGAGAATATCTGGTAGCTATAGGTGGCAGTAGCTTTCTAATTCTGTTACTAGATAGAAAAAGCAAAAACACAGAAGGCCCTATTTAGACCCTAACCATAAAGTTTGTGGTTAAACTTTATCCTCCATAAATTGAGAAAAAACTGCATCTGCTATGAAATTTTCAAGTTGATAATGGCTGTGAAAACCAGTAAGTCTACTGGGGTTTTCTACCTTCAAATATTAAGTCCAGAGTCTAAAAAGGAGAAAGGTAATATAGAGCACAAGCATATAGCTATGAAATAATCAGAGGTTAAAAAAAAAAAGTATACAGCTCTATTTCATAATACAGTTTCTCTCACTTTCTGAAAGGATTGATTATCTCAAGTTTGTAGTATCTGTGCATTTTCTGTCTACAGTCTTCTAATTTACATAAGCAAATGCTGATGTGATAGTTAAGATAATCAGAGCAGCAGGGTTACTACACACTAAATGAAAGCAAAAACATTTTGTTCTCAAATAAGGTTATACATATAGGTATAAGTAGCCACTGAGGAATTGCCTCTTTCAGTGAATACTGTACTCTGCTGATCCATCATGCTGGGCCATGATACTATGAATTACAGTACTGTCTCCAAAAAGTAAGTCACACCAGGCAGCATTTATAGTACACAAAATGCAACATTATATCTAAGCACAAGTGGACCGGTTGGATAAAATTAAGCGCCAAATCAACCATAAGTAGTTACACTGCATAAATATTTGTTCCTTATCTGTTGTTGCATTTTCAGTTGTCAAATCAGTTTGTAAAGATTATACTTTGATTTGAGATATAGCTATCTATGGATTTCTTCTCTCTTTCAAAATCATTTGGAAACAGACATTTTATTTTTGGTTTTATCAGAATTCATGTGCAAATGAGTTGCAGGCTGAACAAGGCTGGACAAAGCAGTATTAAATGCAGTAATAGGGAATAGCCCTCTGTGGGCAAGGGAATGAACTATACAACATAATAGGTAATTTCTATTTCTAATACTAACATGTGGGGAATCCTGAGGGGGCATAAAACTAGCAATCTGCCAAACCCTTACATTAGGGGGAGGAATGTATGAGTTGGGCTGGGGCCAGACCACACTATGGTCTGTTGATCTTTGTCAGTGTCATGGTCTCTGGAGGGCCATCACAAGCATCACAAGATACAGCAGCTTTTACACTGCCAGAAGCCAGTTCAGAGCTCAGCCAGAAACAGAATCAAGCAAAGCAGAAAGAAGCCTTTCAGCTCCCCAGTCTCAGCTGCACCATGTTACACTGGCACATCTGAGAACAGAGACCATAATCCTCATTTATAGGAAGGAGAAACCAAGGTGTAGATGGGATCTGTGATTAACACAAAATCACCCAATCAGTTGGTAACAGAGCTTGAAAGAGAACTGAACTGCTGATTGCTAGTGCCAAGCCTTGGTCAATGGAACATGTTTTTTTTCCCCACAAAACTGGATTGATCACATTTCTTAGTGTTACAGCACTTTTTGCTCTGCAAAAAAAATTGACATAATTAAAAGTTGTAAAAAAACAAGGATAGTACAATTTCCTTGTTTTGTTTCCCCAATAATGCTCAGCACTGACTAGTCCAGGAGCCATACAGTCAGTCTTAACCAAATATACATTGCAAACCTGCAATAGCTGTACCATGAGCAACAGAGAGAAAGAGATCCAATACATTGCACTGTTCATGATTACAGGAAAGATATACTCCATGCATGCAGTAAACAATGACAACAAAAACTCTTTTGATATAATTTTCTATGAAGAGCCACAGGTGTGACACTGAACAACTATTATTGGCTAAGGAAGTCTGGTCTGGATATCCCTGTTAGGCGCTCACAGTCTGGAGTATACACAAGGGATCAGTGGTCAGGTCAGCCATAATATGAGAGCATAGGGAAAGCTTTACAAGTGTTAGAAGAAAAAAAATAAGAATAGTAAATCATTCTTTCATTTTTGAAAAAAAATTATTAAGGGATGTCTTTGTTTTGTGGCTGTTGCTTGTTGTAGTTACATTGCTGGGTGGATAGTGAAGGTAAGGGCCAGATTTTCCCTCAGAAATATAAGCAGAAATCCCAGTGAAATCAAGGATGGTTGCATACAAGCACCAGAAGAAAGATTTTGGCCACAATCTTGCCATTAAAAGGAATATTTCTCTTCTATTATTGTTGTTGTTATGGGAAACAAATTGGGTGAAGATTTTTTGGAAGGAAAAGTGATTTACAGTGGCCAAGAAAGTAAAAAGCAGAGAAGAACATGAAAAATAATAGCCAAGATGCACAAAAGCTAATGAAGAAAGAATAGCTAAAAAAAAAAGAAAATTGCTGAGGGAAGAGACCTAAAAAGCAGCCCTCAAATTTTCCTTGTTCACATTAAGAAGTTGACTGTGCACATATGGCAGCAGTTGCATTTTCTTCCCTGCTTCAGTTATCCATGTTTTTCCTGGACTGGAATTAATTGTTTCTTATCTTTTCTGCTCTGCTCACCACTGTATCCCATATGTTGGATAATGCTACACAGATACATAAGAAAACAAAGACAAAGATCATCACCAGCAGCTATATAGTAATGGAACACTGTGATTACAGCAACCTTATTGTCTGCACGTGCACATGCACAGACAAGAAAATAAAAGCAGTGAGCTAGCATAGAAGAGTGATAATTTTTTTTAAAAAGTCACTGGATACTACATATCAGTAAAGATTTAAGGCATTATCTAATACTCATTTAACCTAGTAGTGATTTTTTTTACATATACTTTAGTGGCATTAGATTGGATTAATGATTAATTTGCGTTGGTTCTGTGCCAGCCCAAAGGGACTACCCTGCCTAACATGATGTGGGATGACCAGGGTGGGGAAGAATATATGCCCACTATTGGTGTGGATCTTGTGAGGGAGCATCTTGAGAGGCTGGACCCCCATAAATCAGCTGGTCTGGATAGGTTGCACCCAAGAGTGCTAAAGGAATGGGCAGACATCATAGTGCAGCCACTGGCAAGGATATTCAATAACTCGGGGCACTCAGGCAAAATACTTGAAGAATGGAAGAGGGCCAATGTGGTGCTCATCTTCAATAAAGGAAGAAAAGAAGACCCGGGAAACTATAGGCCAATCAGTTTGACCTCAGTCCCTGGGAAGATTTTGGAAAAAATTACCAAAGAAACCATTCTAGACAAGCTAGCAGAAGGCAACATTCTGAGGGACAGCCAGCATGGGTTTGTTGTGTGTAGGGTCTTGCTTGACCAATCTCATTTTCTTCTATGACCAGGTGACGTATCACCTGGACAAAAGGGAAGAGGTTGGTGTCATATATGTGGACTTTAAAAAAGCCTTTGACCTGGTGTCCCATGATGTCCTCATGGAAAAATTGGGCAACTGCGGCCTCGACTACTGCAAAGTTTGATGGCTGGGGAATTGGCTCCAAGGTCGGATCCAAAGTGTGGTAGTTGATGGAACTGAATCACCATGGTACTCAGTATCCAGTGGCATCCCCCAAAGCTCCATTCTTGGACCTGTACTCTTTAACGTCTTTATAAACAATTTGGACACTAGTATCAAAAGCGGACTGGCCAAGTTCGCTGATGACACCAAACTTTGGGGAAGAGTGTCCACACTTGAGGACAGGCTGGTGATCCAGGCCGACCTTGATAGGCTTCCAAGGCGGGCCGATGAAAACCTGATGGCATTCAATACAGAGAAATGCAAGGTGCTCCACCTCAGGAATAAAGACTCGCATCACACTTATAGTCTCAGCAATGCTACACTCACTAGCACCATGACCGAAAGAGACTTGTGGGTCATGACTGACCACATGATGAACATGAGCCACCAGTGTGATACTGCAGCTGGAAAAATGAATACAACTCTGGCTTGCATCTACTGATGCATCCCAAACAAGACCCAGAATGTCATCTTCCCACTGTACTCAGCCTTGGTGAGGCTGCAGCTAGAGTACTGCATCCAATTCTGTGCTCCTTAATTTAGGAAGGACATAGAGAAGTTTGAAAGAGTCCAGAGGAGAGCCATGTGAATGATTAGAGGGCAAGAGAACAGGCCTTATGGAGAGAGGCTGAGAGCTATGGGACTCTTCAACCTGGAGAAGTGCAGCTCAGGGGTGACTTGGCAGCCTATAAGTACATAAGGGGTGTGCATCAGGATCTGGGGGAGAACCTGTTCACCAGAGCAGCCCAGGGGATGACAAGGTTCAAACTCCTGCAAAACCGTTTTAGGCTGGACATAAGTAAAAACA
>NW_017728992.1:131704032-131709200 GCF_001723915.1 Gavialis gangeticus | reverse complement strand
TGATCAGAGGTCAGGAAAACAGACCTTACGATGACAGGCTGAGAGCCATGGGGCTCTTTAGCCTGGAAAAGCGCAGGCTCACGGGTGATCTGATGGCCACCTATAAGTTTATCGGGGTGACCACCAGGGTCTGGGGGAACGTTTGTTCACCAGAGCGCCCCAAGGGATGACAAGGTCGAACGGTCATAAACTACTGCGAGACCATTTCAGGGTGGACATAAGGAAGAATTTCTTTACTGTTCCAGCCCCCCAAGCTCTGGAACAGCTTGCCATCGGAGTTGGTTCAAGCACCTACATTGAACAAATTGGATGCTTATCTTGCTGGGATCCTGTGACCCCAGCTGACTTTCTGCCCTTTGGGCGGGGGGCTGGACTCGATGATCTTCCGAGGTCCCTTCCAGCCCAAATGTCTATGTAAGTCTATGAAATTTGAACAGGGTGCTTTTTACCCCTTTGTCCAAGTCACTGATGAAGATGTTGAACAGGCGGGCCCGAGAACCGAGCCCTGTGGAACCCCACTGCCCACATCCCTCCAGGTCGAAAATGACCCATCCACCACCGCTCTCTGGGTGCAGCCCTCCAGCCAGTTAGTGACCCATTTGACTGTGTTGGTGTCAACACCACAGTTTCCCAGTTTTTTAATGAGAACAGGGTGAGAGACAGTGTCAAAGGACTTCCAAAAGTCCAGAAAGACTATGTCCACTGCTACCCCTCTGCATCTAAAGATTTGGTGACCTGGTCGTAGAAGGCCACCAGGTTGGTCTGACAGGACCTGCTGCTAATGAACCTGTGTTGGTTGCCCCTAAGCATAATCTCCCCTGCTGGCCCCTCATGGACATGTGCCAGAATAATTCTCTCAAAAAGCTTACCCAGGATCGAGGTAAGACTAACTGGCCTATAGTTTCAAGAAACATTTGGACGCTTATCTTGCTGGGATCCTTTGACCCTAGATGACTTACTGCCCCTTGGGCGGGGGGCTGGATGCAATGATCTTATGAGGTCCCTTCCAGGCTTAATGTCTATGAAATGTATCAAATCTATGGATCAGATGCCTAGGGAGTGGTACTTCTGCCTTAATGATTCCATATATGCGTTTGCTCCCTCCATCTATATATTACAGCATGGCAGTAGTATATTACAAAGGACAAAGGGACTGATGATCAAGGTATAAGAGTAAAGGACTAGTCATTCCAAAATCCTGATGTTTTGTAAAATGTGTTTCTCAATTTCTTTCAGATGCTGCTAGTATTATTCCTTCACATTGCTATACTATCCTCTGTATTATCCATACTCTTCTTCATTCCCAGGGCCCCGTATACAATTATATCAGGAAATCTGGTTATAAAAATTATTCCAATTTGTCATGGAGATGGGAACTTAACAGAGTGGCACAATAAAAACAAGCCTAGTCTACACAGTGTACTAGAATATAGAGATAATATATGTAGAATAGGTAGGGACTTCCTAACCGATCATATTTCTGCCTGAAAGCAGGGTAGATTTTCACCTTATAGACTAATTAGAATCAGAGATATATTGCCTGCCATCTGCAAGTCTTGAATCGTTGCTGGCCCCTCTTTTCTTGGAGTAGCATATATGCAACCGATAACACACAGGAGGGTGTATTTTCATTAGGGTATTACCACATCAGTGATGTCTTGGGATTCTGAATATTCTCAATGGTGCAAGAAGAAGCAATATAGCTGACCACAGTCTACATGCAGGGATTATAATGATGTGAGATTAGATAACAAGAGATGCATGGCTGAGCTATCTCCAAGGACAAGCCAAGTTGCTGTAGAAGTACTGTTGGTGATTCATTAAAGAGGCAGTCTCTGAGTCAGCACTGAACTTGTGCACTCAGCATGCTGCCATGAGGTCTTTCAGAGGAGAAAGTGTTAAATCTGTAGAAAAGCCTTACAAATGGAGTTACTCAGCATTACTCCCTAAAAACAACTATATATGTATATACAAATGCTTGCACAGAACAACTTAGGATTCCATCCCAGATACAGTTTTGTTTCATTGGTGAACAAAATAATTCCTGTGCACACAGTTGTGTAACATGCTTTGGTAAATTGGGGGATTAAATATTCTATAAATATAAGTTGCAAAAACAAATAATTCCCTGCAACAACTACTAACTGCAAAGAAAAATAAACAGCCCAGTATATTTTGATAGTAATTTATTAACTTTGTAAATAACAGAGAAGGGAGGGGAGTGTCTGATTCTAATGGTAAGCACCCATAATTTTCTTAGGAGAAAGTCCTCCAGGCACTCAGTTCTTCAAGGCCCTGTCTATGCCAGTTTTACCCACTGATGTTAGTGGGGATTACAGTGAGCAGGAAGGATCTTCTCTGAAAGAAGATCTTTTCAGAGAAAATATCCTAACACTTCCTAATGTTTCAGCTCCATTGATGATAAATATGGGAGTTCTAGTACAAAGTCCTAATGGCTTTTGGCATTGTTCTCATGTCGTAAGCAGATCCAGATTACCTGGTGGCAGAAATGTCATCAAATGGCACATTAGTGCTTATGAACATTAGTGCTCTTGCCATGGCTACCACTCGTGCAGCAGCCTGGGCATAAACACAACTGGAAAATTTAGCCTGGGGTGGGGGTACTTGGGAGGGCCCTAAGGGTACATGCAGGCAAGCAGGGATGGAGTGCTGCTGCCTCCCAGGAGCAGGGCTGGGAGCAGGTGAGGGCAGCTGCACCTCTCTGTGGGCCACACAGGTGCCGCCTGGCTGGCTGGACATGGGGCGGGGGCGGAAAGCTTCCCGCCACCCGGTGCTGCTGCTGTTCCTTTTTTTAGTAAGTGTACCCTGGCTCTATGTCCAGCTGCGTGCCACCCCCACACCCCGCTTTGCATCCAGCCACATGCCACCCCCTGCTCCCAGGGGTAAACTTACTAAAAAAGGTAGAAAGCCCCTGATTTAGACAAATATGCTACATAGACATAGCTAGTGGTTCAGATCCTATAAGCCAATAAAACATGTTCTGTATTTCTATTTGTAAACATAAATAGCGATGGTGTTTAAAATAGACTTGCCAGGCCCTTCAAGGGCTCTATCAACACAGTAAAGAAGTTCTTTATCATAAATAGCTGTAAAAATTAAATCAGCTCCTTTAATGGAATGTTCAACAGTGATAGAAGTAATACAGAACACTGAGCTGATCCAGTGTCAGTTCATTTCCATTCAGGGAAAAAAAAAACAATGCATGTCTAAAAACCTCTTCATTAGCATCATCATTAGGTAAGATGTGAAATACTTCCCTTTTAATGATAACAGGCCAAATTCTGAATTCCTTATTAACTCACTAACTTCAGACGAAATGCCTAAAAACTCCACTGGGGGCTTTGCCTATGAGGAAACCAGGATTTGTTACTATTAAATTAGGATTTGAATTTCATACTATTTAGAAAGGAGAATATAACTGAAAAACCAAAAACAAGTCTTTTTCTAGGCAAACAACCTTTGCTTATGATTTTGTGCACCTGCCATATCATTTGACTGATGGGGGATTCTGAATCTTCCAATTGATAGACTAACATATCAAGACATTTTGTTGCATTGTAAAAATACATTGGCATAAGGGCTTGAGTTTGCTCACTAGTGCTTTTTCTAGCTAGTGACAGAACTGGACTTCACTCCTTGATTTCCACAACACAAGGGAGAAATCCATATTTGCTGAAAAATTAGATTACTAAAGAATGTACTTTAGATTTACACCAAAACCAACAGAACTTTGCCTCAAAAAGCTTGTTCATTTCATGTGATCAAACAACCTCTTTATCATTCATTCTGAAATTATATTAACTATACAGGGTCTACTTCTGCAACTGTACTCACAAAGAATTTTAGTCCGTTGGCATATCTACACGAGGTGTGTACTGTGTAGTAGACTAATTAGCTCTGCAATAAATATCTTGGAATCTACATGCGTGGTCCTATTAGGCTGAAGGAAACTACTATCCTGCTGCAGGGTTCTCATGCACAACAATGCACTTGTAGACGCTGACCCAGCTCCCTGGGGCGTGAATGTACTTTAGTGCAGGGGCACATACTGTGCCAGGGTTTACTGCTTCACCTTTATATAGATGTGTAGATGTGTCCAGTGAATAGTCCAATCATCATCCTAATAGAACTAGTCACAGCTGAAAGTGTAGCTAGGGTGACCAACCATGGAAAAATCTAGCGCAAAGAGACTAAAATTTGATTGCCCAGTTACTGACAGTATTCCTACTCAACTTGGCATTAGCATAGTTTACTGCAACATGAGACCAGTAATGGCGCCATAGTGCTCATGTAGACCCCTGACTGGGAGCAAAATCTGCTCTCAGTCAGCCATCTACTAGGAGGCAGGAGGTTGTTTCCTGCCCCTGGGAGCTGCCTGCTGCAAGGGCAGGATCCAACACTGGAGCCTGGGCAAGGACAATGTCCTTATTTCCCAGCCCCCACTCCACCTTCATGATTTGGGAGCCAGGGTCTGGGAGATCCTTATCTCCCAACACCGGCTCTGCAACTGTGAGGTTGGTGCTGGGAGACCCTTACCTCCCAGCCCAAGCTCCATAACTGCGAAGCTCAGGCTGGGAGATAAGGGCCTCCTAGACCAGCCCTGTAGTCACAGAGCTTGGGCTGGGAGATAACGATTTCCGAGCACCAGCCCCATGACCACAGAGCTCAGGCTGGGAGATAAGGAGCTCCCTGCACTGGTCACAGAGCTGGCGCTGGGAGCTCCCTGATGCCAGGGCAGAGGAGCCTCTTCCTTGCCCAGCTCCATGAGCATGGAGGGGGGAGGAAGCACACTGGGGAGATTGTTACCCACTCAGCTCTGTACTCACAGACCTGAGTGGGGGACAAGACCCCCAGCCTGTTCCCCTCTCCAGCTCCACACTCACAGAGCTGGGTGGGGAACAAGGTGCCTAGCTTCCAACGAGTATGCAGGGCAGGGTCTGGGAACTGTCCTGGTCAGGGACAGGTCCCAGCCCCATGCCCTATTTGGGTAGTCGAGGCACAGGGCTTGGAAATAGCTGCAGGGGTGACGTAGGTCCCAGCCCCTTGCCATGATCTGCTGGTGGGGCCGTGGGGGATCTTGGAGTCATAACTGACTCCTAGATGAACATGGGCCGACAATGCGAGGTCACGGTCAGCAGGGCTAACCG